>NW_026967466.1:0-339690 GCF_028390025.1 Pseudophryne corroboree
GGGAGTTCTAGAATTCCAAAATAGAATGTTGGGAGATCTAGAATGCCAAAATAGAATGTTGGTAGTTCTAGAATTCCAAAATAGAATGTTGGGAGTTCTAGAATGCCAAAATAGAATGTTGGGAGTTCTAGAATTCCAAAATAGAATGTTGGTGTTGCAGAATTCCAAAATAGAATGTTGGGAGTTCTAGAATTCCAAAATAGAATGTTGGGAGTTCTAGAATTCCAAAATAGAATGTTGGTAGTTCTAGAATTCCAAAATAGAATGTTGGGAGTTCTAGAATGCCAAAATAGAATGTTGGGAGTTCTAGAATTCCAAAATAGAATGTTGGGAGTTCTAGAATTCCAAACTAGAATGTTGGTGTTGCAGAATTCAAGAATAGAATGTTGGGAGTTCTAGAATGCCAAAATAGAATGTTGGTAGTTCTAGAATTCCAAAATAGAATGTTGGGAGTTCTAGAATGCCAAATTAGAATGTTGGTAGTTCTAGAATTCTAAAATAGAATGTTGGGAGTTCTAGAATGCCAAAATAGAATGTTGGGAGTTCTAGAATTCCAAAATAGAATGTTGGGAGTTCTAGAATGCCAAAATAGAATGTTGGGAGTCCTAGAATGCCAAAATAGAATGTTGGGAGTTCTAGAATTCCAAAATAGAATGTTGGTGTTGCAGAATTCCAAAAAAGAATGTTGGGAGTTCTAGAATTCCAAAATAGAATGTTGGGAGTTCTAGAATGCCAAAATAGAATGTTGATAGTTCTAGAATTCCAAAATAGAATGTTGGGAGTTCTAGAATTCCAAAATAGAATGTTGGGAGTTCTAGAATTCCAAACTAGAATGTTGGTGTTGCAGAATTCAAGAATAGAATGTTGGGAGTTCTAGAATGCCAAAATAGAATGTTGGTAGTTCTAGAATTCCAAAATAGAATGTTGGGAGTTCTAGAATGCCAAAATAGAATGTTGGGAGTTCTAGAATTCCAAAATAGAATGTTGGTGTTGCAGAATTCCAAAATAGAATGTTGGGAGTTCTAGAATTCCAAAATAGAATGTTGGGAGTTCTAGAATGCCAAAATAGAATGATGGTAGTTCTAGAATTCCAAAATAGAATGTTAGGAGTTCTAGAATGCCAAAATAGAATGTTGGGAGTTCTAGAATTCCAAATAGAATGTTGGGAGTTCTAGAATGCCAAAATAGTATGTTGGGAGTTCTAGAATGCCAAAATAGAATGTTGGTAGTTCTAGAATTCCAAAATAGAATGTTGGTAGTTCTAGAATTCCAAAATAGAATGTTGGTAGTTCTAGAATTCCAAAATAGAATGTGGGTAGTTCAAGAATTCCAAATAGAATGTTGGGAGTTCTAGAATGCGAAAATAGAATGTTGGGAGTTCTAGAATTCCAAAATAGAATGTTGGTGTTGCAGAATTCCAAAATAGAATGTTGGGAGTTCTAGAATTCCAAAATAGAATGTTGGGAGTTCTAGAATGCCAAAATAGAATGTTGGGAGTTCTAGAATTCCAAATAGAATGTTGGGAGTTGTAGAATGCCAAAATAGTATGTTGGGAGTTCTAGAATGCCAAAATAGAATGTTGGTAGTTCTAGAATTCCAAAATAGAATGTTGGTAGTTCTAGAATTCCAAAATAGAATGTGGGTAGTTCAAGAATTCCAAATAGAATGTTGGGAGTTCTAGTATTCCAAAATAGAATGTTGGGAGTACTAGAATGCCAAAATAGAATGTTGGGAGTTCTAGTATTCCAAAATAGAATGTTGGGAGTTCTAGAATGCCAAAATAGAATGTTGGGAGTTCTAGAATGCCAAAATAGAATGTTGGGAGTTCTAGAATTCCAAAATAGAATGTTGGGAGTTCTAGAATGTCAAAATAGAATGTTGGGAGTTCTAGAATGCCAAAATAGAGTGTTGGTAGTTCTAGAATTCCAAAATAGAATGTTGGGAGTTCTAGAATGCCAAAATAGAATGTTGGGAGTTCTAGAATTCCAAAATAGAATTTTGGGAGTTCTAGAATGCCAAAATAGAATGTTAAGAGTTATAGAATGCCAAAATAGAATGTTGGGAGTTCTAGAATGCCAAAATAGAATGTTGGTAGTTCTAGAATTCCAAAATAGAATGTTGGGAGTTCTAGAATGCCAAAATAGAATGTTGGGAGTTCTAGAGTTCCAAAATAGAATGTTGGGAGTTCTAGAATGCCAAAATAGAATGTTAAGAGTTATAGAATGCCAAAATAGAATGTTGGGAGTTCTAGAATTCCAAAATAGAATGTTGGGAGTTCTAGAATGCCAAAATAGAGTGTTGGTAGTTCTAGAATTCCAAAATAAAATGTTGGGAGTTCTAGAATGCCAAAATAGAATGTTGGTAGTTCTAGAATTCCAAAATAGAATGTTGGGAGTTCTAGAATGCCAAAATAGAATGTTGGGAGTTCTAGAATGCCAAAATAGAATGTTGGGAGTTCTAGAATTCCAAAATAGAATGTTGGGAGTTCTAGAATGCCAAAATAGAATGTTGGGAGTTCTAGAATTCCAAAATAGAATGTTGGGAGTTCTAGAATTCCAAACTAGAATGTTGGTGTTGCAGAATTCAAGAATAGAATGTTGGGAGTTCTAGAATGCCAAAATAGAATGTTGGTAGTTCTAGAATTCCAAAATAGAATGTTGGGAGTTCTAGAATGCCAAATTAGAATGTTGGTAGTTCTAGAATTCCAAAATAGAATGTTGGGAGTTCTAGAATGCCAAAATAGAATGTTGGGAGTCCTAGAATGCCAAAATAGAATGTTGGGAGTTCTAGAATTCCAAAATAGAATGTTGGTGTTGCAGAATTCCAAAATAGAATGTTGGGAGTTCTAGAATTCCAAAATAGAATGTTGGGAGTTCTAGAATGCCAAAATAGAATGTTGATAGTTCTAGAATTCCAAAATAGAATGTTGGGAGTTCTAGAATTCCAAAATAGAATGTTGGGAGTTCTAGAATTCCAAACTAGAATGTTGGTGTTGCAGAATTCAAGAATAGAATGTTGGGAGTTCTAGAATGCCAAAATAGAATGTTGGTAGTTCTAGAATGTCAAAATAGAATGTTGGTAGTTCTAGAATTCCAAAATAGAATGTTGGGAGTTCTAGAATGCCAAAATAGAATGTTGGGAGTGCTAGAATTCCAAATAGAATGTTGGGAGTTCTAGAATGCCAAATTAGAATGTTGGTAGTTCTAGAATTCCAAAATAGAATGTTGGGAGTTCTAGAATGCCAAAATAGAATGTTGGGAGTCCTAGAATGCCAAAATAGAATGTTGGGAGTTCTAGAATTCCAAAATAGAATGTTGGTGTTGCAGAATTCCAAAATAGAATGTTGGGAGTTCTAGAATTCCAAAATAGAATGTTGGGAGTTCAAGAATGCCAAAATAGAATGTTGATAGTTCTAGAATTCCAAAATAGAATGTTGGGAGTTCTAGAATTCCAAAATAGAATGTTGGGAGTTCTAGAATTCCAAACTAGAATGTTGGTAGTTCTAGAATTCAAAAATAGAATGTTGGTAGTTCTAGAATTCCAAAATAGAATGTTGGGAGTTCTAGAATGTCAAAATAGAATGTTGGTAGTTCTAGAATTCCAAAATAGAATGTTGGGAGTTCTAGAATGCCAAAATAGAATGTTGGGAGTGCTAGAATTCCAAATAGAATGTTGGGAGTTCTAGAATGCCAAAATAGAATGTTGGGAGTTCTAGAATTCCAAAATAGAATGTTGGGAGTTCTAGAATGCCAAAATAGAATGTTGGGAGTTCTAGAATGCCAAAATAGAATGTTGGGAGTTCTAGAATTCCAAAATAGAATGTTGGGAGTTCTAGAATGCCAAAATAGAATGTTGGGAGTTCTAGAATTCCAAAATAGAATGTTGGGAGTTCTAGAATTCCAAACTAGAATGTTGGTGTTGCAGAATTCAAGAATAGAATGTTGGGAGTTCTAGAATGCCAAAATAGAATGTTGGTAGTTCTAGAATTCCAAAATAGAATGTTGGGAGTTCTAGAATGCCAAATTAGAATGTTGGTAGTTCTAGAATTCCAAAATAGAATGTTGGGAGTTCTAGAATGCCAAAATAGAATGTTGGGAGTCCTAGAATGCCAAAATAGAATGTTGGGAGTTCTAGAATTCCAAAATAGAATGTTGGGAGTTCTAGAATGCCAAAATAGAATGTTGATAGTTCTAGAATTCCAAAATAGAATGTTGGGAGTTCTAGAATTCCAAAATAGAATGTTGGGAGTTCTAGAATTCCAAACTAGAATGTTGGTGTTGCAGAATTCAAGAATAGAATGTTGGGAGTTCTAGAATGCCAAAATAGAATGTTGGTAGTTCTAGAATGTCAAAATAGAATGTTGGTAGTTCTAGAATTCCAAAATAGAATGTTGGGAGTTCTAGAATGCCAAAATAGAATGTTGGGAGTGCTAGAATTCCAAATAGAATGTTGGGAGTTCTAGAATGCCAAATTAGAATGTTGGTAGTTCTAGAATTCCAAAATAGAATGTTGGGAGTTCTAGAATGCCAAAATAGAATGTTGGGAGTCCTAGAATGCCAAAATAGAATGTTGGGAGTTCTAGAATTCCAAAATAGAATGTTGGTGTTGCAGAATTCCAAAATAGAATGTTGGGAGTTCTAGAATTCCAAAATAGAATGTTGGGAGTTCTAGAATGCCAAAATAGAATGTTGATAGTTCTAGAATTCCAAAATAGAATGTTGGGAGTTCTAGAATTCCAAAATAGAATGTTGGGAGTTCTAGAATTCCAAACTAGAATGTTGGTAGTTCTAGAATTCAAAAATAGAATGTTGGTAGTTCTAGAATTCCAAAATAGAATGTTGGGAGTTCTAGAATGTCAAAATAGAATGTTGGTAGTTCTAGAATTCCAAAATAGAATGTTGGGAGTTCTAGAATGCCAAAATAGAATGTTGGGAGTGCTAGAATTCCAAATAGAATGTTGGGAGTTCTAGAATGCCAAAATAGAATGTTGGGAGTTCTAGAATGCCAAAATAGAATGTTGGTAGTTCTAGAATGCCATAATAGAATGTTGGGAGTTCTAGAATGCCAAAATAGAATTTTGGGAGTTCTAGAATGCCAAAATAGAATGTTGGGAGTTCTAGAATGCCACAATAGAATGTTGGGAGTTCTAGAATGCCAAAATAGAATGTTGGTAGTTCTAGAATTCCAAAATAGAATGTTGGGAGTTCTAGAATGCCAAAATATAATGTTGGGAGTTCTAGAATTCCAAAATAGAATGTTGGGAGTTCTAGAATGCCAAAATAGAATGTTGGTAGTTCTAGAATTCCAAAATAGAATGTTGGGAGTTCTAGAATGCCAAAATAGAATGTTGGGAGTTCTAGAATTCCAAAAAAGAATGTTGGGAGTTCTAGAATGCCAAAATAGAATGTTGGTGTTGCAGAATTCCAAAATAGAATGTTGGGAGTTGTAGAATGCCAAAATAGAATGTTGGTAGTTCTAAAATTCCAAAATAGAATGTTGGGAGTTCTAGAATGCCAAAATAGAATGTTGGTGTTGCAGAATTCCAAAATAGAATGTTGGGAGTTGTAGAATGCCAAAATAGAATGTTGGTAGTTCTAGAATTCCAAAATAGAATGTTGGGAGTTCTAGAATGCCAAAATAGAATGTTGGGAGTTCTAGCATGCCAAAATAGAATGTTGGGAGTTCTAGAATGCCAAAATAGAATGTTGGGAGTTCTAGAATTCCAAACTAGAATGTTGGGAGTTCTAGAATGCCAAAATAGAATGTTAGGAGTTCTAGAATTCCAAAATAGAATGTTGGGAGTTCTAGAATGCCAACATAGAATGTTGGGAGTTCTAGAATTCCCAAATAGAATAATGGTGTTGCAGAATTCCAAAATAGAATGTTGGGAGTTCTAGAATGCCAAAATAGAATGTTGGTAGTTCTAGAATTCCAAAATAGAATGTTGGGAGTAATAGAATGCCAAAATAGAATGTTGGGAGTTTTACAATTCCAAAATAGAATGTTGGTGTTGCAGAATTCCAAAATAGAATGTTGGTAGTTCTAGAATTCCAAAATAGAATGATGGGAGTTCTATAATTTAAAAAAAAAATGTTGGGAGTTCTAGATTGCCAAAATAGAATGTTGGTAGTTCTAGAATTCAAAAAAAGAATGTTGGGAGTTCTAGAATGCCAAAATAGAATGTTGGGAGTTCTAGAATTCCAAATAGAATGTTGGGAGTTCTAGAATGCCAAAATAGTATGTTGGGAGTTCTAGAATGCCAAAATAGAATGTTGGTAGTTCTAGAATTCCAAAATAGAATGTTGGTAGTTCTAGAATTCCAAAATAGAATGTGGGTAGTTCAAGAATTCCAAATAGAATGTTGGGAGTTCTAGAATGCCAAAATAGAATGTTGGGAGTTCTAGAATTCCAAAATAGAATGTTGGGAGTTCTAGAATTCCAAAATAGAATGTTGGGAGTACTAGAATGCCAAAATAGAATGTTGGGAGTTCTAGTATTCCAAAATAGAATGTTGGGAGTTCTAGAATGCCAAAATAGAATGTTGGGAGTTCTAGAATTCCAAAATAGAATGTTGGGAGTTCTAGAATGCCAAAATAGAATGTTGGGAGTTCTAGAATGCCAAAATAGAATGTTGGGAGTTCTAGAATTCCAAAATAGAATGTTGGGAGTTCTAGAATTACAAAATAGTATGTTGGTAGTTCTAGAATTCCAAAATAGAATGTTGGGAGTTCTAGAATTCCAAAATAGAATGTTGGGAGTTCTAGAATTCCAAATAGAATGTTGGGAGTTCTAGAATGCCAAAATAGAATGTTGGGAGTTCTAGAATTCCAAAATAGAATGTTGGGAGTTCTAGAATTCCAAATAGAATGTTGGTCGTTCTAGAATGCCAAAATAGAATGTTAGAAGTTCTAGAATGCCAAAATAGAATGTTGGTAGTTCTAGAATTCAAAAATAGAATGTTGGTAGTTCTAGAATTCCAAAATAGAATGTTGGGAGTTCTAGAATGTCAAAATAGAATGTTGGTAGTTCTAGAATTCCAAAATAGAATGTTGGGAGTTCTAGAATGCCAAAATAGAATGTTGGGAGTGCTAGAATTCCAAATAGAATGTTGGGAGTTCTAGAATGCCAAAATAGAATGTTGGGAGTTCTAGAATGCCAAAATAGAATGTTGATAGTTCTAGAATTCCAAAATAGAATGTTGGGAGTTCTAGAATTCCAAAATAGAATGTTGGGAGTTCTAGAATTCCAAACTAGAATGTTGGTAGTTCTAGAATTCAAAAATAGAATGTTGGTAGTTCTAGAATTCCAAAATAGAATGTTGGGAGTTCTAGAATGTCAAAATAGAATGTTGGTAGTTCTAGAATTCCAAAATAGAATGTTGGGAGTTCTAGAATGCCAAAATAGAATGTTGGGAGTGCTAGAATTCCAAATAGAATGTTGGGAGTTCTAGAATGCCAAAATAGAATGTTGGGAGTTCTAGAATTCCAAAATAGAATGTTGGGAGTTCTAGAATGCCAAAATAGAATGTTGGGAGTTCTAGAATGCCAAAATAGAATGTTGGGAGTTCTAGAATTCCAAAATAGAATGTTGGGAGTTCTAGAATGCCAAAATAGAATGTTGGGAGTTCTAGAATTCCAAAATAGAATGTTGGGAGTTCTAGAATTCCAAACTAGAATGTTGGTGTTGCAGAATTCAAGAATAGAATGTTGGGAGTTCTAGAATGCCAAAATAGAATGTTGGTAGTTCTAGAATTCCAAAATAGAATGTTGGGAGTTCTAGAATGCCAAATTAGAATGTTGGTAGTTCTAGAATTCCAAAATAGAATGTTGGGAGTTCTAGAATGCCAAAATAGAATGTTGGGAGTCCTAGAATGCCAAAATAGAATGTTGGGAGTTCTAGAATTCCAAAATAGAATGTTGGGAGTTCTAGAATGCCAAAATAGAATGTTGATAGTTCTAGAATTCCAAAATAGAATGTTGGGAGTTCTAGAATTCCAAAATAGAATGTTGGGAGTTCTAGAATTCCAAACTAGAATGTTGGTGTTGCAGAATTCAAGAATAGAATGTTGGGAGTTCTAGAATGCCAAAATAGAATGTTGGTAGTTCTAGAATGTCAAAATAGAATGTTGGTAGTTCTAGAATTCCAAAATAGAATGTTGGGAGTTCTAGAATGCCAAAATAGAATGTTGGGAGTGCTAGAATTCCAAATAGAATGTTGGGAGTTCTAGAATGCCAAATTAGAATGTTGGTAGTTCTAGAATTCCAAAATAGAATGTTGGGAGTTCTAGAATGCCAAAATAGAATGTTGGGAGTCCTAGAATGCCAAAATAGAATGTTGGGAGTTCTAGAATTCCAAAATAGAATGTTGGTGTTGCAGAATTCCAAAATAGAATGTTGGGAGTTCTAGAATTCCAAAATAGAATGTTGGGAGTTCTAGAATGCCAAAATAGAATGTTGATAGTTCTAGAATTCCAAAATAGAATGTTGGGAGTTCTAGAATTCCAAAATAGAATGTTGGGAGTTCTAGAATTCCAAACTAGAATGTTGGTAGTTCTAGAATTCAAAAATAGAATGTTGGTAGTTCTAGAATTCCAAAATAGAATGTTGGGAGTTCTAGAATGTCAAAATAGAATGTTGGTAGTTCTAGAATTCCAAAATAGAATGTTGGGAGTTCTAGAATGCCAAAATAGAATGTTGGGAGTGCTAGAATTCCAAATAGAATGTTGGGAGTTCTAGAATGCCAAAATAGAATGTTGGGAGTTCTAGAATGCCAAAATAGAATGTTGGTAGTTCTAGAATGCCATAATAGAATGTTGGGAGTTCTAGAATGCCAAAATAGAATTTTGGGAGTTCTAGAATGCCAAAATAGAATGTTGGGAGTTCTAGAATGCCACAATAGAATGTTGGGAGTTCTAGAATGCCAAAATAGAATGTTGGTAGTTCTAGAATTCCAAAATAGAATGTTGGGAGTTCTAGAATGCCAAAATATAATGTTGGGAGTTCTAGAATTCCAAAATAGAATGTTGGGAGTTCTAGAATGCCAAAATAGAATGTTGGTAGTTCTAGAATTCCAAAATAGAATGTTGGGAGTTCTAGAATGCCAAAATAGAATGTTGGGAGTTCTAGAATTCCAAAAAAGAATGTTGGGAGTTCTAGAATGCCAAAATAGAATGTTGGTGTTGCAGAATTCCAAAATAGAATGTTGGGAGTTGTAGAATGCCAAAATAGAATGTTGGTAGTTCTAAAATTCCAAAATAGAATGTTGGGAGTTCTAGAATGCCAAAATAGAATGTTGGTGTTGCAGAATTCCAAAATAGAATGTTGGGAGTTGTAGAATGCCAAAATAGAATGTTGGTAGTTCTAGAATTCCAAAATAGAATGTTGGGAGTTCTAGAATGCCAAAATAGAATGTTGGGAGTTCTAGCATGCCAAAATAGAATGTTGGGAGTTCTAGAATGCCAAAATAGAATGTTGGGAGTTCTAGAATTCCAAACTAGAATGTTGGGAGTTCTAGAATGCCAAAATAGAATGTTAGGAGTTCTAGAATTCCAAAATAGAATGTTGGGAGTTCTAGAATGCCAACATAGAATGTTGGGAGTTCTAGAATTCCCAAATAGAATAATGGTGTTGCAGAATTCCAAAATAGAATGTTGGGAGTTCTAGAATGCCAAAATAGAATGTTGGTAGTTCTAGAATTCCAAAATAGAATGTTGGGAGTAATAGAATGCCAAAATAGAATGTTGGGAGTTTTACAATTCCAAAATAGAATGTTGGTGTTGCAGAATTCCAAAATAGAATGTTGGTAGTTCTAGAATTCCAAAATAGAATGATGGGAGTTCTATAATTTAAAAAAAAAATGTTGGGAGTTCTAGATTGCCAAAATAGAATGTTGGTAGTTCTAGAATTCAAAAAAAGAATGTTGGGAGTTCTAGAATGCCAAAATAGAATGTTGGGAGTTCTAGAATTCCAAATAGAATGTTGGGAGTTCTAGAATGCCAAAATAGTATGTTGGGAGTTCTAGAATGCCAAAATAGAATGTTGGTAGTTCTAGAATTCCAAAATAGAATGTTGGTAGTTCTAGAATTCCAAAATAGAATGTGGGTAGTTCAAGAATTCCAAATAGAATGTTGGGAGTTCTAGAATGCCAAAATAGAATGTTGGGAGTTCTAGAATTCCAAAATAGAATGTTGGGAGTTCTAGAATTCCAAAATAGAATGTTGGGAGTACTAGAATGCCAAAATAGAATGTTGGGAGTTCTAGTATTCCAAAATAGAATGTTGGGAGTTCTAGAATGCCAAAATAGAATGTTGGGAGTTCTAGAATTCCAAAATAGAATGTTGGGAGTTCTAGAATGCCAAAATAGAATGTTGGGAGTTCTAGAATGCCAAAATAGAATGTTGGGAGTTCTAGAATTCCAAAATAGAATGTTGGGAGTTCTAGAATTACAAAATAGTATGTTGGTAGTTCTAGAATTCCAAAATAGAATGTTGGGAGTTCTAGAATTCCAAAATAGAATGTTGGGAGTTCTAGAATTCCAAATAGAATGTTGGGAGTTCTAGAATGCCAAAATAGAATGTTGGGAGTTCTAGAATTCCAAAATAGAATGTTGGGAGTTCTAGAATTCCAAATAGAATGTTGGTCGTTCTAGAATGCCAAAATAGAATGTTAGAAGTTCTAGAATGCCAAAATAGAATGTTGGTAGTTCTAGAATTCAAAAATAGAATGTTGGTAGTTCTAGAATTCCAAAATAGAATGTTGGGAGTTCTAGAATGTCAAAATAGAATGTTGGTAGTTCTAGAATTCCAAAATAAAATGTTGGGAGTTCTAGAATGCCAAAATAGAATGTTGGTAGTTCTAGAATTCCAAAATAGAATGTTGGGAGTTCTAGAATGTCAAAATAGAATGTTGGGAGTTCTAGAATGCCAAAATAGAATGTTGGTAGTTCTAGAATTCCAAAATAGAATGTTGGGAGTTCTAGAATGCCAAAATAGAATGTTGGTAGTTCTAGAATTCCAAAATAGAATGTTGGGAGTTCTAGAATGCCAAAATAGAATGTTGGTGTTGCAGAATTCCAAAATAGAATGTTGGGAGTTGTAGAATGCCAAAATAGAATGTTGGTAGTTCTAGAATTCCAAAATAGAATGTTGGGAGTTCTAGAATGCCAAAATAGAATGTTTGGAGTTCTAGCATGCCAAAATAGAATGTTGGGAGTTCTAGAATGCCAAAATAGAATGTTGGGAGTTCTAGAATTCCAAACTAGAATGTTGGGAGTTCTAGAATGCCAAAATAGAATGTTAGGAGTTCTAGAATTCCAAAATAGAATGTTGGGAGTTCATGAATGCCAAAATAGAATGTTGGGAGTTCTAGAATTCCAAAATAGAATGTTGGTAGTTCTAGAATTCCAAAATAGAATGTTGGGAGTTCTAGAATGCCAAAATAGAATGTTGGTAGTTCTAGAATTAAAAAATAGAATGTTGGGAGTTCTAGAATGCCAAAATAGAATGTTGGGAGTTCTAGAATTCCAAAATAGAATGTTGGTGTTGCAGAATTCCAAAATAGAATGTTGGGAGTTCTAGAATGCCAAAATAGAATGTTGGTAGTTCTAGAATTCCAAAATAGAATGTTGGGAGTTCTAGAATGCCAAAATAGAATGTTGGGAGTTCTAGAATGCCAAAATAGAGTGTTGGTAGTTCTAGAATTCCAAAATAAAATGTTGGGAGTTCTAGAATGCCAAAATAGAATGTTGGTAGTTCTAGAATTCCAAAATAGAATGTTGGGAGTTCTAGAATGCCAAAATAGAATGTTGGTAGTTCTAGAATTCCAAAATAGAATGTTGGGAGTTCTAGAATGCCAAAATAGAATGTTGGTAATTCTAGATTTCCAAAATAGAATATTGGGAGTTCTAGAATTCCAAAATAGAATGTTGGTGTTGCAGAATTCCAAAATAGAATGTTGGGAGTTCTAGAATGCCAAAATAGAATGTTGGTAGTTCTAGAATGCCAAAATAGAATGTTGGGAGTTCTAGAATGCCAAAATAGAATGTTGGGAGTTCTAGAATGCCAAAATAGAATGTTGGGAGTTCTAGAATGCCAAAATAGAATGTTGGGAGTTCTAGAATGCCAAAATAGAATGTTGGGAGTTCTAGAATGCCAAAATAAAATGTTGGTAGTTCTAGAATTCCAAAATAGAATGTTGGGAGTAATAGAATGCCAAAATAGAATGTTGGGAGTTTTACAATTCCAAAATAGAATGTTGGTGTTGCAGAATTCCAAAATAGAATGTTGGGAGTTCTAGAATTCCAAAATAGAATGTTGGTAGTTCTAGAATTCCAAAATAGAATGATGGGAGTTCTATAATTTAAAAAAAAATGTTGGGAGTTCTAGATTGCCAAAATAGAATGTTGGTAGTTCTAGAATTCCAAAAAAGAATGTTGGGAGTTCTAGAATGCCAAAATAGAATGTTGGGAGTTCTAGAATTCCAAATAGAATGTTGGGAGTTCTAGAATGCCAAAATAGTATGTTGGGAGTTCTAGAATGCCAAAATAGAATGTTGGTAGTTCTAGAATTCCAAAATAGAATGTTGGTAGTTCTAGAATTCCAAAATAGAATGTGGGTAGTTCAAGAATTCCAAATAGAATGTTGGGAGTTCTAGAATGCCAAAATAGAATGTTGGGAGTTCTAGAATTACAAAATAGTATGTTGGTAGTTCTAGAATTCAAAAATAGAATGTTGGGAGTTCTAGAATTCCAAAATAGAATGTTGGGAGTTCTAGAATTCCAAATAGAATGTTGGGAGTTCTAGAATGCCAAAATAGAATGTTGGGAGTTCTAGAATTCCAAAATAGAATGTTGGGAGTTCTAGAATTCCAAATAGAATGTTGGTCGTTCTAGAATGCCAAAATAGAATGTTAGAAGTTCTAGAATGCCAAAATAGAATGTTGGTAGTTCTAGAATTCAAAAATAGAATGTTGGTAGTTCTAGAATTCCAAAATAGAATGTTGGGAGTTCTAGAATGTCAAAATAGAATGTTGGTAGTTCTAGAATTCCAAAATAGAATGTTGGGAGTTCTAGAATGCCAAAATAGAATGTTGGGAGTGCTAGAATTCCAAATAGAATGTTGGGAGTTCTAGAATGCCAAAATAGAATGTTGGGAGTTCTAGAATGCCAAAATAGAATGTTGGTAGTTCTAGAATGCCATAATAGAATGTTGGGAGTTCTAGAATGCCAAAATAGAATGTTGGGAGTTCTAGAATGCCAAAATAGAACGTTAAGAGTTCTAGAATGCCAAAATAGAATGTTGGGAGTTCTAGAATGCCAAAATAGAATGTTGGGAGTTCTAGAATGCCAAAATAGAATGTTAGTAGTTCTAGAATTCCAAAATAGAATTTTGGGAGTTCTAGAATGCCAAAATAGAATGTTGGGAGTTCTAGAATGCCACAATAGAATGTTGGGAGTTCTAGAATGCCAAAATAGAATGTTGGGAGTTCTAGAATTCCAAAATAGAATGTTGGGAGTTCTAGAATTCCAAACTAGAATGTTGGTGTTGCAGAATTCAAGAATAGAATGTTGGGAGTTCTAGAATGCCAAAATAGAATGTTGGGAGTTCTAGAATTCCAAAATAGAATGTTGGGAGATCTAGAATGCCAAAATAGAATGTTGGTAGTTCTAGAATTCCAAAATAGAATGTTGGGAGTTCTAGAATGCCAAAATAGAATGTTGGGAGTTCTAGAATTCCAAAATAGAATGTTGGGAGTTCTAGAATGCCAAAATAGAATGTTGGGAGTTCTAGAATTCCAAAATAGAATGTTGGTGTTGCAGAATACCAAAATAGAATGTTGGGAGTTCTAGAATTCCAAAATAGAATGTTGGGAGTTCTAGAATTCCAAAATAGAATGTTGGTAGTTCTAGAATTCCAAAATAGAATGTTGGGAGTTCTAGAATGCCAAAATAGAATGTTGGGAGTTCTAGAATTCCAAAATAGAATGTTGGGAGTTCTAGAATTCCAAACTAGAATGTTGGTGTTGCAGAATTCAAGAATAGAATGTTGGGAGTTCTAGAATGCCAAAATAGAATGTTGGTAGTTCTAGAATTCCAAAATAGAATGTTGGGAGTTCTAGAATGCCAAATTAGAATGTTGGTAGTTCTAGAATTCTAAAATAGAATGTTGGGAGTTCTAGAATGCCAAAATAGAATGTTGGGAGTTCTAGAATTCCAAAATAGAATGTTGGGAGTTCTAGAATGCCAAAATAGAATGTTGGGAGTCCTAGAATGCCAAAATAGAATGTTGGGAGTTCTAGAATTCCAAAATAGAATGTTGGTGTTGCAGAATTCCAAAATAGAATGTTGGGAGTTCTAGAATTCCAAAATAGAATGTTGGGAGTTCTAGAATGCCAAAATAGAATGTTGATAGTTCTAGAATTCCAAAATAGAATGTTGGGAGTTCTAGAATTCCAAAATAGAATGTTGGGAGTTCTAGAATTCCAAACTAGAATGTTGGTGTTGCAGAATTCAAGAATAGAATGTTGGGAGTTCTAGAATGCCAAAATAGAATGTTGGTAGTTCTAGAATTCCAAAATAGAATGTTGGGAGTTCTAGAATGCCAAAATAGAATGTTGGGAGTTCTAGAATTCCAAAATAGAATGTTGGTGTTGCAGAATTCCAAAATAGAATGTTGGGAGTTCTAGAATTCCAAAATAGAATGTTGGGAGTTCTAGAATGCCAAAATAGAATGTTGGTAGTTCTAGAATTCCAAAATAGAATGTTGGGGGTTCTAGAATGCCAAAATAGAATGTTGGGAGTTCTAGAATTCCAAATAGAATGTTGGGAGTTCTAGAATGCCAAAATAGTATGTTGGGAGTTCTAGAATGCCAAAATAGAATGTTGGTAGTTCTAGAATTCCAAAATAGAATGTTGGTAGTTCTAGAATTCCAAAATAGAATGTTGGTGTTGCAGAATTCCAAATAGAATGTTGGGAGTTCTAGAATGCGAAAATAGAATGTTGGGAGTTCTAGAATTCCAAAATAGAATGTTGGTGTTGCAGAATTCCAAAATAGAATGTTGGGAGTTCTAGAATTCCAAAATAGAATGTTGGGAGTTCTAGAATTCCAAAATAGAATGTGGGTAGTTCAAGAATTCCAAATAGAATGTTGGGAGTTCTAGAATGCGAAAATAGAATGTTGGGAGTTCTAGAATTCCAAAATAGAATGTTGGTGTTGCAGAATTCCAAAATAGAATGTTGGGAGTTCTAGAATTCCAAAATAGAATGTTGGGAGTTCTAGAATGCCAAAATAGAATGTTGGGAGTTCTAGAATTCCAAATAGAATGTTGGGAGTTCTAGAATGCCATAATAGAATGTTGGGAGTTCTAGAATGCCAAAATAGAATTTTGGGAGTTCTAGAATGCCAAAATAGAATGTTGGGAGTTCTAGAATGCCACAATAGAATGTTGGGAGTTCTAGAATGCCAAAATAGAATGTTGGTAGTTCTAGAATTCCAAAATAGAATGTTGGGAGTTCTAGAATGCCAAAATATAATGTTGGGAGTTCTAGAATTCCAAAATAGAATGTTGGGAGTTCTAGAATGCCAAAATAGAATGTTGGTAGTTCTAGAATTCCAAAATAGAATGTTGGGAGTTCTAGAATGCCAAAATAGAATGTTGGGAGTTCTAGAATTCCAAAAAAGAATGTTGGGAGTTCTAGAATGCCAAAATAGAATGTTGGTGTTGCAGAATTCCAAAATAGAATGTTGGGAGTTGTAGAATGCCAAAATAGAATGTTGGTAGTTCTAAAATTCCAAAATAGAATGTTGGGAGTTCTAGAATGCCAAAATAGAATGTTGGTGTTGCAGAATTCCAAAATAGAATGTTGGGAGTTGTAGAATGCCAAAATAGAATGTTGGTAGTTCTAGAATTCCAAAATAGAATGTTGGGAGTTCTAGAATGCCAAAATAGAATGTTGGGAGTTCTAGCATGCCAAAATAGAATGTTGGGAGTTCTAGAATGCCAAAATAGAATGTTGGGAGTTCTAGAATTCCAAACTAGAATGTTGGGAGTTCTAGAATGCCAAAATAGAATGTTAGGAGTTCTAGAATTCCAAAATAGAATGTTGGGAGTTCTAGAATGCCAACATAGAATGTTGGGAGTTCTAGAATTCCCAAATAGAATAATGGTGTTGCAGAATTCCAAAATAGAATGTTGGGAGTTCTAGAATGCCAAAATAGAATGTTGGTAGTTCTAGAATTCCAAAATAGAATGTTGGGAGTAATAGAATGCCAAAATAGAATGTTGGGAGTTTTACAATTCCAAAATAGAATGTTGGTGTTGCAGAATTCCAAAATAGAATGTTGGTAGTTCTAGAATTCCAAAATAGAATGATGGGAGTTCTATAATTTAAAAAAAAAATGTTGGGAGTTCTAGATTGCCAAAATAGAATGTTGGTAGTTCTAGAATTCAAAAAAAGAATGTTGGGAGTTCTAGAATGCCAAAATAGAATGTTGGTAGTTCTAGAATTCAAAAAAAGAATGTTGGGAGTTCTAGAATTCCAAATAGAATGTTGGGAGTTCTAGAATGCCAAAATAGTATGTTGGGAGTTCTAGAATGCCAAAATAGAATGTTGGTAGTTCTAGAATTCCAAAATAGAATGTTGGTAGTTCTAGAATTCCAAAATAGAATGTGGGTAGTTCAAGAATTCCAAATAGAATGTTGGGAGTTCTAGAATGCCAAAATAGAATGTTGGGAGTTCTAGAATTCCAAAATAGAATGTTGGGAGTTCTAGAATTCCAAAATAGAATGTTGGGAGTACTAGAATGCCAAAATAGAATGTTGGGAGTTCTAGTATTCCAAAATAGAATGTTGGGAGTTCTAGAATGCCAAAATAGAATGTTGGGAGTTCTAGAATTCCAAAATAGAATGTTGGGAGTTCTAGAATGCCAAAATAGAATGTTGGGAGTTCTAGAATGCCAAAATAGAATGTTGGGAGTTCTAGAATTCCAAAATAGAATGTTGGGAGTTCTAGAATTACAAAATAGTATGTTGGTAGTTCTAGAATTCCAAAATAGAATGTTGGGAGTTCTAGAATTCCAAAATAGAATGTTGGGAGTTCTAGAATTCCAAATAGAATGTTGGGAGTTCTAGAATGCCAAAATAGAATGTTGGGAGTTCTAGAATTCCAAAATAGAATGTTGGGAGTTCTAGAATTCCAAATAGAATGTTGGTCGTTCTAGAATGCCAAAATAGAATGTTAGAAGTTCTAGAATGCCAAAATAGAATGTTGGTAGTTCTAGAATTCAAAAATAGAATGTTGGTAGTTCTAGAATTCCAAAATAGAATGTTGGGAGTTCTAGAATGTCAAAATAGAATGTTGGTAGTTCTAGAATTCCAAAATAAAATGTTGGGAGTTCTAGAATGCCAAAATAGAATGTTGGTAGTTCTAGAATTCCAAAATAGAATGTTGGGAGTTCTAGAATGTCAAAATAGAATGTTGGGAGTTCTAGAATGCCAAAATAGAATGTTGGTAGTTCTAGAATTCCAAAATAGAATGTTGGGAGTTCTAGAATGCCAAAATAGAATGTTGGTAGTTCTAGAATTCCAAAATAGAATGTTGGGAGTTCTAGAATGCCAAAATAGAATGTTGGTGTTGCAGAATTCCAAAATAGAATGTTGGGAGTTGTAGAATGCCAAAATAGAATGTTGGTAGTTCTAGAATTCCAAAATAGAATGTTGGGAGTTCTAGAATGCCAAAATAGAATGTTTGGAGTTCTAGCATGCCAAAATAGAATGTTGGGAGTTCTAGAATGCCAAAATAGAATGTTGGGAGTTCTAGAATTCCAAACTAGAATGTTGGGAGTTCTAGAATGCCAAAATAGAATGTTAGGAGTTCTAGAATTCCAAAATAGAATGTTGGGAGTTCATGAATGCCAAAATAGAATGTTGGGAGTTCTAGAATTCCAAAATAGAATGTTGGTAGTTCTAGAATTCCAAAATAGAATGTTGGGAGTTCTAGAATGCCAAAATAGAATGTTGGTAGTTCTAGAATTCCAAAATAGAATGTTGGGAGTTCTAGAATGCCAAAATAGAATGTTGGGAGTTCTAGAATTCCAAAATAGAATGTTGGTGTTGCAGAATTCCAAAATAGAATGTTGGGAGTTCTAGAATGCCAAAATAGAATGTTGGTAGTTCTAGAATTCCAAAATAGAATGTTGGGAGTTCTAGAATGCCAAAATAGAATGTTGGGAGTTCTAGAATGCCAAAATAGAGTGTTGGTAGTTCTAGAATTCCAAAATAAAATGTTGGGAGTTCTAGAATGCCAAAATAGAATGTTGGTAGTTCTAGAATTCCAAAATAGAATGTTGGGAGTTCTAGAATGCCAAAATAGAATGTTGGTAGTTCTAGAATTCCAAAATAGAATGTTGGGAGTTCTAGAATGCCAAAATAGAATGTTGGTAATTCTAGATTTCCAAAATAGAATATTGGGAGTTCTAGAATTCCAAAATAGAATGTTGGTGTTGCAGAATTCCAAAATAGAATGTTGGGAGTTCTAGAATGCCAAAATAGAATGTTGGTAGTTCTAGAATGCCAAAATAGAATGTTGGGAGTTCTAGAATGCCAAAATAGAATGTTGGGAGTTCTAGAATGCCAAAATAGAATGTTGGGAGTTCTAGAATGCCAAAATAGAATGTTGGGAGTTCTAGAATGCCAAAATAGAATGTTGGTAGTTCTAGAATTCCAAAATAGAATGTTGGGAGTAATAGAATGCCAAAATAGAATGTTGGGAGTTTTACAATTCCAAAATAGAATGTTGGTGTTGCAGAATTCCAAAATAGAATGTTGGGAGTTCTAGAATTCCAAAATAGAATGTTGGTAGTTCTAGAATTCCAAAATAGAATGATGGGAGTTCTATAATTTAAAAAAAAATGTTGGGAGTTCTAGATTGCCAAAATAGAATGTTGGTAGTTCTAGAATTCCAAAAAAGAATGTTGGGAGTTCTAGAATGCCAAAATAGAATGTTGGGAGTTCTAGAATTCCAAATAGAATGTTGGGAGTTCTAGAATGCCAAAATAGTATGTTGGGAGTTCTAGAATGCCAAAATAGAATGTTGGTAGTTCTAGAATTCCAAAATAGAATGTTGGTAGTTCTAGAATTCCAAAATAGAATGTGGGTAGTTCAAGAATTCCAAATAGAATGTTGGGAGTTCTAGAATGCCAAAATAGAATGTTGGGAGTTCTAGAATTACAAAATAGTATGTTGGTAGTTCTAGAATTCAAAAATAGAATGTTGGGAGTTCTAGAATTCCAAAATAGAATGTTGGGAGTTCTAGAATTCTAAATAGAATGTTGGGAGTTCTAGAATGCCAAAATAGAATGTTGGGAGTTCTAGAATTCCAAAATAGAATGTTGGGAGTTCTAGAATTCCAAATAGAATGTTGGTCGTTCTAGAATGCCAAAATAGAATGTTAGAAGTTCTAGAATGCCAAAATAGAATGTTGGTAGTTCTAGAATTCAAAAATAGAATGTTGGTAGTTCTAGAATTCCAAAATAGAATGTTGGGAGTTCTAGAATGTCAAAATAGAATGTTGGTAGTTCTAGAATTCCAAAATAGAATGTTGGGAGTTCTAGAATGCCAAAATAGAATGTTGGGAGTGCTAGAATTCCAAATAGAATGTTGGGAGTTCTAGAATGCCAAAATAGAATGTTGGGAGTTCTAGAATGCCAAAATAGAATGTTGGTAGTTCTAGAATGCCATAATAGAATGTTGGGAGTTCTAGAATGCCAAAATAGAATGTTGGGAGTTTTAGAATGCCAAAATAGAACGTTAAGAGTTCTAGAATGCCAAAATAGAATGTTGGGAGTTCTAGAATGCCAAAATAGAATGTTGGGAGTTCTAGAATGCCAAAATAGAATGTTAGTAGTTCTAGAATTCCAAAATAGAATTTTGGGAGTTCTAGAATGCCAAAATAGAATGTTGGGAGTTCTAGAATGCCACAATAGAATGTTGGGAGTTCTAGAATGCCAAAATAGAATGTTGGGAGTTCTAGAATTCCAAAATAGAATGTTGGGAGTTCTAGAATTCCAAACTAGAATGTTGGTGTTGCAGAATTCAAGAATAGAATGTTGGGAGTTCTAGAATGCCAAAATAGAATGTTGGGAGTTCTAGAATTCCAAAATAGAATGTTGGGAGTTCTAGAATGCCAAAATAGAATGTTGGGAGTTCTAGAATTCCAAAATAGAATGTTGGGAGTTCTAGAATGCCAAAATAGAATGTTGGGAGTTCTAGAATTCCAAAATAGAATGTTGGTGTTGCAGAATACCAAAATAGAATGTTGGGAGTTCTAGAATTCCAAAATAGAATGTTGGGAGTTCTAGAATTCCAAAATAGAATGTTGGTAGTTCTAGAATTCCAAAATAGAATGTTGGGAGTTCTAGAATGCCAAAATAGAATGTTGGGAGTTCTAGAATTCCAAAATAGAATGTTGGGAGTTCTAGAATTCCAAACTAGAATGTTGGTGTTGCAGAATTCAAGAATAGAATGTTGGGAGTTCTAGAATGCCAAAATAGAATGTTGGTAGTTCTAGAATTCCAAAATAGAATGTTGGGAGTTCTAGAATGCCAAATTAGAATGTTGGTAGTTCTAGAATTCTAAAATAGAATGTTGGGAGTTCTAGAATGCCAAAATAGAATGTTGGGAGTTCTAGAATTCCAAAATAGAATGTTGGGAGTTCTAGAATGCCAAAATAGAATGTTGGGAGTCCTAGAATGCCAAAATAGAATGTTGGGAGTTCTAGAATTCCAAAATAGAATGTTGGTGTTGCAGAATTCCAAAATAGAATGTTGGGAGTTCTAGAATTCCAAAATAGAATGTTGGGAGTTCTAGAATGCCAAAATAGAATGTTGATAGTTCTAGAATTCCAAAATAGAATGTTGGGAGTTCTAGAATTCCAAAATAGAATGGTGGGAGTTCTAGAATTCCAAACTAGAATGTTGGTGTTGCAGAATTCAAGAATAGAATGTTGGGAGTTCTAGAATGCCAAAATAGAATGTTGGTAGTTCTAGAATTCCAAAATAGAATGTTGGGAGTTCTAGAATGCCAAAATAGAATGTTGGGAGTTCTAGAATTCCAAAATAGAATGTTGGTGTTGCAGAATTCCAAAATAGAATGTTGGGAGTTCTAGAATTCCAAAATAGAATGTTGGGAGTTCTAGAATGCCAAAATAGAATGTTGGTAGTTCTAGAATTCCAAAATAGAATGTTGGGAGTTCTAGAATGCCAAAATAGAATGTTGGGAGTTCTAGAATTCCAAATAGAATGTTGGGAGTTCTAGAATGCCAAAATAGTATGTTGGGAGTTCTAGAATGCCAAAATAGAATGTTGGTAGTTCTAGAATTCCAAAATAGAATGTTGGTAGTTCTAGAATTCCAAAATAGAATGTGGGTAGTTCAAGAATTCCAAATAGAATGTTGGGAGTTCTAGAATGCGAAAATAGAATGTTGGGAGTTCTAGAATTCCAAAATAGAATGTTGGTGTTGCAGAATTCCAAAATAGAATGTTGGGAGTTCTAGAATTCCAAAATAGAATGTTGGGAGTTCTAGAATGCCAAAATTGAATGTTGGGAGTTCTAGAATTCCAAATAGAATGTTGGGAGTTCTAGAATGCCAAAATAGTATGTTGGGAGTTCTAGAATGCCAAAATAGAATGTTGGTAGTTCTAGAATTCCAAAATAGAATGTTGGTAGTTCTAGAATTCCAAAATAGAATGTTGGGAGTTCTAGAATGCCAAAATAGAGTGTTGGTAGTTCTAGAATTCCAAAATAAAATGTTGGGAGTTCTAGAATGCCAAAATAGAATGTTGGTAGTTCTAGAATTCCAAAATAGAATGTTGGGAGTTCTAGAATGCCAAAATAGAATGTTGGGAGTTCTAGAATTCCAAAATAGAATGTTGGGAGTTCTAGAATGCCAAAATAGAATGTTAAGAGTTATAGAATGCCAAAATAGAATGTTGGGAGTTCTAGAATGCCAAACTAGAATGTTGGTAGTTCTAGAATTCCAAAATAGAATGTTGGGAGTTCTAGAATGCCAAAATAGAATGTTGGGAGTTCTAGAGTTCCAAAATAGAATGTTGGGAGTTCTAGAATGCCAAAATAGAATGTTAAGAGTTATAGAATGCCAAAATAGAATGTTGGGAGTTCTAGAATTCCAAACTAGAATGTTGGTGTTGCAGAATTCAAGAATAGAATGTTGGGAGTTCTAGAATGCCAAAATAGAATGTTGGTAGTTCTAGAATTCCAAAATAGAATGTTGGGAGTTCTAGAATGCCAAATTAGAATGTTGGTAGTTCTAGAATTCCAAAATAGAATGTTGGGAGTTCTAGAATGCCAAAATAGAATGTTGGGAGTCCTAGAATGCCAAAATAGAATGTTGGGAGTTCTAGAATTCCAAAATAGAATGTTGGTGTTGCAGAATTCCAAAATAGAATGTTGGGAGTTCTAGAATTCCAAAATAGAATGTTGGGAGTTCTAGAATGCCAAAATAGAATGTTGATAGTTCTAGAATTCCAAAATAGAATGTTGGTGTTGCAGAATTCCAAAATAGAATGTTGGGAGTTCTAGAATTCCAAAATAGAATGTTGGTAGTTCTAGAATTCCAAAATAGAATGTTGGGAGTTCTAGAATGCCAAAATAGAATGTTAGAAGTTCTAGAATGCCAAAATAGAATGTTGGTAGTTCTAGAATTCAAAAATAGAATGTTGGTAGTTCTAGAATTCCAAAATAGAATGTTGGGAGTTCTAGAATGTCAAAATAGAATGTTGGTAGTTCTAGAATTCCAAAATAGAATGTTGGGAGTTCTAGAATGCCAAAATAGAATGTTGGGAGTGCTAGAATTCCAAATAGAATGTTGGGAGTTCTAGAATGCCAAAATAGAATGTTGGGAGTTCTAGAATGCCAAAATAGAATGTTGGTAGTTCTAGAATGCCATAATAGAATGTTGGGAGTTCTAGAATGCCAAAATAGAATTTTGGGAGTTCTAGAATGCCAAAATAGAATGTTGGGAGTTCTAGAATGCCACAATAGAATGTTGGGAGTTCTAGAATGCCAAAATAGAATGTTGGTAGTTCTAGAATTCCAAAATAGAATGTTGGGAGTTCTAGAATGCCAAAATATAATGTTGGGAGTTCTAGAATTCCAAAATAGAATGTTGGGAGTTCTAGAATGCCAAAATAGAATGTTGGTAGTTCTAGAATGCCAAAATAGAATGTTGGTAGTTCTAGAATTCCAAAATAGAATGTTGGGAGTTCTAGAATGCCAAAATAGAATGTTGGGAGTTCTAGAATTCCAAAAAAGAATGTTGGGAGTTCTAGAATGCCAAAATAGAATGTTGGTGTTGCAGAATTCCAAAATAGAATGTTGGGAGTTGTAGAATTCCAAAATAGAATGTTGGTAGTTCTAAAATTCCAAAATAGAATGTTGGGAGTTCTAGAATGCCAAAATAGAATGTTGGTGTTGCAGAATTCCAAAATAGAATGTTGGGAGTTGTAGAATGCCAAAATAGAATGTTGGTAGTTCTAGAATTCCAAAATAGAATGTTGGGAGTTCTAGAATGCCAAAATAGAATGTTGGGAGTTCTAGCATGCCAAAATAGAATGTTGGGAGTTCTAGAATGCCAAAATAGAATGTTGGGAGTTCTAGAATTCCAAACTAGAATGTTGGGAGTTCTAGAATGCCAAAATAGAATGTTAGGAGTTCTAGAATTCCAAAATAGAATGTTGGGAGTTCTAGAATGCCAACATAGAATGTTGGGAGTTCTAGAATTCCCAAATAGAATAATGGTGTTGCAGAATTCCAAAATAGAATGTTGGGAGTTCTAGAATGCCAAAATAGAATGTTGGTAGTTCTAGAATTCCAAAATAGAATGTTGGGAGTAATAGAATGCCAAAATAGAATGTTGGGAGTTTTACAATTCCAAAATAGAATGTTGGTGTTGCAGAATTCCAAAATAGAATGTTGGGAGTTCTAGAATTCCAAAATAGAATGTTGGTAGTTCTAGAATTCCAAAATAGAATGATGGGAGTTCTATAATAAAAAAAAAAAATGTTGGGAGTTCTAGATTGCCAAAATAGAATGTTGGTAGTTCTAGAATTCAAAAAAAGAATGTTGGGAGTTCTAGAATGCCAAAATAGAATGTTGGGAGTTC
This sequence comes from Pseudophryne corroboree, assembly GCF_028390025.1. Classification (NCBI taxonomy): domain Eukaryota; kingdom Metazoa; phylum Chordata; class Amphibia; order Anura; family Myobatrachidae; genus Pseudophryne; species Pseudophryne corroboree. Next base: position 24,176 of record NW_026967466.1, read on the forward strand.
TAGAATTCCAAATAGAATGTTGGGAGTTCTAGAATGCCAAAATAGTATGTTGGGAGTTCTAGAATGCCAAAATAGAATGTTGGTAGTTCTAGAATTCCAAAATAGAATGTTGGTAGTTCTAGAATTCCAAAATAGAATGTGGGTAGTTCAAGAATTCCAAATAGAATGTTGGGAGTTCTAGAATGCCAAAATAGAATGTTGGGAGTTCTAGAATTCCAAAATAGAATGTTGGGAGTTCTAGAATTCCAAAATAGAATGTTGGGAGTACTAGAATGCCAAAATAGAATGTTGGGAGTTCTAGTATTCCAAAATAGAATGTTGGGAGTTCTAGAATGCCAAAATAGAATGTTGGGAGTTCTAGAATTCCAAAATAGAATGTTGGGAGTTCTAGAATGCCAAAATAGAATGTTGGGAGTTCTAGAATTCCAAAATAGAATGTTGGGAGTTCTAGAATTCCAAAATAGAATGTTGGGAGTTCTAGAATTACAAAATAGTATGTTGGTAGTTCTAGAATTCCAAAATAGAATGTTGGGAGTTCTAGAATTCCAAAATAGAATGTTGGGAGTTCTAGAATTCCAAATAGAATGTTGGGAGTTCTAGAATGCCAAAATAGAATGTTGGGAGTTCTAGAATTCCAAAATAGAATGTTGGGAGTTCTAGAATTCCAAATAGAATGTTGGTCGTTCTAGAATGCCAAAATAGAATGTTAGAAGTTCTAGAATGCCAAAATAGAATGTTGGTAGTTCTAGAATTCAAAAATAGAATGTTGGTAGTTCTAGAATTCCAAAATAGAATGTTGGGAGTTCTAGAATGTCAAAATAGAATGTTGGTAGTTCTAGAATTCCAAAATAAAATGTTGGGAGTTCTAGAATGCCAAAATAGAATGTTGGGAGTTCTAGAATTCCAAAATAGAATGTTGGGAGTTCTAGAATGACAAAATAGAATGTTGGGAGTTCTAGTATTCCAAAATAGAATGTTGGGAGTTCTAGAATGCCAAAATAGAATGTTGGGAGTTCTAGAATTCCAAAATAGAATGTTGGGAGTTCTAGAATGTCAAAATAGAATGTTGGGAGTTCTAGAATGCCAAAATAGAGTGTTGGTAGTTCTAGAATTCCAAAATAAAATGTTGGGAGTTCTAGAATGCCAAAATAGAATGTTGGTAGTTCTAGAATTCCAAAATAGAATGTTGGGAGTTCTAGAATGCCAAAATAGAATGTTGGGAGTTCTAGAATTCCAAAATAGAATGTTGGGAGTTCTAGAATGCCAAAATAGAATGTTAAGAGTTATAGAATGCCAAAATAGAATGTTGGGAGTTCTAGAATGCCAAAATAGAATGTTGGTAGTTCTAGAATTCCAAAATAGAATGTTGGGAGTTCTAGAATGCCAAAATAGAATGTTGGGAGTTCTAGAGTTCCAAAATAGAATGTTGGGAGTTCTAGAATGCCAAAATAGAATGTTAAGAGTTATAGAATGCCAAAATAGAATGTTGGGAGTTCTAGAATTCCAAAATAGAATGTTGGGAGTTCTAGAATGCCAAAATAGAGTGTTGGTAGTTCTAGAATTCCAAAATAAAATGTTGGGAGTTCTAGAATGCCAAAATAGAATGTTGGTAGTTCTAGAATTCCAAAATAGAATGTTGGGAGTTCTAGAATGCCAAAATAGAATGTTGGGAGTTCTAGAATTCCAAACTAGAATGTTGGTGTTGCAGAATTCAAGAATAGAATGTTGGGAGTTCTAGAATGCCAAAATAGAATGTTGGTAGTTCTAGAATTCCAAAATAGAATGTTGGTCGTTCTAGAATGCCAAAATAGAATGTTAGAAGTTCTAGAATGCCAAAATAGAATGTTGGTAGTTCTAGAATTCAAAAATAGAATGTTGGTAGTTCTAGAATTCCAAAATAGAATGTTGGGAGTTCTAGAATGCCAAAATAGAATGTTGGGAGTTCTAGAATTCCAAAATAGAATGTTGGGAGTTCTAGAATTCCAAATAGAATGTTGGTCGTTCTAGAATGCCAAAATAGAATGTTAGAAGTTCTAGAATGCCAAAATAGAATGTTGGTAGTTCTAGAATTCAAAAATAGAATGTTGGTAGTTCTAGAATTCCAAAATAGAATGTTGGGAGTTCTAGAATGTCAAAATAGAATGTTGGTAGTTCTAGAATTCCAAAATAAAATGTTGGGAGTTCTAGAATGCCAAAATAGAATGTTGGGAGTTCTAGAATTCCAAAATAGAATGTTGGGAGTTCTAGAATGCCAAAATAGAATGTTGGGAGTTCTAGTATTCCAAAATAGAATGTTGGGAGTTCTAGAATGCCAAAATAGAATGTTGGGAGTTCTAGAATTCCAAAATAGAATGTTGGGAGTTCTAGAATGTCAAAATAGAATGTTGGGAGTTCTAGAATGCCAAAATAGAGTGTTGGTAGTTCTAGAATTCCAAAATAAAATGTTGGGAGTTCTAGAATGCCAAAATAGAATGTTGGTAGTTCTAGAATTCCAAAATAGAATGTTGGGAGTTCTAGAATGCCAAAATAGAATGTTGGGAGTTCTAGAATTCCAAAATAGAATGTTGGGAGTTCTAGAATGCCAAAATAGAATGTTAAGAGTTATAGAATGCCAAAATAGAATGTTGGGAGTTCTAGAATGCCAAAATAGAATGTTGGTAGTTCTAGAATTCCAAAATAGAATGTTGGGAGTTCTAGAATGCCAAAATAGAATGTTGGGAGTTCTAGAGTTCCAAAATAGAATGTTGGGAGTTCTAGAATGCCAAAATAGAATGTTAAGAGTTATAGAATGCCAAAATAGAATGTTGGGAGTTCTAGAATTCCAAAATAGAATGTTGGGAGTTCTAGAATGCCAAAATAGAGTGTTGGTAGTTCTAGAATTCCAAAATAAAATGTTGGGAGTTCTAGAATGCCAAAATAGAATGTTGGTAGTTCTAGAATTCCAAAATAGAATGTTGGGAGTTCTAGAATGCCAAAATAGAATGTTGGGAGTTCTAGAATGCCAAAATAGAATGTTGGGAGTTCTAGAATTCCAAAATAGAATGTTGGGAGTTCTAGAATGCCAAAATAGAATGTTGGGAGTTCTAGAATTCCAAAATAGAATGTTGGGAGTTCTAGAATTCCAAACTAGAATGTTGGTGTTGCAGAATTCAAGAATAGAATGTTGGGAGTTCTAGAATGCCAAAATAGAATGTTGGTAGTTCTAGAATTCCAAAATAGAATGTTGGGAGTTCTAGAATGCCAAATTAGAATGTTGGTAGTTCTAGAATTCCAAAATAGAATGTTGGGAGTTCTAGAATGCCAAAATAGAATGTTGGGAGTCCTAGAATGCCAAAATAGAATGTTGGGAGTTCTAGAATTCCAAAATAGAATGTTGGTGTTGCAGAATTCCAAAATAGAATGTTGGGAGTTCTAGAATTCCAAAATAGAATGTTGGGAGTTCTAGAATGCCAAAATAGAATGTTGATAGTTCTAGAATTCCAAAATAGAATGTTGGGAGTTCTAGAATTCCAAAATAGAATGTTGGGAGTTCTAGAATTCCAAACTAGAATGTTGGTGTTGCAGAATTCAAGAATAGAATGTTGGGAGTTCTAGAATGCCAAAATAGAATGTTGGTAGTTCTAGAATTCCAAAATAGAATGTTGGTCGTTCTAGAATGCCAAAATAGAATGTTAGAAGTTCTAGAATGCCAAAATAGAATGTTGGTAGTTCTAGAATTCAAAAATAGAATGTTGGTAGTTCTAGAATTCCAAAATAGAATGTTGGGAGTTCTAGAATGCCAAAATAGAATGTTAGAAGATCTAGAATGCCAAAATAGAATGTTGGTAGTTCTAGAATTCAAAAATAGAATGTTGGTAGTTCTAGAATTCCAAAATAGAATGTTGGGAGCTCTAGAATGTCAAAATAGAATGTTGGTAGTTCTAGAATTCCAAAATAGAATGTTGGGAGTTCTAGAATGCCAAAATAGAATGTTGGGAGTGCTAGAATTCCAAATAGAATGTTGGGAGTTCTAGAATGCCAAAATAGAATGTTGGGAGTTCTAGAATGCCAAAATAGAATGTTGGTAGTTCTAGAATGCCATAATAGAATGTTGGGAGTTCTAGAATGCCAAAATAGAATTTTGGGAGTTCTAGAATGCCAAAATAGAATGTTGGGAGTTCTAGAATGCCAAAATAGAATGTTGGGAGTGCTAGAATTCCAAATAGAATGTTGGGAGTTCTAGAATGCCAAAATAGAATGTTGGGAGTTCTAGAATGCCAAAATAGAATGTTGGTAGTTCTAGAATGCCAAAATAGAATGTTGGTAGTTCTAGAATGCCAAAATAGAATGTTGGTAGTTCTAGAATTCCAAAATAGAATGTTGGGAGTTCTAGAATGCCAAAATAGAATGTTGGGAGTTCTAGAATTCCAAAAAAGAATGTTGGGAGTTCTAGAATGCCAAAATAGAATGTTGGTGTTGCAGAATTCCAAAATAGAATGTTGGGAGTTGTAGAATGCCAAAATAGAATGTTGGTAGTTCTAGAATTCCAAAATAGAATGTTGGGAGTTCTAGAATGCCAAAATAGAATGTTGGTGTTGCAGAATTCCAAAATAGAATGTTGGGAGTTGTAGAATGCCAAAATAGAATGTTGGTAGTTCTAGAATTCCAAAATAGAATGTTGGGAGTTCTAGAATGCCAAAATAGAATGTTGGGAGTTCTAGCATGCCAAAATAGAATGTTGGGAGTTCTAGAATGCCAAAATAGAATGTTGGGAGTTCTAGAATTCCAAACTAGAATGTTGGGAGTTCTAGAATGCCAAAATAGAATGTTAGGAGTTCTAGAATTCCAAAATAGAATGTTGGGAGTTCTAGAATGCAAACATAGAATGTTGGGAGTTCTAGAATTCCCAAATAGAATAATGGTGTTGCAGAATTCCAAAATAGAATGTTGGGAGTTCTAGAATGCCAAAATAGAATGTTGGTAGTTCTAGAATTCCAAAATAGAATGTTGGGAGTAATAGAATGCCAAAATAGAATGTTGGGAGTTTTACAATTCCAAAATAGAATGTTGGTGTTGCAGAATTCCAAAATAGAATGTTGGGAGTTCTAGAATTCCAAAATAGAATGTTGGTAGTTCTAGAATTCCAAAATAGAATGATGGGAGTTCTATAATTTAAAAAAAAAAATGTTGGGAGTTCTAGATTGCCAAAATAGAATGTTGGTAGTTCTAGAATTCCAAAAAAGAATGTTGGGAGTTCTAGAATGCCAAAATAGAATGTTGGGAGTTCTAGAATTCCAAATAGAATGTTGGGAGTTCTAGAATGCCAAAATAGTATGTTGGGAGTTCTAGAATGCCAAAATAGAATGTTGGTAGTTCTAGAATTCCAAAATAGAATGTTGGTAGTTCTAGAATTCCAAAATAGAATGTTGGGAGTTCTAGAATGCCAAAATAGAATGTTGGGAGTTCTAGAATTCCAAAATAGAATGTTGGGAGTTCTAGAATGCCAAAATAGAATGTTAAGAGTTATAGAATGCCAAAATAGAATGTTGGGAGTTCTAGAATGCCAAAATAGAATGTTGGTAGTTCTAGAATTCCAAAATAGAATGTTGGGAGTTCTAGAATGCCAAAATAGAATGTTGGGAGTTCTAGAGTTCCAAAATAGAATGTTGGGAGTTCTAGAATGCCAAAATAGAATGTTAAGAGTTATAGAATGCCAAAATAGAATGTTGGGAGTTCTAGAATTCCAAAATAGAATATTGGGAGTTCTAGAATGCCAAAATAGAGTGTTGGTAGTTCTAGAATTCCAAAATAAAATGTTGGGAGTTCTAGAATGCCAAAATAGAATGTTGGTAGTTCTAGAATTCCAAAATAGAATGTTGGGAGTTCTAGAATGCCAAAATAGAATGTTGGGAGTTCTAGAATGCCAAAATAGAATGTTGGGAGTTCTAGAATTCCAAAATAGAATGTTGGGAGTTCTAGAATGCCAAAATAGAATGTTGGGAGTTCTAGAATTCCAAAATAGAATGTTGGGAGTTCTAGAATTCCAAACTAGAATGTTGGTGTTGCAGAATTCAAGAATAGAATGTTGGGAGTTCTAGAATGCCAAAATAGAATGTTGGTAGTTCTAGAATTCCAAAATAGAATGTTGGGAGTTCTAGAATGCCAAATTAGAATGTTGGTAGTTCTAGAATTCCAAAATAGAATGTTGGGAGTTCTAGAATGCCAAAATAGAATGTTGGGAGTCCTAGAATGCCAAAATAGAATGTTGGGAGTTCTAGAATTCCAAAATAGAATGTTGGTGTTGCAGAATTCCAAAATAGAATGTTGGGAGTTCTAGAATTCCAAAATAGAATGTTGGGAGTTCTAGAATGCCAAAATAGAATGTTGATAGTTCTAGAATTCCAAAATAGAATGTTGGGAGTTCTAGAATTCCAAAATAGAATGTTGGGAGTTCTAGAATTCCAAACTAGAATGTTGGTGTTGCAGAATTCAAGAATAGAATGTTGGGAGTTCTAGAATGCCAAAATAGAATGTTGGTAGTTCTAGAATTCCAAAATAGAATGTTGGTCGTTCTAGAATGCCAAAATAGAATGTTAGAAGTTCTAGAATGCCAAAATAGAATGTTGGTAGTTCTAGAATTCAAAAATAGAATGTTGGTAGTTCTAGAATTCCAAAATAGAATGTTGGGAGTTCTAGAATGCCAAAATAGAATGTTAGAAGATCTAGAATGCCAAAATAGAATGTTGGTAGTTCTAGAATTCAAAAATAGAATGTTGGTAGTTCTAGAATTCCAAAATAGAATGTTGGGAGCTCTAGAATGTCAAAATAGAATGTTGGTAGTTCTAGAATTCCAAAATAGAATGTTGGGAGTTCTAGAATGCCAAAATAGAATGTTGGGAGTGCTAGAATTCCAAATAGAATGTTGGGAGTTCTAGAATGCCAAAATAGAATGTTGGGAGTTCTAGAATGCCAAAATAGAATGTTGGTAGTTCTAGAATGCCATAATAGAATGTTGGGAGTTCTAGAATGCCAAAATAGAATTTTGGGAGTTCTAGAATGCCAAAATAGAATGTTGGGAGTTCTAGAATGCCAAAATAGAATGTTGGGAGTGCTAGAATTCCAAATAGAATGTTGGGAGTTCTAGAATGCCAAAATAGAATGTTGGGAGTTCTAGAATGCCAAAATAGAATGTTGGTAGTTCTAGAATGCCAAAATAGAATGTTGGTAGTTCTAGAATGCCAAAATAGAATGTTGGTAGTTCTAGAATTCCAAAATAGAATGTTGGGAGTTCTAGAATGCCAAAATAGAATGTTGGGAGTTCTAGAATTCCAAAAAAGAATGTTGGGAGTTCTAGAATGCCAAAATAGAATGTTGGTGTTGCAGAATTCCAAAATAGAATGTTGGGAGTTGTAGAATGCCAAAATAGAATGTTGGTAGTTCTAGAATTCCAAAATAGAATGTTGGGAGTTCTAGAATGCCAAAATAGAATGTTGGTGTTGCAGAATTCCAAAATAGAATGTTGGGAGTTGTAGAATGCCAAAATAGAATGTTGGTAGTTCTAGAATTCCAAAATAGAATGTTGGGAGTTCTAGAATGCCAAAATAGAATGTTGGGAGTTCTAGCATGCCAAAATAGAATGTTGGGAGTTCTAGAATGCCAAAATAGAATGTTGGGAGTTCTAGAATTCCAAACTAGAATGTTGGGAGTTCTAGAATGCCAAAATAGAATGTTAGGAGTTCTAGAATTCCAAAATAGAATGTTGGGAGTTCTAGAATGCAAACATAGAATGTTGGGAGTTCTAGAATTCCCAAATAGAATAATGGTGTTGCAGAATTCCAAAATAGAATGTTGGGAGTTCTAGAATGCCAAAATAGAATGTTGGTAGATCTAGAATTCCAAAATAGAATGTTGGGAGTAATAGAATGCCAAAATAGAATGTTGGGAGTTTTACAATTCCAAAATAGAATGTTGGTGTTGCAGAATTCCAAAATAGAATGTTGGGAGTTCTAGAATTCCAAAATAGAATGTTGGTAGTTCTAGAATTCCAAAATAGAATGATGGGAGTTCTATAATTTTAAAAAAAAAATGTTGGGAGTTCTAGATTGCCAAAATAGAATGTTGGTAGTTCTAGAATTCCAAAAAAGAATGTTGGGAGTTCTAGAATGCCAAAATAGAATGTTGGGAGTTCTAGAATTCCAAATAGAATGTTGGGAGTTCTAGAATGCCAAAATAGTATGTTGGGAGTTCTAGAATGCCAAAATAGAATGTTGGTAGTTCTAGAATTCCAAAATAGAATGTTGGTAGTTCTAGAATTCCAAAATAGAATGTGGGTAGTTCAAGAATTCCAAATAGAATGTTGGGAGTTCTAGAATGCCAAAATAGAATGTTGGGAGTTCTAGAATTCCAAAATAGAATGTTGGGAGTTCTAGAATTCCAAAATAGAATGTTGGGAGTACTAGAATGCCAAAATAGAATGTTGGGAGTTCTAGTATTCCAAAATAGAATGTTGGGAGTTCTAGCATGCCAAAATAGAATGTTGGGAGTTCTAGAATGCCAAAATAGAATGTTGGGAGTTCTAGAATTCCAAACTAGAATGTTGGGAGTTCTAGAATGCCAAAATAGAATGTTAGGAGTTCTAGAATTCCAAAATAGAATGTTGGGAGTTCTAGAATGCCAACATAGAATGTTGGGAGTTCTAGAATTCCCAAATAGAATAATGGTGTTGCAGAATTCCAAAATAGAATGTTGGGAGTTCTAGAATGCCAAAATAGAATGTTGGTAGTTCTAGAATTCCAAAATAGAATGTTGGGAGTAATAGAATGCCAAAATAGAATGTTGGGAGTTTTACAATTCCAAAATAGAATGTTGGTGTTGCAGAATTCCAAAATAGAATGTTGGGAGTTCTAGAATTCCAAAATAGAATGTTGGTAGTTCTAGAATTCCAAAATAGAATGATGGGAGTTCTATAATTTAAAAAAAAATGTTGGGAGTTCTAGATTGCCAAAATAGAATGTTGGGAGTTCTAGTATTCCAAAATAGAATGTTGGGAGTTCTAGAATGCCAAAATAGAATGTTAAGAGTTATAGAATGCCAAAATAGAATGTTGGGAGTTCTAGAATTCAAAAATAGAATGTTGGTAGTTCTAGAATTCCAAAATAGAATGTTGGGAGCTCTAGAATGTCAAAATAGAATGTTGGTAGTTCTAGAATTCCAAAATAGAATGTTGGGAGTTCTAGAATGCCAAAATAGAATGTTGGGAGTGCTAGAATTCCAAATAGAATGTTGGGAGTTCTAGAATGCCAAAATAGAATGTTGGGAGTTCTAGAATGCCAAAATAGAATGTTGGTAGTTCTAGAATGCCATAATAGAATGTTGGGAGTTCTAGAATGCCAAAATAGAATTTTGGGAGTTCTAGAATGCCAAAATAGAATGTTGGTAGATCTAGAATTCAAAAATAAAATGTTGGGAGTTCTAGAATGCCAAAATAGAATGTTGGTAGTTCTAGAATTCCAAAATAGAATGTTGGGAGTTCTAGAATGCCAAAATAGAATGTTGGGAGTTCTAGAATGCCAAAATAGAATGTTGGGAGTTCTAGAATTCCAAAATAGAATGTTGGGAGTTCTAGAATGCCAAAATAGAATGTTGGGAGTTCTAGAATGCCAAAATAGAATGTTGGTAGATCTAGAATTCAAAAATAAAATGTTGGGAGTTCTAGAATGCCAAAATAGAATGTTGGTAGTTCTAGAATTCCAAAATAGAATGTTGGGAGTTCTAGAATGCCAAAATAGAATGTTGGGAGTTCTAGAATGCCAAAATAGAATGTTGGGAGTTCTAGAATTCCAAACTAGAATGTTGGGAGTTCTAGAATGCCAACATAGAATGTTGGGAGTTCTAGAATTCCCAAATAGAATAATGGTGTTGCAGAATTCCAAAATAGAATGTTGGGAGTTCTAGAATGCCAAAATAGAATGTTGGTAGTTCTAGAATTCCAAAATAGAATGTTGGGAGTAATAGAATGCCAAAATAGAATGTTGGGAGTTTTACAATTCCAAAATAGAATGTTGGTGTTGCAGAATTCCAAAATAGAATGTTGGGAGTTCTAGAATTCCAAAATAGAATGTTGGTAGTTCTAGAATTCCAAAATAGAATGATGGGAGTTCTATAATTTAAAAAAAAATGTTGGGAGTTCTAGATTGCCAAAATAGAATGTTGGGAGTTCTAGTATTCCAAAATAGAATGTTGGGAGTTCTAGAATGCCAAAATAGAATGTTAAGAGTTATAGAATGCCAAAATAGAATGTTGGGAGTTCTAGAATTCAAAAATAGAATGTTGGTAGTTCTAGAATTCCAAAATAGAATGTTGGGAGCTCTAGAATGTCAAAATAGAATGTTGGTAGTTCTAGAATTCCAAAATAGAATGTTGGGAGTTCTAGAATGCCAAAATAGAATGTTGGGAGTGCTAGAATTCCAAATAGAATGTTGGGAGTTCTAGAATGCCAAAATAGAATGTTGGGAGTTCTAGAATGCCAAAATAGAATGTTGGTAGTTCTAGAATGCCATAATAGAATGTTGGGAGTTCTAGAATGCCAAAATAGAATTTTGGGAGTTCTAGAATGCCAAAATAGAATGTTGGTAGATCTAGAATTCAAAAATAAAATGTTGGGAGTTCTAGAATGCCAAAATAGAATGTTGGTAGTTCTAGAATTCCAAAATAGAATGTTGGGAGTTCTAGAATGCCAAAATAGAATGTTGGGAGTTCTAGAATGCCAAAATAGAATGTTGGTAGTTCTAGAATTCCAAAATAGAATGTTGGGAGTTCTAGAATGCCAAATTAGAATGTTGGTAGTTCTAGAATTCCAAAATAGAATGTTGGGAGTTCTAGAATGCCAAAATAGAATGTTGGGAGTCCTAGAATGCCAAAATAGAATGTTGGGAGTTCTAGAATTCCAAAATAGAATGTTGGTGTTGCAGAATTCCAAAATAGAATGTTGGGAGTTCTAGAATTCCAAAATAGAATGTTGGGAGTTCTAGAATGCCAAAATAGAATGTTGATAGTTCTAGAATTCCAAAATAGAATGTTGGGAGTTCTAGAATTCCAAAATAGAATGTTGGGAGTTCTAGAATTCCAAACTAGAATGTTGGTGTTGCAGAATTCAAGAATAGAATGTTGGGAGTTCTAGAATGCCAAAATAGAATGTTGGTAGTTCTAGAATTCCAAAATAGAATGTTGGTCGTTCTAGAATGCCAAAATAGAATGTTAGAAGTTCTAGAATGCCAAAATAGAATGTTGGTAGTTCTAGAATTCAAAAATAGAATGTTGGTAGTTCTAGAATTCCAAAATAGAATGTTGGGAGTTCTAGAATGCCAAAATAGAATGTTAGAAGTTCTAGAATGCCAAAATAGAATGTTGGTAGTTCTAGAATTCAAAAATAGAATGTTGGTAGTTCTAGAATTCCAAAATAGAATGTTGGGAGCTCTAGAATGTCAAAATAGAATGTTGGTAGTTCTAGAATTCCAAAATAGAATGTTGGGAGTTCTAGAATGCCAAAATAGAATGTTGGGAGTGCTAGAATTCCAAATAGAATGTTGGGAGTTCTAGAATGCCAAAATAGAATGTTGGGAGTTCTAGAATGCCAAAATAGAATGTTGGTAGTTCTAGAATGCCAAAATAGAATGTTGGGAGTTCTAGAATGCCAAAATAGAATTTTGGGAGTTCTAGAATGCCAAAATAGAATGTTGGGAGTTCTAGAATGCCAAAATAGAATGTTGGGAGTGCTAGAATTCCAAATAGAATGTTGGGAGTTCTAGAATGCCAAAATAGAATGTTGGGAGTTCTAGAATGCCAAAATAGAATGTTGGTAGTTCTAGAATGCCAAAATAGAATGTTGGTAGTTCTAGAATGCCAAAATAGAATGTTGGTAGTTCTAGAATTCCAAAATAGAATGTTGGGAGTTCTAGAATGCCAAAATAGAATGTTGGGAGTTCTAGAATGCCAAAATAGAATGTTAGGAGTTCTAGAATTCAAAAAAAGAATGTTGGGAGTTCTAGAATGCCAAAATAGAATGTTGGTGTTGCAGAATTCCAAAATAGAATGTTGGGAGTTGTAGAATGCCAAAATAGAATGTTGGTAGTTCTAGAATTCCAAAATAGAATGTTGGGAGTTCTAGAATGCCAAAATAGAATGTTGGTGTTGCAGAATTCCAAAATAGAATGTTGGGAGTTGTAGAATGCCAAAATAGAATGTTGGTAGTTCTAGAATTCCAAAATAGAATGTTGGGAGTTCTAGAATGCCAAAATAGAATGTTGGGAGTTCTAGCATGCCAAAATAGAATGTTGGGAGTTCTAGAATGCCAAAATAGAATGTTGGTAGTTCTAGAATTCAAAAATAGAATGTTGGTAGTTCTAGAATTCCAAAATAGAATGTTGGGAGCTCTAGAATGTCAAAATAGAATGTTGGTAGTTCTAGAATTCCAAAATAGAATGTTGGGAGTTCTAGAATGCCAAAATAGAATGTTGGGAGTGCTAGAATTCCAAATAGAATGTTGGGAGTTCTAGAATGCCAAAATAGAATGTTGGGAGTTCTAGAATGCCAAAATAGAATGTTGGTAGTTCTAGAATGCCAAAATAGAATGTTGGGAGTTCTAGAATGCCAAAATAGAATTTTGGGAGTTCTAGAATGCCAAAATAGAATGTTGGGAGTTCTAGAATGCCAAAATAGAATGTTGGGAGTTCTAGAATGCCAAAATAGAATGTTGGTAGTTCTAGAATTCCAAAATAGAATGTTGGGAGTTCTAGAATGCCAACATAGAATGTTGGGAGTTCTATAATTCCCAAATAGAATAATGGTGTTGCAGAATTCCAAAATAGAATGTTGGGAGTTCTAGAATGCCAAAATAGAATGTTGGTAGTTCTAGAATTCCAAAATAGAATGTTGGGAGTAATAGAATGCCAAAATAGAATGTTGGGAGTTTTACAATTCCAAAATAGAATGTTGGTGTTGCAGAATTCCAAAATAGAATGTTGGGAGTTCTAGAATTCCAAAATAGAATGTTGGTAGTTCTAGAATTCCAAAATAGAATGATGGGAGTTCTATAATTTAAAAAAAAAATGTTGGGAGTTCTAGATTGCCAAAATAGAATGTTGGTAGTTCTAGAATTCCAAAAAAGAATGTTGGGAGTTCTAGAATGCCAAAATAGAATGTTGGGAGTTCTAGAATTCCAAATAGAATGTTGGGAGTTCTAGAATGCCAAAATAGTATGTTGGGAGTTCTAGAATGCCAAAATAGAATGTTGGTAGTTCTAGAATTCCAAAATAGAATGTTGGTAGTTCTAGAATTCCAAAATAGAATGTGGGTAGTTCAAGAATTCCAAATAGAATGTTGGGAGTTCTAGAATGCCAAAATAGAATGTTGGGAGTTCTAGAATTCCAAAATAGAATGTTGGGAGTTCTAGAATGCCAAAATAGAATGTTGGGAGTTCTAGAATTCCAAAGTAGAATGCTGATGTTGCAGAATTCCAAAATAGAATGTTGGGAGTTCTAGAATTCCAAAATAGAATGTTGGGAGTTCAAGAATGCCAAAATAGAATGTTGGGAGTTCTAGAATTCCAAAATAGAATGTTTGGAGTTCTAGAATTCCAAAATAGAATGTTTGGAGTTCTAGAATGCCAAAATAGAATGTTGGTAGTTCTAGAATTCCAAAATAGAATGTTGGGAGTTCTAGAATGCCAAAATAGAATGTTGGGAGTCCTAGAATGCCAAAATAGAATGTTGGGAGTTCTAGAATTCCAAAATAGAATGTTGGTGTTGCAGAATTCCAAAATAGAATGTTGGGAGTTCTAGAATTCCAAAATAGAATGTTGGGAGTTCTAGAATGCCAAAATAGAATGTTGATAGTTCTAGAATTCCAAAATAGAATGTTGGGAGTTCTAGAATTCCAAAATAGAATGTTGGGAGTTCTAGAATTCCAAACTAGAATGTTGGTAGTTCTAGAATTCAAAAATAGAATGTTGGTAGTTCTAGAATTCCAAAATAGAATGTTGGGAGTTCTAGAATGTCAAAATAGAATGTTGGTAGTTCTAGAATTCCAAAATAGAATGTTGGGAGTTCTAGAATGCCAAAATAGAATGTTGGGAGTGCTAGAATTCCAAATAGAATGTTGGGAGTTCTAGAATGCCAAAATAGAATGTTGGGAGTTCTAGAATGCCAAAATAGAATGTTGGTAGTTCTAGAATGCCATAATAGAATGTTGGGAGTTCTAGAATGCCAAAATAGAATTTTGGGAGTTCTAGAATGCCAAAATAGAATGTTGGGAGTTCTAGAATGCCACAATAGAATGTTGGGAGTTCTAGAATGCCAAAATAGAATGTTGGTAGTTCTAGAATTCCAAAATAGAATGTTGGGAGTTCTAGAATGCCAAAATATAATGTTGGGAGTTCTAGAATTCCAAAATAGAATGTTGGGAGTTCTAGAATGCCAAAATAGAATGTTGGTAGTTCTAGAATTCCAAAATAGAATGTTGGGAGTTCTAGAATGCCAAAATAGAATGTTGGGAGTTCTAGAATTCCAAAAAAGAATGTTGGGAGTTCTAGAATGCCAAAATAGAATGTTGGTGTTGCAGAATTCCAAAATAGAATGTTGGGAGTTGTAGAATGCCAAAATAGAATGTTGGTAGTTCTAAAATTCCAAAATAGAATGTTGGGAGTTCTAGAATGCCAAAATAGAATGTTGGTGTTGCAGAATTCCAAAATAGAATGTTGGGAGTTGTAGAATGCCAAAATAGAATGTTGGTAGTTCTAGAATTCCAAAATAGAATGTTGGGAGTTCTAGAATGCCAAAATAGAATGTTGGGAGTTCTAGCATGCCAAAATAGAATGTTGGGAGTTCTAGAATGCCAAAATAGAATGTTGGGAGTTCTAGAATTCCAAACTAGAATGTTGGGAGTTCTAGAATGCCAAAATAGAATGTTAGGAGTTCTAGAATTCCAAAATAGAATGTTGGGAGTTCTAGAATGCCAACATAGAATGTTGGGAGTTCTAGAATTCCCAAATAGAATAATGGTGTTGCAGAATTCCAAAATAGAATGTTGGGAGTTCTAGAATGCCAAAATAGAATGTTGGTAGTTCTAGAATTCCAAAATAGAATGTTGGGAGTAATAGAATGCCAAAATAGAATGTTGGGAGTTTTACAATTCCAAAATAGAATGTTGGTGTTGCAGAATTCCAAAATAGAATGTTGGTAGTTCTAGAATTCCAAAATAGAATGATGGGAGTTCTATAATTTAAAAAAAAAATGTTGGGAGTTCTAGATTGCCAAAATAGAATGTTGGTAGTTCTAGAATTCAAAAAAAGAATGTTGGGAGTTCTAGAATGCCAAAATAGAATGTTGGGAGATCTAGAATTCCAAATAGAATGTTGGGAGTTCTAGAATGCCAAAATAGTATGTTGGGAGTTCTAGAATGCCAAAATAGAATGTTGGTAGTTCTAGAATTCCAAAATAGAATGTGGGTAGTTCAAGAATTCCAAATAGAATGTTGGGAGTTCTAGAATACCAAAATAGAATGTTGGGAGTTCTAGAATTCCAAAATAGAATGTTGGGAGTTCTAGAATTCCAAAATAGAATGTTGGGAGTACTAGAATGCCAAAATAGAATGTTGGGAGTTCTAGTATTCCAAAATAGAATGTTGGGAGTTCTAGAATGCCAAAATAGAATGTTGGGAGTTCTAGAATGCCAAAATAGAATGTTGGGAGTTCTAGAATGCCAAAATAGAATTTTGGGAGTTCTAGAATGCCAAAATAGAATGTTGGGAGTTCTAGAATGCCACAATAGAATGTTGGGAGTTCTAGAATGCCAAAATAGAATGTTGGTAGTTCTAGAATTCCAAAATAGAATGTTGGGAGTTCTAGAATGCCAAAATATAATGTTGGGAGTTCTAGAATTCCAAAATAGAATGTTGGGAGTTCTAGAATGCCAAAATAGAATGTTGGTAGTTCTAGAATTCCAAAATAGAATGTTGGGAGTTCTAGAATGCCAAAATAGAATGTTGGGAGTTCTAGAATTCCAAAAAAGAATGTTGGGAGTTCAAGAAAGCCAAAATAGAATGTTGGTGTTGCAGAATTCCAAAATAGAATGTTGGGAGTTGTAGAATGCCAAAATAGAATGTTGGTAGTTCTAAAATTCCAAAATAGAATGTTGGGAGTTCTAGAATGCCAAAATAGAATGTTGGTGTTGCAGAATTCCAAAATAGAATGTTGGGAGTTGTAGAATGCCAAAATAGAATGTTGGTAGTTCTAGAATTCCAAAATAGAATGTTGGGAGTTCTAGAATGCCAAAATAGAATGTTGGGAGTTCTAGCATGCCAAAATAGAATGTTGGGAGTTCTAGAATGCCAAAATAGAATGTTGGGAGTTCTAGAATTCCAAACTAGAATGTTGGGAGTTCTAGAATGCCAAAATAGAATGTTAGGAGTTCTAGAATTCCAAAATAGAATGTTGGGAGTTCTAGAATGCCAACATAGAATGTTGGGAGTTCTAGAATTCCCAAATAGAATAATGGTGTTGCAGAATTCCAAAATAGAATGTTGGGAGTTCTAGAATGCCAAAATAGAATGTTGGTAGTTCTAGAATTCCAAAATAGAATGTTGGGAGTAATAGAATGCCAAAATAGAATGTTGGGAGTTTTACAATTCCAAAATAGAATGTTGGTGTTGCAGAATTCCAAAATAGAATGTTGGTAGTTCTAGAATTCCAAAATAGAATGATGGGAGTTCTATAATTTAAAAAAAAAATGTTGGGAGTTCTAGATTGCCAAAATAGAATGTTGGTAGTTCTAGAATTCAAAAAAAGAATGTTGGGAGTTCTAGAATGCCAAAATAGAATGTTGGGAGATCTAGAATTCCAAATAGAATGTTGGGAGTTCTAGAATGCCAAAATAGTATGTTGGGAGTTCTAGAATGCCAAAATAGAATGTTGGTAGTTCTAGAATTCCAAAATAGAATGTGGGTAGTTCAAGAATTCCAAATAGAATGTTGGGAGTTCTAGAATGCCAAAATAGAATGTTGGGAGTTCTAGAATTCCAAAATAGAATGTTGGGAGTTCTAGAATTCCAAAATAGAATGTTGGGAGTACTAGAATGCCAAAATAGAATGTTGGGAGTTCTAGTATTCCAAAATAGAATGTTGGGAGTTCTAGAATGCCAAAATAGAATGTTGGGAGTTCTAGAATGCCAAAATAGAATGTTGGGAGTTCTAGAATGCCAAAATAGAATGTTGGGAGTTCTAGAATTCCAAAATAGAATGTTGGGAGTTCTAGAATTACAAAATAGTATGTTGGTAGTTCTAGAATTCCAAAATAGAATGTTGGGAGTTCTAGAATTCCAAAATAGAATGTTGGGAGTTCTAGAATTCCAAATAGAATGTTGGGAGTTCTAGAATGCCAAAATAGAATGTTGGGAGTTCTAGAATTCCAAAATAGAATGTTGGGAGTTCTAGAATTCCAAATAGAATGTTGGTCGTTCTAGAATGCCAAAATAGAATGTTAGAAGTTCTAGAATGCCAAAATAGAATGTTGGTAGTTCTAGAATTCAAAAATAGAATGTTGGTAGTTCTAGAATTCCAAAATAGAATGTTGGGAGTTCTAGAATGTCAAAATAGAATGTTGGTAGTTCTAGAATTCCAAAATAAAATGTTGGGAGTTCTAGAATGCCAAAATAGAATGTTGGTAGTTCTAGAATTCCAAAATAGAATGTTGGGAGTTCTAGAATGTCAAAATAGAATGTTGGGAGTTCTAGTATTCCAAAATAGAATGTTGGGAGTTCTAGAATGCCAAAATAGAATGTTGGGAGTTCTAGAATTCCAAAATAGAATGTTGGGAGTTCTAGAATGTCAAAATAGAATGTTGGGAGTTCTAGAATGCCAAAATAGTGTTGGTAGTTCTAGAATTCCAAAATAAAATGTTGGGAGTTCTAGAATGCCAAAATAGAATGTTGGTAGTTCTAGAATTCCAAAATAGAATGTTGGGAGTTCTAGAATGCCAAAATAGAATGTTGGTAGTTCTAGAATTCCAAAATAGAATGTTGGGAGTTCTAGAATGCCAAAATAGAATGTTGGTGTTGCAGAATTCCAAAATAGAATGTTGGGAGTTGTAGAATGCCAAAATAGAATGTTGGTAGTTCTAGAATTCCAAAATAGAATGTTGGGAGTTCTAGAATGCCAAAATAGAATGTTTGGAGTTCTAGCATGCCAAAATAGAATGTTGGGAGTTCTAGAATGCCAAAATAGAATGTTGGGAGTTCTAGAATTCCAAACTAGAATGTTGGGAGTTCTAGAATGCCAAAATAGAATGTTAGGAGTTCTAGAATTCCAAAATAGAATGTTGGGAGTTCATGAATGCCAAAATAGAATGTTGGGAGTTCTAGAATTCCAAAATAGAATGTTGGTAGTTCTAGAATTCCAAAATAGAATGTTGGGAGTTCTAGAATGCCAAAATAGAATGTTGGTAGTTCTAGAATTCCAAAATAGAATGTTGGGAGTTCTAGAATGCCAAAATAGAATGTTGGGAGTTCTAGAATTCCAAAATAGAATGTTGGTGTTGCAGAATTCCAAAATAGAATGTTGGGAGTTCTAGAATGCCAAAATAGAATGTTGGTAGTTCTAGAATTCCAAAATAGAATGTTGGGAGTTCTAGAATGCCAAAATAGAATGTTGGGAGTTCTAGAATGCCAAAATAGAGTGTTGGTAGTTCTAGAATTTCAAAATAAAATGTTGGGAGTTCTAGAATGCCAAAATAGAATGTTGGTAGTTCTAGAATTCCAAAATAGAATGTTGGGAGTTCTAGAATGCCAAAATAGAATGTTGGTAGTTCTAGAATTCCAAAATAGAATGTTGGGAGTTCTAGAATGCCAAAATAGAATGTTGGTAATTCTAGATTTCCAAAATAGAATATTGGGAGTTCTAGAATTCCAAAATAGAATGTTGGTGTTGCAGAATTCCAAAATAGAATGTTGGGAGTTCTAGAATGCCAAAATAGAATGTTGGTAGTTCTAGAATGCCAAAATAGAATGTTGGGAGTTCTAGAATGCCAAAATAGAATGTTGGGAGTTCTAGAATGCCAAAATAGAATGTTGGGAGTTCTAGAATGCCAAAATAGAATGTTGGGAGTTCTAGAATGCCAAAATAGAATGTTGGGAGTTCTAGAATGCCAAAATAGAATGTTGGTAGTTCTAGAATTCCAAAATAGAATGTTGGGAGTTCTAGAATGCCAACATAGAATGTTGGGAGTTCTATAATTCCCAAATAGAATAATGGTGTTGCAGAATTCCAAAATAGAATGTTGGGAGTTCTAGAATGCCAAAATAGAATGTTGGTAGTTCTAGAATTCCAAAATAGAATGTTGGGAGTAATAGAATGCCAAAATAGAATGTTGGGAGTTTTACAATTCCAAAATAGAATGTTGGTGTTGCAGAATTCCAAAATAGAATGTTGGGAGTTCTAGAATTCCAAAATAGAATGTTGGTAGTTCTAGAATTCCAAAATAGAATGATGGGAGTTCTATAATTTAAAAAAAATGTTGGGAGTTCTAGATTGCCAAAATAGAATGTTGGTAGTTCTAGAATTCCAAAAAAGAATGTTGGGAGTTCTAGAATGCCAAAATAGAATGTTGGGAGTTCTAGAATTCCAAATAGAATGCTGGGAGTTCTAGAATGCCAAAATAGTATGTTGGGAGTTCTAGAATGCCAAAATAGAATGTTGGTAGTTCTAGAATTCCAAAATAGAATGTTGGTAGTTCTAGAATTCCAAAATAGAATGTGGGTAGTTCAAGAATTCCAAATAGAATGTTGGGAGTTCTAGAATGCCAAAATAGAATGTTGGGAGTTCTAGAATTACAAAATAGTATGTTGGTAGTTCTAGAATTCAAAAATAGAATGTTGGGAGTTCTAGAATTCCAAAATAGAATGTTGGGAGTTCTAGAATTCCAAATAGAATGTTGGGAGTTCTAGAATGCCAAAATAGAATGTTGGGAGTTCTAGAATTCCAAAATAGAATGTTGGGAGTTCTAGAATTCCAAATAGAATGTTGGTCGTTCTAGAATGCCAAAATAGAATGTTAGAAGTTCTAGAATGCCAAAATAGAATGTTGGTAGTTCTAGAATTCAAAAATAGAATGTTGGGAGTTCTAGAATTCCAAAATAGAATGTTGGGAGTTCTAGAATGTCAAAATAGAATGTTGGTAGTTCTAGAATTCCAAAATAGAATGTTGGGAGTTCTAGAATGCAAAAATAGAATGTTGGGAGTGCTAGAATTCCAAATAGAATGTTGGGAGTTCTAGAATGCCAAAATAGAATGTTGGGAGTTCTAGAATTCCAAAATAGAATGTTGGGAGTTCTAGAATGTCAAAATAGAATGTTGGTAGTTCTAGAATTCCAAAATAGAATGTTGGGAGTTCTAGAATGCCAAAATAGAATGTTGGGAGTGCTAGAATTCCAAATAGAATGTTGGGAGTACTAGAATGCCAAAATAGAATGTTGGGAGTTCTAGAATGCCAAAATAGAATGTTGGGAGTTCTAGAATGCCAAAATAGAATGTTGGTAGTTCTAGAATGCCATAATAGAATGTTGGGAGTTCTAGAATGCCAAAATAGAATGTTGGGAGTTCTAGAATGCCAAAATAGAATGTTGGGAGTTCTAGAATGCCAAAATAGAATGTTGGGAGTTCTAGAATGCCAAAATAGAATGTTGGGAGTTCTAGAATGCCAAAATAGAATGTTGGGAGTTCTAGAATGCCAAAATAGAATGTTGGTAGTTCTAGAATTCCAAAATAGAATGTTGGGAGTTCTAGAATGCCAACATAGAATGTTGGGAGTTCTATAATTCCCAAATAGAATAATGGTGTTGCAGAATTCCAAAATAGAATGTTGGGAGTTCTAGAATGCCAAAATAGAATGTTGGTAGTTCTAGAATTCCAAAATAGAATGTTGGGAGTAATAGAATGCCAAAATAGAATGTTGGGAGTTTTACAATTCCAAAATAGAATGTTGGTGTTGCAGAATTCCAAAATAGAATGTTGGGAGTTCTAGAATTCCAAAATAGAATGTTGGTAGTTCTAGAATTCCAAAATAGAATGATGGGAGTTCTATAATTTAAAAAAAATGTTGGGAGTTCTAGATTGCCAAAATAGAATGTTGGTAGTTCTAGAATTCCAAAAAAGAATGTTGGGAGTTCTAGAATGCCAAAATAGAATGTTGGGAGTTCTAGAATTCCAAATAGAATGCTGGGAGTTCTAGAATGCCAAAATAGTATGTTGGGAGTTCTAGAATGCCAAAATAGAATGTTGGTAGTTCTAGAATTCCAAAATAGAATGTTGGTAGTTCTAGAATTCCAAAATAGAATGTGGGTAGTTCAAGAATTCCAAATAGAATGTTGGGAGTTCTAGAATGCCAAAATAGAATGTTGGGAGTTCTAGAATTACAAAATAGTATGTTGGTAGTTCTAGAATTCAAAAATAGAATGTTGGGAGTTCTAGAATTCCAAAATAGAATGTTGGGAGTTCTAGAATTCCAAATAGAATGTTGGGAGTTCTAGAATGCCAAAATAGAATGTTGGGAGTTCTAGAATTCCAAAATAGAATGTTGGGAGTTCTAGAATTCCAAATAGAATGTTGGTCGTTCTAGAATGCCAAAATAGAATGTTAGAAGTTCTAGAATGCCAAAATAGAATGTTGGTAGTTCTAGAATTCAAAAATAGAATGTTGGGAGTTCTAGAATTCCAAAATAGAATGTTGGGAGTTCTAGAATGTCAAAATAGAATGTTGGTAGTTCTAGAATTCCAAAATAGAATGTTGGGAGTTCTAGAATGCAAAAATAGAATGTTGGGAGTGCTAGAATTCCAAATAGAATGTTGGGAGTTCTAGAATGCCAAAATAGAATGTTGGGAGTTCTAGAATTCCAAAATAGAATGTTGGGAGTTCTAGAATGTCAAAATAGAATGTTGGTAGTTCTAGAATTCCAAAATAGAATGTTGGGAGTTCTAGAATGCCAAAATAGAATGTTGGGAGTGCTAGAATTCCAAATAGAATGTTGGGAGTACTAGAATGCCAAAATAGAATGTTGGGAGTTCTAGAATGCCAAAATAGAATGTTGGGAGTTCTAGAATGCCAAAATAGAATGTTGGTAGTTCTAGAATGCCATAATAGAATGTTGGGAGTTCTAGAATGCCAAAATAGAATGTTGGGAGTTCTAGAATGCCAAAATAGAACGTTAAGAGTTCTAGAATGCCAAAATAGAATGTTGGGAGTTCTAGAATGCCAAAATAGAATGTTGGGAGTTCTAGAATGCCAAAATAGAATGTTAGTAGTTCTAGAATTCCAAAATAGAATTTTGGGAGTTCTAGAATGCCAAAATAGAATGTTGGGAGTTCTAGAATGCCACAATAGAATGTTGGGAGTTCTAGAATGCCAAAATAGAATGTTGGGAGTTCTAGAATTCCAAAATAGAATGTTGGGAGTTCTAGAATTCCAAACTAGAATGTTGGTGTTGCAGAATTCAAGAATAGAATGTTGGGAGTTCTAGAATGCCAAAATAGAATGTTGGGAGTTCTAGAATTCCAAAATAGAATGTTGGGAGATCTAGAATGCCAAAATAGAATGTTGGTAGTTCTAGAATTCCAAAATAGAATGTTGGGAGTTCTAGAATGCCAAAATAGAATGTTGGGAGTTCTAGAATTCCAAAATAGAATGTTGGTGTTGCAGAATACCAAAATAGAATGTTGGGAGTTCTAGAATTCCAAAATAGAATGTTGGGAGTTCTAGAATGCCAAAATAGAATGTTGGGAGTTCTAGAATTCCAAAATAGAATGTTGGGAGTTCTAGAATTCCAAACTAGAATGTTGGTGTTGCAGAATTCAAGAATAGAATGTTGGGAGTTCTAGAATGCCAAAATAGAATGTTGGTAGTTCTAGAATTCCAAAATAGAATGTTGGGAGTTCTAGAATGCCAAATTAGAATGTTGGTAGTTCTAGAATTCTAAAATAGAATGTTGGGAGTTCTAGAATGCCAAAATAGAATGTTGGGAGTTCTAGAATTCCAAAATAGAATGTTGGGAGTTCTAGAATGCCAAAATAGAATGTTGGGAGTCCTAGAATGCCAAAATAGAATGTTGGGAGTTCTAGAATTCCAAAATAGAATGTTGGTGTTGCAGAATTCCAAAATAGAATGTTGGGAGTTCTAGAATTCCAAAATAGAATGTTGGGAGTTCTAGAATGCCAAAATAGAATGTTGATAGTTCTAGAATTCCAAAATAGAATGTTGGGAGTTCTAGAATTCCAAAATAGAATGTTGGGAGTTCTAGAATTCCAAATAGAATGTTGGGAGTTCTAGAATGCCAAAATAGAATGTTGGGAGTTCTAGAATGCCAAAATAGAATGTTGGGAGTTCTAGAATTCCAAAATAGAATGTTGGGAGTTCTAGAATTCCAAATAGAATGTTGGTCGTTCTAGAATGCCAAAATAGAATGTTAGAAGTTCTAGAATGCCAAAATAGAATGTTGGTAGTTCTAGAATTCAAAAATAGAATGTTGGTAGTTCTAGAATTCCAAAATAGAATGTTGGGAGTTCTAGAATGTCAAAATAGAATGTTGGTAGTTCTAGAATTCCAAAATAGAATGTTGGGAGTTCTAGAATGCCAAAATAGAATGTTGGGAGTGCTAGAATTCCAAAATAGAATGTTGGGAGTTCTAGAATGCCAAAATAGAATGTTGGTAGTTCTAGAATGCCATAATAGAATGTTGGGAGTTCTAGAATGCCAAAATAGAATGTTGGGAGTTCTAGAATGCCAAAATAGAACGTTAAGAGTTCTAGAATGCCAAAATAGAATGTTGGGAGTTCTAGAATGCCAAAATAGAATGTTGGGAGTTCTAGAATGCCAAAATAGAATGTTAGTAGTTCTAGAATTCCAAAATAGAATTTTGGGAGTTCTAGAATGCCAAAATAGAATGTTGGGAGTTCTAGAATGCCACAATAGAATGTTGGGAGTTCTAGAATGCCAAAATAGAATGTTGGGAGTTCTAGAATTCCAAAATAGAATGTTGGGAGTTCTAGAATTCCAAACTAGAATGTTGGTGTTGCAGAATTCAAGAATAGAATGTTGGGAGTTCTAGAATGCCAAAATAGAATGTTGGGAGTTCTAGAATTCCAAAATAGAATGTTGGGAGATCTAGAATGCCAAAATAGAATGTTGGTAGTTCTAGAATTCCAAAATAGAATGTTGGGAGTTCTAGAATGCCAAAATAGAATGTTGGGAGTTCTAGAATTCCAAAATAGAATGTTGGTGTTGCAGAATACCAAAATAGAATGTTGGGAGTTCTAGAATTCCAAAATAGAATGTTGGGAGTTCTAGAATTCCAAAATAGAATGTTGGTAGTTCTAGAATTCCAAAATAGAATGTTGGGAGTTCTAGAATGCCAAAATAGAATGTTGGGAGTTCTAGAATTCCAAAATAGAATGTTGGGAGTTCTAGAATTCCAAACTAGAATGTTGGTGTTGCAGAATTCAAGAATAGAATGTTGGGAGTTCTAGAATGCCAAAATAGAATGTTGGTAGTTCTAGAATTCCAAAATAGAATGTTGGGAGTTCTAGAATGCCAAATTAGAATGTTGGTAGTTCTAGAATTCTAAAATAGAATGTTGGGAGTTCTAGAATGCCAAAATAGAATGTTGGGAGTTCTAGAATTCCAAAATAGAATGTTGGGAGTTCTAGAATGCCAAAATAGAATGTTGGGAGTCCTAGAATGCCAAAATAGAATGTTGGGAGTTCTAGAATTCCAAAATAGAATGTTGGTGTTGCAGAATTCCAAAA
Organism: Pseudophryne corroboree; assembly: GCF_028390025.1. NCBI lineage: Eukaryota > Metazoa > Chordata > Amphibia > Anura > Myobatrachidae > Pseudophryne > Pseudophryne corroboree. The sequence continues at coordinate 48,993 of NW_026967466.1, forward strand.
TAGAATGTTGGGAGTTCTAGAATTCCAAAATAGAATGTTGGGAGTTCTAGAATGCCAAAATAGAATGTTGATAGTTCTAGAATTCCAAAATAGAATGTTGGGAGTTCTAGAATTCCAAAATAGAATGTTGGGAGTTCTAGAATTCCAAACTAGAATGTTGGTGTTGCAGAATTCAAGAATAGAATGTTGGGAGTTCTAGAATGCCAAAATAGAATGTTGGTAGTTCTAGAATTCCAAAATAGAATGTTGGGAGTTCTAGAATGCCAAAATAGAATGTTGGGAGTTCTAGAATTCCAAAATAGAATGTTGGTGTTGCAGAATTCCAAAATAGAATGTTGGGAGTTCTAGAATTCCAAAATAGAATGTTGGGAGTTCTAGAATGCCAAAATAGAATGTTGGTAGTTCTAGAATTCCAAAATAGAATGTTGGGAGTTCTAGAATGCCAAAATAGAATGTTGGGAGTTCTAGAATTCCAAATAGAATGTTGGGAGTTCTAGAATGCCAAAATAGTATGTTGGGAGTTCTAGAATGCCAAAATAGAATGTTGGTAGTTCTAGAATTCCAAAATAGAATGTTGGTAGTTCTAGAATTCCAAAATAGAATGTGGGTAGTTCAAGAATTCCAAATAGAATGTTGGGAGTTCTAGAATGCGAAAATAGAATGTTGGGAGTTCTAGAATTCCAAAATAGAATGTTGGTGTTGCAGAATTCCAAAATAGAATGTTGGGAGTTCTAGAATTCCAAAATAGATTGTTGGGAGTTCTAGAATGCCAAAATAGAATGTTGATAGTTCTAGAATTCCAAAATAGAATGTTGGGAGTTCTAGAATTCCAAAATAGAATGTTGGGAGTTCTAGAATTCCAAACTAGAATGTTGGTGTTGCAGAATTCAAGAATAGAATGTTGGGAGTTCTAGAATGCCAAAATAGAATGTTGGGAGTTCTAGAATTCCAAATAGAATGTTGGGAGTTCTAGAATTCCAAAATAGAATGTTGGGAGTTCTAGAATTCCAAATAGAATGTTGGGAGTTCTAGAATGCCAAAATAGAATGTTGGGAGTTCTAGAATTCCAAAATAGAATGTTGGGAGTTCTAGAATTCCAAATAGAATGTTGGTCGTTCTAGAATGCCAAAATAGAATGTTAGAAGTTCTAGAATGCCAAAATAGAATGTTGGTAGTTCTAGAATTCAAAAATAGAATGTTGGTAGTTCTAGAATTCCAAAATAGAATGTTGGGAGTTCTAGAATGTCAAAATAGAATGTTGGTAGTTCTAGAATTCCAAAATAAAATGTTGGGAGTTCTAGAATGCCAAAATAGAATGTTGGTAGTTCTAGAATTCCAAAATAGAATGTTGGGAGTTCTAGAATGTCAAAATAGAATGTTGGGAGTTCTAGTATTCCAAAATAGAATGTTGGGAGTTCTAGAATGCCAAAATAGAATGTTGGGAGTTCTAGAATTCCAAAATAGAATGTTGGGAGTTCTAGAATGTCAAAATAGAATGTTGGGAGTTCTAGAATGCCAAAATAGAATGTTGGTAGTTCTAGAATGTCAAAATAGAATGTTGGGAGTTCTAGAATGCCAAAATAGAATGTTGGGAGTTCTAGAATTCCAAAATAGAATGTTGGTGTTGCAGAATACCAAAATAGAATGTTGGGAGTTCTAGAATTCCAAAATAGAATGTTGGGAGTTCTAGAATTCCAAAATAGAATGTTGGTAGTTCTAGAATTCCAAAATAGAATGTTGGGAGTTCTAGAATGCCAAAATAGAATGTTGGGAGTTCTAGAATTCCAAAATAGAATGTTGGGAGTTCTAGAATTCCAAACTAGAATGTTGGTGTTGCAGAATTCAAGAATAGAATGTTGGGAGTTCTAGAATGCCAAAATAGAATGTTGGTAGTTCTAGAATTCCAAAATAGAATGTTGGGAGTTCTAGAATGCCAAATTAGAATGTTGGTAGTTCTAGAATTCTAAAATAGAATGTTGGGAGTTCTAGAATGCCAAAATAGAATGTTGGGAGTTCTAGAATTCCAAAATAGAATGTTGGGAGTTCTAGAATGCCAAAATAGAATGTTGGGAGTCCTAGAATGCCAAAATAGAATGTTGGGAGTTCTAGAATTCCAAAATAGAATGTTGGTGTTGCAGAATTCCAAAATAGAATGTTGGGAGTTCTAGAATTCCAAAATAGAATGTTGGGAGTTCTAGAATGCCAAAATAGAATGTTGATAGTTCTAGAATTCCAAAATAGAATGTTGGGAGTTCTAGAATTCCAAAATAGAATGTTGGGAGTTCTAGAATTCCAAACTAGAATGTTGGTGTTGCAGAATTCAAGAATAGAATGTTGGGAGTTCTAGAATGCCAAAATAGAATGTTGGTAGTTCTAGAATTCCAAAATAGAATGTTGGGAGTTCTAGAATGCCAAAATAGAATGTTGGGAGTTCTAGAATTCCAAAATAGAATGTTGGTGTTGCAGAATTCCAAAATAGAATGTTGGGAGTTCTAGAATTCCAAAATAGAATGTTGGGAGTTCTAGAATGCCAAAATAGAATGTTGGTAGTTCTAGAATTCCAAAATAGAATGTTGGGAGTTCTAGAATGCCAAAATAGAATGTTGGGAGTTCTAGAATTCCAAATAGAATGTTGGGAGTTCTAGAATGCCAAAATAGTATGTTGGGAGTTCTAGAATGCCAAAATAGAATGTTGGTAGTTCTAGAATTCCAAAATAGAATGTTGGTAGTTCTAGAATTCCAAAATAGAATGTGGGTAGTTCAAGAATTCCAAATAGAATGTTGGGAGTTCTAGAATGCGAAAATAGAATGTTGGGAGTTCTAGAATTCCAAAATAGAATGTTGGTGTTGCAGAATTCCAAAATAGAATGTTGGGAGTTCTAGAATTCCAAAATAGATTGTTGGGAGTTCTAGAATGCCAAAATAGAATGTTGATAGTTCTAGAATTCCAAAATAGAATGTTGGGAGTTCTAGAATTCCAAAATAGAATGTTGGGAGTTCTAGAATTCCAAACTAGAATGTTGGTGTTGCAGAATTCAAGAATAGAATGTTGGGAGTTCTAGAATGCCAAAATAGAATGTTGGGAGTTCTAGAATTCCAAATAGAATGTTGGGAGTTCTAGAATTCCAAAATAGAATGTTGGGAGTTCTAGAATTCCAAATAGAATGTTGGGAGTTCTAGAATGCCAAAATAGAATGTTGGGAGTTCTAGAATTCCAAAATAGAATGTTGGGAGTTCTAGAATTCCAAATAGAATGTTGGTCGTTCTAGAATGCCAAAATAGAATGTTAGAAGTTCTAGAATGCCAAAATAGAATGTTGGTAGTTCTAGAATTCAAAAATAGAATGTTGGTAGTTCTAGAATTCCAAAATAGAATGTTGGGAGTTCTAGAATGTCAAAATAGAATGTTGGTAGTTCTAGAATTCCAAAATAAAATGTTGGGAGTTCTAGAATGCCAAAATAGAATGTTGGTAGTTCTAGAATTCCAAAATAGAATGTTGGGAGTTCTAGAATGTCAAAATAGAATGTTGGGAGTTCTAGTATTCCAAAATAGAATGTTGGGAGTTCTAGAATGCCAAAATAGAATGTTGGGAGTTCTAGAATTCCAAAATAGAATGTTGGGAGTTCTAGAATGTCAAAATAGAATGTTGGGAGTTCTAGAATGCCAAAATAGAGTGTTGGTAGTTCTAGAATTCCAAAATAAAATGTTGGGAGTTCTAGAATGCCAAAATAGAATGTTGGTAGTTCTAGAATTCCAAAATAGAATGTTGGGAGTTCTAGAATGCCAAAATAGAATGTTGGTAGTTCTAGAATTCCAAAATAGAATGTTGGGAGTTCTAGAATGCCAAAATAGAATGTTGGTGTTGCAGATTTCCAAAATAGAATGTTGGGAGTTGTAGAATGCCAAAATAGAATGTTGGTAGTTCTAGAATTCCAAAATAGAATGTTGGGAGTTCTAGAATGCCAAAATAGAATGTTTGGAGTTCTAGCATGCCAAAATAGAATGTTGGGAGTTCTAGAATGCCAAAATAGAATGTTGGGAGTTCTAGAATTCCAAACTAGAATGTTGGGAGTTCTAGAATGCCAAAATAGAATGTTAGGAGTTCTAGAATTCCAAAATAGAATGTTGGGAGTTCATGAATGCCAAAATAGAATGTTGGGAGTTCTAGAATTCCAAAATAGAATGTTGGTAGTTCTAGAATTCCAAAATAGAATGTTGGGAGTTCTAGAATGCCAAAATAGAATGTTGGTAGTTCTAGAATTCCAAAATAGAATGTTGGGAGTTCTAGAATGCCAAAATAGAATGTTGGGAGTTCTAGAATTCCAAAATAGAATGTTGGTGTTGCAGAATTCCAAAATAGAATGTTGGGAGTTCTAGAATGCCAAAATAGAATGTTGGTAGTTCTAGAATTCCAAAATAGAATGTTGGGAGTTCTAGAATGCCAAAATAGAATGTTGGGAGTTCTAGAATGCCAAAATAGAGTGTTGGTAGTTCTAGAATTCCAAAATAAAATGTTGGGAGTTCTAGAATGCCAAAATAGAATGTTGGTAGTTCTAGAATTCCAAAATAGAATGTTGGGAGTTCTAGAATGCCAAAATAGAATGTTGGTAGTTCTAGAATTCCAAAATAGAATGTTGGGAGTTCTAGAATGCCAAAATAGAATGTTGGTAATTCTAGATTTCCAAAATAGAATATTGGGAGTTCTAGAATTCCAAAATAGAATGTTGGTGTTGCAGAATTCCAAAATAGAATGTTGGGAGTTCTAGAATGCCAAAATAGAATGTTGGTAGTTCTAGAATGCCAAAATAGAATGTTGGGAGTTCTAGAATGCCAAAATAGAATGTTGGGAGTTCTAGAATGCCAAAATAGAATGTTGGGAGTTCTAGAATGCCAAAATAGAATGTTGGGAGTTCTAGAATGCCAAAATAGAATGTTGGGAGTTCTAGAATGCCAAAATAGAATGTTGGTAGTTCTAGAATTCCAAAATAGAATGTTGGGAGTTCTAGAATGCCAACATAGAATGTTGGGAGTTCTATAATTCCCAAAATAGAATAATGGTGTTGCAGAATTCCAAAATAGAATGTTGGGAGTTCTAGAATGCCAAAATAGAATGTTGGTAGTTCTAGAATTCCAAAATAGAATGTTGGGAGTAATAGAATGCCAAAATAGAATGTTGGGAGTTTTACAATTCCAAAATAGAATGTTGGTGTTGCAGAATTCCAAAATAGAATGTTGGGAGTTCTAGAATTCCAAAATAGAATGTTGGTAGTTCTAGAATTCCAAAATAGAATGATGGGAGTTCTATAATTTAAAAAAAAATGTTGGGAGTTCTAGATTGCCAAAATAGAATGTTGGTAGTTCTAGAATTCCAAAAAAGAATGTTGGGAGTTCTAGAATGCCAAAATAGAATGTTGGGAGTTCTAGAATTCCAAATAGAATGCTGGGAGTTCTAGAATGCCAAAATAGTATGTTGGGAGTTCTAGAATGCCAAAATAGAATGTTGGTAGTTCTAGAATTCCAAAATAGAATGTTGGTAGTTCTAGAATTCCAAAATAGAATGTGGGTAGTTCAAGAATTCCAAATAGAATGTTGGGAGTTCTAGAATGCCAAAATAGAATGTTGGGAGTTCTAGAATTACAAAATAGTATGTTGGTAGTTCTAGAATTCAAAAATAGAATGTTGGGAGTTCTAGAATTCCAAAATAGAATGTTGGGAGTTCTAGAATTCCAAATAGAATGTTGGGAGTTCTAGAATGCCAAAATAGAATGTTGGGAGTTCTAGAATTCCAAAATAGAATGTTGGGAGTTCTAGAATTCCAAATAGAATGTTGGTCGTTCTAGAATGCCAAAATAGAATGTTAGAAGTTCTAGAATGCCAAAATAGAATGTTGGTAGTTCTAGAATTCAAAAATAGAATGTTGGTAGTTCTAGAATTCCAAAATAGAATGTTGGGAGTTCTAGAATGTCAAAATAGAATGTTGGTAGTTCTAGAATTCCAAAATAGAATGTTGGGAGTTCTAGAATGCCAAAATAGAATGTTGGGAGTGCTAGAATTCCAAATAGAATATTGGGAGTTCTAGAATGCCAAAATAGAATGTTGGGAGTTCTAGAATGCCAAAATAGAATGTTGGGAGTTCTAGAATGCCAAAATAGAATGTTGGTAGTTCTAGAATGCCATAATAGAATGTTGGGAGTTCTAGAATGCCAAAATAGAATGTTGGGAGTTCTAGAATGCCAAAATAGAACGTTAAGAGTTCTAGAATGCCAAAATAGAATGTTGGGAGTTCTAGAATGCCAAAATAGAATGTTGGGAGTTCTAGAATGCCAAAATAGAATGTTAGTAGTTCTAGAATTCCAAAATAGAATTTTGGGAGTTCTAGAATGCCAAAATAGAATGTTGGGAGTTCTAGAATGCCACAATAGAATGTTGGGAGTTCTAGAATGCCAAAATAGAATGTTGGGAGTTCTAGAATTCCAAAATAGAATGTTGGGAGTTCTAGAATTCCAAACTAGAATGTTGGTGTTGCAGAATTCAAGAATAGAATGTTGGGAGTTCTAGAATGCCAAAATAGAATGTTGGGAGTTCTAGAATTCCAAAATAGAATGTTGGGAGATCTAGAATGCCAAAATAGAATGTTGGTAGTTCTAGAATTCCAAAATAGAATGTTGGGAGTTCTAGAATGCCAAAATAGAATGTTGGGAGTTCTAGAATTCCAAAATAGAATGTTGGTGTTGCAGAATACCAAAATAGAATGTTGGGAGTTCTAGAATTCCAAAATAGAATGTTGGGAGTTCTAGAATTCCAAAATAGAATGTTGGTAGTTCTAGAATTCCAAAATAGAATGTTGGGAGTTCTAGAATGCCAAAATAGAATGTTGGGAGTTCTAGAATTCCAAAATAGAATGTTGGGAGTTCTAGAATTCCAAACTAGAATGTTGGTGTTGCAGAATTCAAGAATAGAATGTTGGGAGTTCTAGAATGCCAAAATAGAATGTTGGTAGTTCTAGAATTCCAAAATAGAATGTTGGGAGTTCTAGAATGCCAAATTAGAATGTTGGTAGTTCTAGAATTCTAAAATAGAATGTTGGGAGTTCTAGAATGCCAAAATAGAATGTTGGGAGTTCTAGAATTCCAAAAAAGAATGTTGGGAGTTCTAGAATGCCAAAATAGAATGTTGGGAGTCCTAGAATGCCAAAATAGAATGTTGGGAGTTCTAGAATGCCAAAATAGAATGTTGATAGTTCTAGAATTCCAAAATAGAATGTTGGGAGTTCTAGAATTCCAAAATAGAATGTTGGGAGTTCTAGAATTCCAAATAGAATGTTGGGAGTTCTAGAATGCCAAAATAGAATGTTGGGAGTTCTAGAATGCCAAAATAGAATGTTGGGAGTTCTAGAATTCCAAAATAGAATGTTGGGAGTTCTAGAATTCCAAATAGAATGTTGGTCGTTCTAGAATGCCAAAATAAAATGTTAGAAGTTCTAGAATGCCAAAATAGAATGTTGGTAGTTCTAGAATTCAAAAATAGAATGTTGGTAGTTCTAGAATTCCAAAATAGAATGTTGGGAGTTCTAGAATGTCAAAATAGAATGTTGGTAGTTCTAGAATTCCAAAATAGAATGTTGGGAGTTCTAGAATGCCAAAATAGAATGTTGGGAGTGCTAGAATTCCAAATAGAATGTTGGGAGTTCTAGAATGCCAAAATAGAATGTTGGGAGTTCTAGAATGCCAAAATAGAATGTTGGTAGTTCTAGAATGCCATAATAGAATGTTGGGAGTTCTAGAATGCCAAAATAGAATGTTGGGAGTTCTAGAATGCCAAAATAGAACGTTAAGAGTTCTAGAATGCCAAAATAGAATGTTGGGAGTTCTAGAATGCCAAAATAGAATGTTGGGAGTTCTAGAATGCCAAAATAGAATGTTAGTAGTTCTAGAATTCCAAAATAGAATTTTGGGAGTTCTAGAATGCCAAAATAGAATGTTGGGAGTTCTAGAATGCCACAATAGAATGTTGGGAGTTCTAGAATGCCAAAATAGAATGTTGGGAGTTCTAGAATTCCAAAATAGAATGTTGGGAGTTCTAGAATTCCAAACTAGAATGTTGGTGTTGCAGAATTCAAGAATAGAATGTTGGGAGTTCTAGAATGCCAAAATAGAATGTTGGGAGTTCTAGAATTCCAAAATAGAATGTTGGGAGATCTAGAATGCCAAAATAGAATGTTGGTAGTTCTAGAATTCCAAAATAGAATGTTGGGAGTTCTAGAATGCCAAAATAGAATGTTGGGAGTTCTAGAATTCCAAAATAGAATGTTGGTGTTGCAGAATACCAAAATAGAATGTTGGGAGTTCTAGAATTCCAAAATAGAATGTTGGGAGTTCTAGAATTCCAAAATAGAATGTTGGTAGTTCTAGAATTCCAAAATAGAATGTTGGGAGTTCTAGAATGCCAAAATAGAATGTTGGGAGTTCTAGAATTCCAAAATAGAATGTTGGGAGTTCTAGAATTCCAAAATAGAATGTTGGTGTTGCAGAATTCCAAAATAGAATGTTGGGAGTTCTAGAATTCCAAAATAGAATGTTGGGAGTTCTAGAATGCCAAAATAGAATGTTGATAGTTCTAGAATTCCAAAATAGAATGTTGGGAGTTCTAGAATTCCAAAATAGAATGTTGGGAGTTCTAGAATTCCAAACTAGAATGTTGGTGTTGCAGAATTCAAGAATAGAATGTTGGGAGTTCTAGAATGCCAAAATAGAATGTTGGTAGTTCTAGAATTCCAAAATAGAATGTTGGGAGTTCTAGAATGCCAAAATAGAATGTTGGGAGTTCTAGAATTCCAAAATAGAATGTTGGTGTTGCAGAATTCCAAAATAGAATGTTGGGAGTTCTAGAATTCCAAAATAGAATGTTGGGAGTTCTAGAATGCCAAAATAGAATGTTGGTAGTTCTAGAATTCCAAAATAGAATGTTGGGAGTTCTAGAATGCCAAAATAGAATGTTGGGAGTTCTAGAATTCCAAATAGAATGTTGGGAGTTCTAGAATGCCAAAATAGTATGTTGGGAGTTCTAGAATGCCAAAATAGAATGTTGGTAGTTCTAGAATTCCAAAATAGAATGTTGGTAGTTCTAGAATTCCAAAATAGAATGTGGGTAGTTCAAGAATTCCAAATAGAATGTTGGGAGTTCTAGAATGCGAAAATAGAATGTTGGGAGTTCTAGAATTCCAAAATAGAATGTTGGTGTTGCAGAATTCCAAAATAGAATGTTGGGAGTTCTAGAATGCCAAAATAGAATGTTGGGAGTTCTAGAATTCCAAATAGAATGTTGGGAGTTCTAGAATGCCAAAATAGTATGTTGGGAGTTCTAGAATGCCAAAATAGAATGTTGGTAGTTCTAGAATTCCAAAATAGAATGTTGGTAGTTCTAGAATTCCAAAATAGAATGTGGGTAGTTCAAGAATTCCAAATAGAATGTTGGGAGTTCTAGTATTCCAAAATAGAATGTTGGGAGTACTAGAATGCCAAAATAGAATGTTGGGAGTTCTAGTATTCCAAAATAGAATGTTGGGAGTTCTAGAATACCAAAATAGAATGTTGGGAGTTCTAGAATGCCAAAATAGAATGTTGGGAGTTCTAGAATTCCAAAATAGAATGTTGGGAGTTCTAGAATGTCAAAATAGAATGTTGGGAGTTCTAGAATGCCAAAATAGAGTGTTGGTAGTTCTAGAATTCCAAAATAAAATGTTGGGAGTTCTAGAATGCCAAAATAGAATGTTGGTAGTTCTAGAATTCCAAAATAGAATGTTGGGAGTTCTAGAATGCCAAAATAGAATGTTGGGAGTTCTAGAATTCCAAAATAGAATGTTGGGAGTTCTAGAATGCCAAAATAGAATGTTAAGAGTTATAGAATGCCAAAATAGAATGTTGGGAGTTCTAGAATGCCAAACTAGAATGTTGGTAGTTCTAGAATTCCAAAATAGAATGTTGGGAGTTCTAGAATGCCAAAATAGAATGTTGGGAGTTCTAGAGTTCCAAAATAGAATGTTGGGAGTTCTAGAATGCCAAAATAGAATGTTAAGAGTTATAGAATGCCAAAATAGAATGTTGGGAGTTCTAGAATTCCAAAATAGAATGTTGGGAGTTCTAGAATTCCAAATAGAATGTTGGGAGTTCTAGAATGCCAAAATAGAATGTTGGGAGTTCTAGAATTCCAAAATAGAATGTTGGGAGTTCTAGAATTCCAAATAGAATGTTGGTCGTTCTAGAATGCCAAAATAGAATGTTAGAAGTTCTAGAATGCCAAAATAGAATGTTGGTAGTTCTAGAATTCAAAAATAGAATGTTGGTAGTTCTAGAATTCCAAAATAGAATGTTGGGAGTTCTAGAATGTCAAAATAGAATGTTGGTAGTTCTAGAATTCCAAAATAGAATGTTGGGAGTTCTAGAATGCCAAAATAGAATGTTGGGAGTGCTAGAATTCCAAATAGAATATTGGGAGTTCTAGAATGCCAAAATAGAATGTTGGGAGTTCTAGAATGCCAAAATAGAATGTTGGGAGTTCTAGAATGCCAAAATAGAATGTTGGTAGTTCTAGAATGCCATAATAGAATGTTGGGAGTTCTAGAATGCCAAAATAGAATGTTGGGAGTTCTAGAATGCCAAAATAGAACGTTAAGAGTTCTAGAATGCCAAAATAGAATGTTGGGAGTTCTAGAATGCCAAAATAGAATGTTGGGAGTTCTAGAATGCCAAAATAGAATGTTAGTAGTTCTAGAATTCCAAAATAGAATTTTGGGAGTTCTAGAATGCCAAAATAGAATGTTGGGAGTTCTAGAATGCCACAATAGAATGTTGGGAGTTCTAGAATGCCAAAATAGAATGTTGGGAGTTCTAGAATTCCAAAATAGAATGTTGGGAGTTCTAGAATTCCAAACTAGAATGTTGGTGTTGCAGAATTCAAGAATAGAATGTTGGGAGTTCTAGAATGCCAAAATAGAATGTTGGGAGTTCTAGAATTCCAAAATAGAATGTTGGGAGATCTAGAATGCCAAAATAGAATGTTGGTAGTTCTAGAATTCCAAAATAGAATGTTGGGAGTTCTAGAATGCCAAAATAGAATGTTGGGAGTTCTAGAATTCCAAAATAGAATGTTGGTGTTGCAGAATACCAAAATAGAATGTTGGGAGTTCTAGAATTCCAAAATAGAATGTTGGGAGTTCTAGAATTCCAAAATAGAATGTTGGTAGTTCTAGAATTCCAAAATAGAATGTTGGGAGTTCTAGAATGCCAAAATAGAATGTTGGGAGTTCTAGAATTCCAAAATAGAATGTTGGGAGTTCTAGAATTCCAAACTAGAATGTTGGTGTTGCAGAATTCAAGAATAGAATGTTGGGAGTTCTAGAATGCCAAAATATAATGTTGGTAGTTCTAGAATTCCAAAATAGAATGTTGGGAGTTCTAGAATGCCAAATTAGAATGTTGGTAGTTCTAGAATTCTAAAATAGAATGTTGGGAGTTCTAGAATGCCAAAATAGAATGTTGGGAGTTCTAGAATTCCAAAATAGAATGTTGGGAGTTCTAGAATGCCAAAATAGAATGTTGGGAGTCCTAGAATGCCAAAATAGAATGTTGGGAGTTCTAGAATGCCAAAATAGAATGTTGATAGTTCTAGAATTCCAAAATAGAATGTTGGGAGTTCTAGAATTCCAAAATAGAATGTTGGGAGTTCTAGAATTCCAAATAGAATGTTGGGAGTTCTAGAATGCCAAAATAGAATGTTGGGAGTTCTAGAATGCCAAAATAGAATGTTGGGAGTTCTAGAATTCCAAAATAGAATGTTGGGAGTTCTAGAATTCCAAATAGAATGTTGGTCGTTCTAGAATGCCAAAATAAAATGTTAGAAGTTCTAGAATGCCAAAATAGAATGTTGGTAGTTCTAGAATTCAAAAATAGAATGTTGGTAGTTCTAGAATTCCAAAATAGAATGTTGGGAGTTCTAGAATGTCAAAATAGAATGTTGGTAGTTCTAGAATTCCAAAATAGAATGTTGGGAGTTCTAGAATGCCAAAATAGAATGTTGGGAGTGCTAGAATTCCAAATAGAATGTTGGGAGTTCTAGAATGCCAAAATAGAATGTTGGGAGTTCTAGAATGCCAAAATAGAATGTTGGTAGTTCTAGAATGCCATAATAGAATGTTGGGAGTTCTAGAATGCCAAAATAGAATGTTGGGAGTTCTAGAATGCCAAAATAGAACGTTAAGAGTTCTAGAATGCCAAAATAGAATGTTGGGAGTTCTAGAATGCCAAAATAGAATGTTGGGAGTTCTAGAATGCCAAAATAGAATGTTAGTAGTTCTAGAATTCCAAAATAGAATTTTGGGAGTTCTAGAATGCCAAAATAGAATGTTGGGAGTTCTAGAATGCCACAATAGAATGTTGGGAGTTCTAGAATGCCAAAATAGAATGTTGGGAGTTCTAGAATTCCAAAATAGAATGTTGGGAGTTCTAGAATTCCAAACTAGAATGTTGGTGTTGCAGAATTCAAGAATAGAATGTTGGGAGTTCTAGAATGCCAAAATAGAATGTTGGGAGTTCTAGAATTCCAAAATAGAATGTTGGGAGATCTAGAATGCCAAAATAGAATGTTGGTAGTTCTAGAATTCCAAAATAGAATGTTGGGAGTTCTAGAATGCCAAAATAGAATGTTGGGAGTTCTAGAATTCCAAAATAGAATGTTGGTGTTGCAGAATACCAAAATAGAATGTTGGGAGTTCTAGAATTCCAAAATAGAATGTTGGGAGTTCTAGAATTCCAAAATAGAATGTTGGTAGTTCTAGAATTCCAAAATAGAATGTTGGGAGTTCTAGAATGCCAAAATAGAATGTTGGGAGTTCTAGAATTCCAAAATAGAATGTTGGGAGTTCTAGAATTCCAAACTAGAATGTTGGTGTTGCAGAATTCAAGAATAGAATGTTGGGAGTTCTAGAATGCCAAAATAGAATGTTGGTAGTTCTAGAATTCCAAAATAGAATGTTGGGAGTTCTAGAATGCCAAATTAGAATGTTGGTAGTTCTAGAATTCTAAAATAGAATGTTGGGAGTTCTAGAATGCCAAAATAGAATGTTGGGAGTTCTAGAATTCCAAAATAGAATGTTGGGAGTTCTAGAATGCCAAAATAGAATGTTGGGAGTCCTAGAATGCCAAAATAGAATGTTGGGAGTTCTAGAATTCCAAAATAGAATGTTGGTGTTGCAGAATTCCAAAATAGAATGTTGGGAGTTCTAGAATTCCAAAATAGAATGTTGGGAGTTCTAGAATGCCAAAATAGAATGTTGATAGTTCTAGAATTCCAAAATAGAATGTTGGGAGTTCTAGAATTCCAAAATAGAATGTTGGGAGTTCTAGAATTCCAAACTAGAATGTTGGTGTTGCAGAATTCAAGAATAGAATGTTGGGAGTTCTAGAATGCCAAAATAGAATGTTGGTAGTTCTAGAATTCCAAAATAGAATGTTGGGAGTTCTAGAATGCCAAAATAGAATGTTGGGAGTTCTAGAATTCCAAAATAGAATGTTGGTGTTGCAGAATTCCAAAATAGAATGTTGGGAGTTCTAGAATTCCAAAATAGAATGTTGGGAGTTCTAGAATGCCAAAATAGAATGTTGGTAGTTCTAGAATTCCAAAATAGAATGTTGGGAGTTCTAGAATGCCAAAATAGAATGTTGGGAGTTCTAGAATTCCAAATAGAATGTTGGGAGTTCTAGAATGCCAAAATAGTATGTTGGGAGTTCTAGAATGCCAAAATAGAATGTTGGTAGTTCTAGAATTCCAAAATAGAATGTTGGTAGTTCTAGAATTCCAAAATAGAATGTGGGTAGTTCAAGAATTCCAAATAGAATGTTGGGAGTTCTAGAATGCGAAAATAGAATGTTGGGAGTTCTAGAATTCCAAAATAGAATGTTGGTGTTGCAGAATTCCAAAATAGAATGTTGGGAGTTCTAGAATGCCAAAATAGAATGTTGGGAGTTCTAGAATTCCAAATAGAATGTTGGGAGTTCTAGAATGCCAAAATAGTATGTTGGGAGTTCTAGAATGCCAAAATAGAATGTTGGTAGTTCTAGAATTCCAAAATAGAATGTTGGTAGTTCTAGAATTCCAAAATAGAATGTGGGTAGTTCAAGAATTCCAAATAGAATGTTGGGAGTTCTAGTATTCCAAAATAGAATGTTGGGAGTACTAGAATGCCAAAATAGAATGTTGGGAGTTCTAGTATTCCAAAATAGAATGTTGGGAGTTCTAGAATACCAAAATAGAATGTTGGGAGTTCTAGAATGCCAAAATAGAATGTTGGGAGTTCTAGAATTCCAAAATAGAATGTTGGGAGTTCTAGAATGTCAAAATAGAATGTTGGGAGTTCTAGAATGCCAAAATAGAGTGTTGGTAGTTCTAGAATTCCAAAATAAAATGTTGGGAGTTCTAGAATGCCAAAATAGAATGTTGGTAGTTCTAGAATTCCAAAATAGAATGTTGGGAGTTCTAGAATGCCAAAATAGAATGTTGGGAGTTCTAGAATTCCAAAATAGAATGTTGGGAGTTCTAGAATGCCAAAATAGAATGTTAAGAGTTATAGAATGCCAAAATAGAATGTTGGGAGTTCTAGAATGCCAAACTAGAATGTTGGTAGTTCTAGAATTCCAAAATAGAATGTTGGGAGTTCTAGAATGCCAAAATAGAATGTTGGGAGTTCTAGAGTTCCAAAATAGAATGTTGGGAGTTCTAGAATGCCAAAATAGAATGTTAAGAGTTATAGAATGCCAAAATAGAATGTTGGGAGTTCTAGAATTCCAAACTAGAATGTTGGTGTTGCAGAATTCAAGAATAGAATGTTGGGAGTTCTAGAATGCCAAAATAGAATGTTGGTAGTTCTAGAATTCCAAAATAGAATGTTGGGAGTTCTAGAATGCCAAATTAGAATGTTGGTAGTTCTAGAATTCCAAAATAGAATGTTGGGAGTTCTAGAATGCCAAAATAGAATGTTGGGAGTCCTAGAATGCCAAAATAGAATGTTGGGAGTTCTAGAATTCCAAAATAGAATGTTGGTGTTGCAGAATTCCAAAATAGAATGTTGGGAGTTCTAGAATTCCAAAATAGAATGTTGGGAGTTCTAGAATGCCAAAATAGAATGTTGATAGTTCTAGAATTCCAAAATAGAATGTTGGGAGTTCTAGAATTCCAAAATAGAATGTTGGGAGTTCTAGAATTCCAAACTAGAATGTTGGTGTTGCAGAATTCAAGAATAGAATGTTGGGAGTTCTAGAATGCCAAAATAGAATGTTGGTAGTTCTAGTATTCCAAAATAGAATGTTGGTCGTTCTAGAATGCCAAAATAGAATGTTAGAAGTTCTAGAATGCCAAAATAGAATGTTGGTAGTTCTAGAATTCAAAAATAGAATGTTGGTAGTTCTAGAATTCCAAAATAGAATGTTGGGAGTTCTAGAATGCCAAAATAGAATGTTAGAAGTTCTAGAATGCCAAAATAGAATGTTGGTAGTTCTAGAATTCAAAAATAGAATGTTGGTAGTTCTAGAATTCCAAAATAGAATGTTGGGAGTTCTAGAATGTCAAAATAGAATGTTGGTAGTTCTAGAATTCCAAAATAGAATGTTGGGAGTTCTAGAATGCCAAAATAGAATGTTGGGAGTGCTAGAATTCCAAATAGAATGTTGGGAGTTCTAGAATGCCAAAATAGAATGTTGGGAGTTCTAGAATGCCAAAATAGAATGTTGGTAGTTCTAGAATGCCATAATAGAATGTTGGGAGTTCTAGAATGCCAAAATAGAATTTTGGGAGTTCTAGAATGCCAAAATAGAATGTTGGGAGTTCTAGAATGCCACAATAGAATGTTGGGAGTTCTAGAATGCCAAAATAGAATGTTGGTAGTTCTAGAATTCCAAAATAGAATGTTGGGAGTTCTAGAATGCAAAAATATAATGTTGGGAGTTCTAGAATTCCAAAATAGAATGTTGGGAGTTCTAGAATGCCAAAATAGAATGTTGGTAGTTCTAGAATGCCAAAATAGAATGTTGGTAGTTCTAGAATTCCAAAATAGAATGTTGGGAGTTCTAGAATGCCAAAATAGAATGTTGGGAGTTCTAGAATTCCAAAAAAGAATGTTGGGAGTTCTAGAATGCCAAAATAGAATGTTGGTGTTGCAGAATTCCAAAATAGAATGTTGGGAGTTGTAGAATTCCAAAATAGAATGTTGGTAGTTCTAAAATTCCAAAATAGAATGTTGGGAGTTCTAGAATGCCAAAATAGAATGTTGGTGTTGCAGAATTCCAAAATAGAATGTTGGGAGTTGTAGAATGCCAAAATAGAATGTTGGTAGTTCTAGAATTCCAAAATAGAATGTTGGGAGTTCTAGAATGCCAAAATAGAATGTTGGGAGTTCTAGCATGCCAAAATAGAATGTTGGGAGTTCTAGAATGCCAAAATAGAATGTTGGGAGTTCTAGAATTCCAAACTAGAATGTTGGGAGTTCTAGAATGCCAAAATAGAATGTTAGGAGTTCTAGAATTCCAAAATAGAATGTTGGGAGTTCTAGAATGCCAACATAGAATGTTGGGAGTTCTAGAATTCCCAAATAGAATAATGGTGTTGCAGAATTCCAAAATAGAATGTTGGGAGTTCTAGAATGCCAAAATAGAATGTTGGTAGTTCTAGAATTCCAAAATAGAATGTTGGGAGTAATAGAATGCCAAAATAGAATGTTGGGAGTTTTACAATTCCAAAATAGAATGTTGGTGTTGCAGAATTCCAAAATAGAATGTTGGGAGTTCTAGAATTCCAAAATAGAATGTTGGTAGTTCTAGAATTCCAAAATAGAATGATGGGAGTTCTATAATAAAAAAAAAATGTTGGGAGTTCTAGATTGCCAAAATAGAATGTTGGTAGTTCTAGAATTCAAAAAAAGAATGTTGGGAGTTCTAGAATGCCAAAATAGAATGTTGGGAGTTCTAGAATTCCAAATAGAATGTTGGGAGTTCTAGAATGCCAAAATAGTATGTTGGGAGTTCTAGAATGCCAAAATAGAATGTTGGTAGTTCTAGAATTCCAAAATAGAATGTTGGTAGTTCTAGAATTCCAAAATAGAATGTGGGTAGTTCAAGAATTCCAAATAGAATGTTGGGAGTTCTAGAATGCCAAAATAGAATGTTGGGAGTTCTAGAATTCCAAAATAGAATGTTGGGAGTTCTAGAATTCCAAAATAGAATGTTGGGAGTACTAGAATGCCAAAATAGAATGTTGGGAGTTCTAGTATTCCAAAATAGAATGTTGGGAGTTCTAGAATGCCAAAATAGAATGTTGGGAGTTCTAGAATTCCAAAATAGAATGTTGGGAGTTCTAGAATGCCAAAATAGAATGTTGGGAGTTCTAGAATTCCAAAATAGAATGTTGGGAGTTCTAGAATGCCAAAATAGAATGTTGGGAGTTCTAGAATTCCAAAATAGAATGTTGGGAGTTCTAGAATGCCAAAATAGAATGTTAAGAGTTATAGAATGCCAAAATAGAATGTTGGGAGTTCTAGAATGCCAAAATAGAATGTTGGTAGTTCTAGAATTCCAAAATAGAATGTTGGGAGTTCTAGAATGCCAAAATAGAATGTTGGGAGTTCTAGAGTTCCAAAATAGAATGTTGGGAGTTCTAGAATGCCAAAATAGAATGTTAAGAGTTATAGAATGCCAAAATAGAATGTTGGGAGTTCTAGAATTCCAAAATAGAATGTTGGGAGTTCTAGAATGCCAAAATAGAATGTTGGGAGTTCTAGTATTCCAAAATAGAATGTTGGGAGTTCTAGAATGCCAAAATAGAATGTTGGGAGTTCTAGAATTCCAAAATAGAATGTTGGGAGTTCTAGAATGTCAAAATAGAATGTTGGGAGTTCTAGAATGCCAAAATAGAGTGTTGGTAGTTCTAGAATTCCAAAATAAAATGTTGGGAGTTCTAGAATGCCAAAATAGAATGTTGGTAGTTCTAGAATTCCAAAATAGAATGTTGGGAGTTCTAGAATGCCAAAATAGAATGTTGGGAGTTCTAGAATTCCAAAATAGAATGTTGGGAGTTCTAGAATGCCAAAATAGAATGTTAAGAGTTATAGAATGCCAAAATAGAATGTTGGGAGTTCTAGAATGCCAAAATAGAATGTTGGTAGTTCTAGAATTCCAAAATAGAATGTTGGGAGTTCTAGAATGCCAAAATAGAATGTTGGGAGTTCTAGAGTTCCAAAATAGAATGTTGGGAGTTCTAGAATGCCAAAATAGAATGTTAAGAGTTATAGAATGCCAAAATAGAATGTTGGGAGTTCTAGAATTCCAAAATAGAATGTTGGGAGTTCTAGAATGCCAAAATAGAGTGTTGGTAGTTCTAGAATTCCAAAATAAAATGTTGGGAGTTCTAGAATGCCAAAATAGAATGTTGGTAGTTCTAGAATTCCAAAATAGAATGTTGGGAGTTCTAGAATGCCAAAATAGAATGTTGGGAGTTCTAGAATGCCAAAATAGAATGTTGGGAGTTCTAGAATTCCAAAATAGAATGTTGGGAGTTCTAGAATGCCAAAATAGAATGTTGGGAGTTCTAGAATTCCAAAATAGAATGTTGGGAGTTCTAGAATTCCAAACTAGAATGTTGGTGTTGCAGAATTCAAGAATAGAATGTTGGGAGTTCTAGAATGCCAAAATAGAATGTTGGTAGTTCTAGAATTCCAAAATAGAATGTTGGGAGTTCTAGAATGCCAAATTAGAATGTTGGTAGTTCTAGAATTCCAAAATAGAATGTTGGGAGTTCTAGAATGCCAAAATAGAATGTTGGGAGTCCTAGAATGCCAAAATAGAATGTTGGGAGTTCTAGAATTCCAAAATAGAATGTTGGTGTTGCAGAATTCCAAAATAGAATGTTGGGAGTTCTAGAATTCCAAAATAGAATGTTGGGAGTTCTAGAATGCCAAAATAGAATGTTGATAGTTCTATAATTCCAAAATAGAATGTTGGGAGTTCTAGAATTCCAAAATAGAATGTTGGGAGTTCTAGAATTCCAAACTAGAATGTTGGTGTTGCAGAATTCAAGAATAGAATGTTGGGAGTTCTAGAATGCCAAAATAGAATGTTGGTAGTTCTAGAATTCCAAAATAGAATGTTAGAAGTTCTAGAATGCCAAAATAGAATGTTGGTAGTTCTAGAATGCCAAAATAGAATGTTGGTCGTTCTAGAATGCCAAAATAGAATGTTAGAAGTTCTAGAATGCCAAAATAGAATGTTGGTAGTTCTAGAATTCAAAAATAGAATGTTGGTAGTTCTAGAATTCCAAAATAGAATGTTGGGAGTTCTAGAATGCCAAAATAGAATGTTAGAAGATCTAGAATGCCAAAATATAATGTTGGTAGTTCTAGAATTCAAAAATAGAATGTTGGTAGTTCTAGAATTCCAAAATAGAATGTTGGGAGCTCTAGAATGTCAAAATAGAATGTTGGTAGTTCTAGAATTCCAAAATAGAATGTTGGGAGTTCTAGAATGCCAAAATAGAATGTTGGGAGTGCTAGAATTCCAAATAGAATGTTGGGAGTTCTAGAATGCCAAAATAGAATGTTGGGAGTTCTAGAATGCCAAAATAGAATGTTGGTAGTTCTAGAATGCCATAATAGAATGTTGGGAGTTCTAGAATGCCAAAATAGAATGTTGGGAGTTCTAGAATGCCAAAATAGAATGTTGGGAGTTCTAGAATTCCAAAATAGAATGTTGGGAGTTCTAGAATGCCAAAATAGAATGTTAAGAGTTATAGAATGCCAAAATAGAATGTTGGGAGTTCTAGAATGCCAAAATAGAATGTTGGTAGTTCTAGAATTCCAAAATAGAATGTTGGGTGTTCTAGAATGCCAAAATAGAATGTTGGGAGTTCTAGAGTTCCAAAATAGAATGTTGGGAGTTCTAGAATGCCAAAATAGAATGTTAAGAGTTATAGAATGCCAAAATAGAATGTTGGGAGTTCTAGAATTCCAAAATAGAATGTTGGGAGTTCTAGAATGCCAAAATAGAGTGTTGGTAGTTCTAGAATTCCAAAATAAAATGTTGGGAGTTCTAGAATGCCAAAATAGAATGTTGGTAGTTCTAGAATTCCAAAATAGAATGTTGGGAGTTCTAGAATGCCAAAATAGAATGTTGGGAGTTCTAGAATGCCAAAATAGAATGTTGGGAGTTCTAGAATTCCAAAATAGAATGTTGGGAGTTCTAGAATGCCAAAATAGAATGTTGGGAGTTCTAGAATTCCAAAATAGAATGTTGGGAGTTCTAGAATTCCAAACTAGAATGTTGGTGTTGCAGAATTCAAGAATAGAATGTTGGGAGTTCTAGAATGCCAAAATAGAATGTTGGTAGTTCTAGAATTCCAAAATAGAATGTTGGGAGTTCTAGAATGCCAAATTAGAATGTTGGTAGTTCTAGAATTCCAAAATAGAATGTTGGGAGTTCTAGAATGCCAAAATAGAATGTTGGGAGTCCTAGAATGCCAAAATAGAATGTTGGGAGTTCTAGAATTCCAAAATAGAATGTTGGTGTTGCAGAATTCCAAAATAGAATGTTGGGAGTTCTAGAATTCCAAAATAGAATGTTGGGAGTTCTAGAATGCCAAAATAGAATGTTGATAGTTCTATAATTCCAAAATAGAATGTTGGGAGTTCTAGAATTCCAAAATAGAATGTTGGGAGTTCTAGAATTCCAAACTAGAATGTTGGTGTTGCAGAATTCAAGAATAGAATGTTGGGAGTTCTAGAATGCCAAAATAGAATGTTGGTAGTTCTAGAATTCCAAAATAGAATGTTAGAAGTTCTAGAATGCCAAAATAGAATGTTGGTAGTTCTAGAATGCCAAAATAGAATGTTGGTCGTTCTAGAATGCCAAAATAGAATGTTAGAAGTTCTAGAATGCCAAAATAGAATGTTGGTAGTTCTAGAATTCAAAAATAGAATGTTGGTAGTTCTAGAATTCCAAAATAGAATGTTGGGAGTTCTAGAATGCCAAAATAGAATGTTAGAAGATCTAGAATGCCAAAATAGAATGTTGGTAGTTCTAGAATTCAAAAATAGAATGTTGGTAGTTCTAGAATTCCAAAATAGAATGTTGGGAGCTCTAGAATGTCAAAATAGAATGTTGGTAGTTCTAGAATTCCAAAATAGAATGTTGGGAGTTCTAGAATGCCAAAATAGAATGTTGGGAGTGCTAGAATTCCAAATAGAATGTTGGGAGTTCTAGAATGCCAAAATAGAATGTTGGGAGTTCTAGAATGCCAAAATAGAATGTTGGTAGTTCTAGAATGCCATAATAGAATGTTGGGAGTTCTAGAATGCCAAAATAGAATTTTGGGAGTTCTAGAATGCCAAAATAGAATGTTGGGAGTTCTAGAATGCCAAAATAGAATGTTGGGAGTGCTAGAATTCCAAATAGAATGTTGGGAGTTCTAGAATGCCAAAATAGAATGTTGGGAGTTCTAGAATGCCAAAATAGAATGTTGGTAGTTCTAGAATGCCAAAATAGAATGTTGGTAGTTCTAGAATGCCAAAATAGAATGTTGGTAGTTCTAGAATTCCAAAATAGAATGTTGGGAGTTCTAGAATGCCAAAATAGAATGTTGGGAGTTCTAGAATTCCAAAAAAGAATGTTGGGAGTTCTAGAATGCCAAAATAGAATGTTGGTGTTGCAGAATTCCAAAATAGAATGTTGGGAGTTGTAGAATGCCAAAATAGAATGTTGGTAGTTCTAGAATTCCAAAATAGAATGTTGGGAGTTCTAGAATGCGACAATAGAATGTTGGTGTTGCAGAATTCCAAAATAGAATGTTGGGAGTTGTAGAATGCCAAAATAGAATGTTGGTAGTTCTAGAATTCCAAAATAGAATGTTGGGAGTTCTAGAATGCCAAAATAGAATGTTGGGAGTTCTAGCATGCCAAAATAGAATGTTGGGAGTTCTAGAATGCCAAAATAGAATGTTGGGAGTTCTAGAATTCCAAACTAGAATGTTGGGAGTTCTAGAATGCCAAAATAGAATGTTAGGAGTTCTAGAATTCCAAAATAGAATGTTGGGAGTTCTAGAATGCAAACATAGAATGTTGGGAGTTCTAGAATTCCCAAATAGAATAATGGTGTTGCAGAATTCCAAAATAGAATGTTGGGAGTTCTAGAATGCCAAAATAGAATGTTGGTAGTTCTAGAATTCCAAAATATAATGTTGGGAGTAATAGAATGCCAAAATAGAATGTTGGGAGTTTTACAATTCCAAAATAGAATGTTGGTGTTGCAGAATTCCAAAATAGAATGTTGGGAGTTCTAGAATTCCAAAATAGAATGTTGGTAGTTCTAGAATTCCAAAATAGAATGATGGGAGTTCTATAATTTAAAAAAAAAATGTTGGGAGTTCTAGATTGCCAAAATAGAATGTTGGTAGTTCTAGAATTCCAAAAAAGAATGTTGGGAGTTCTAGAATGCCAAAATAGAATGTTGGGAGTTCTAGAATTCCAAATAGAATGTTGGGAGTTCTAGAATGCCAAAATAGTATGTTGGGAGTTCTAGAATGCCAAAATAGAATGTTGGTAGTTCTAGAATTCCAAAATAGAATGTTGGTAGTTCTAGAATTCCAAAATAGAATGTTGGGAGTTCTAGAATGCCAAAATAGAATGTTGGGAGTTCTAGAATTCCAAAATAGAATGTTGGGAGTTCTAGAATGCCAAAATAGAATGTTAAGAGTTATAGAATGCCAAAATAGAATGTTGGGAGTTCTAGAATGCCAAAATAGAATGTTGGTAGTTCTAGAATTCCAAAATAGAATGTTGGGAGTTCTAGAATGCCAAAATAGAATGTTGGGAGTTCTAGAGTTCCAAAATAGAATGTTGGGAGTTCTAGAATGCCAAAATAGAATGTTAAGAGTTATAGAATGCCAAAATAGAATGTTGGGAGTTCTAGAATTCCAAAATAGAATGTTGGGAGTTCTAGAATGCCAAAATAGAGTGTTGGTAGTTCTAGAATTCCAAAATAAAATGTTGGGAGTTCAAGAATGCCAAAATAGAATGTTGGTAGTTCTAGAATTCCAAAATAGAATGTTGGGAGTTCTAGAATGCCAAAATAGAATGTTGGGAGTTCTAGAATGCCAAAATAGAATGTTGGGAGTTCTAGAATTCCAAAATAGAATGTTGGGAGTTCTAGAATGCCAAAATAGAATGTTGGGAGTTCTAGAATTCCAAAATAGAATGTTGGGAGTTCTAGAATTCCAAACTAGAATGTTGGTGTTGCAGAATTCAAGAATAGAATGTTGGGAGTTCTAGAATGCCAAAATAGAATGTTGGTAGTTCTAGAATTCCAAAATAGAATGTTGGGAGTTCTAGAATGCCAAATTAGAATGTTGGTAGTTCTAGAATTCCAAAATAGAATGTTGGGAGTTCTAGAATGCCAAAATAGAATGTTGGGAGTCCTAGAATGCCAAAATAGAATGTTGGGAGTTCTAGAATTCCAAAATAGAATGTTGGTGTTGCAGAATTCCAAAATAGAATGTTGGGAGTTCTAGAATTCCAAAATAGAATGTTGGGAGTTCTAGAATGCCAAAATAGAATGTTGATAGTTCTAGAATTCCAAAATAGAATGTTGGGAGTTCTAGAATTCCAAAATAGAATGTTGGGAGTTCTAGAATTCCAAACTAGAATGTTGGTGTTGCAGAATTCAAGAATAGAATGTTGGGAGTTCTAGAATGCCAAAATAGAATGTTGGTAGTTCTAGAATTCCAAAATAGAATGTTGGTCGTTCTAGAATGCCAAAATAGAATGTTAGAAGTTCTAGAATGCCAAAATAGAATGTTGGTAGTTCTAGAATTCAAAAATAGAATGTTGGTAGTTCTAGAATTCCAAAATAGAATGTTGGGAGTTCTAGAATGCCAAAATAGAATGTTAGAAGATCTAGAATGCCAAAATAGAATGTTGGTAGTTCTAGAATTCAAAAATAGAATGTTGGTAGTTCTAGAATTCCAAAATAGAATGTTGGGAGCTCTAGAATGTCAAAATAGAATGTTGGTAGTTCTAGAATTCCAAAATAGAATGTTGGGAGTTCTAGAATGCAAACATAGAATGTTGGGAGTTCTAGAATTCCCAAATAGAATAATGGTGTTGCAGAATTCCAAAATAGAATGTTGGGAGTTCTAGAATGCCAAAATAGAATGTTGGTAGTTCTAGAATTCCAAAATAGAATGTTGGGAGTAATAGAATGCCAAAATAGAATGTTGGGAGTTCTAGCATGCCAAAATAGAATGTTGGGAGTTCTAGAATGCCAAAATAGAATGTTGGGAGTTCTAGAATTCCAAACTAGAATGTTGGGAGTTCTAGAATGCCAAAATAGAATGTTAGGAGTTCTAGAATTCCAAAATAGAATGTTGGGAGTTCTAGAATGCAAACATAGAATGTTGGGAGTTCTAGAATTCCCAAATAGAATAATGGTGTTGCAGAATTCCAAAATAGAATGTTGGGAGTTCTAGAATGCCAAAATAGAATGTTGGTAGTTCTAGAATTCCAAAATAGAATGTTGGGAGTAATAGAATGCCAAAATAGAATGTTGGGAGTTTTACAATTCCAAAATAGAATGTTGGTGTTGCAGAATTCCAAAATAGAATGTTGGGAGTTCTAGAATTCCAAAATAGAATGTTGGTAGTTCTAGAATTCCAAAATAGAATGATGGGAGTTCTATAATTTAAAAAAAAAAATGTTGGGAGTTCTAGATTGCCAAAATAGAATGTTGGTAGTTCTAGAATTCCAAAAAAGAATGTTGGGAGTTCTAGAATGCCAAAATAGAATGTTGGGAGTTCTAGAATTCCAAATAGAATGTTGGGAGTTCTAGAATGCCAAAATAGTATGTTGGGAGTTCTAGAATGCCAAAATAGAATGTTGGTAGTTCTAGAATTCCAAAATAGAATGTTGGTAGTTCTAGAATTCCAAAATAGAATGTGGGTAGTTCAAGAATTCCAAATAGAATGTTGGGAGTTCTAGAATGCCAAAATAGAATGTTGGGAGTTCTAGAATTCCAAAATAGAATGTTGGGAGTTCTAGAATTCCAAAATAGAATGTTGGGAGTACTAGAATGCCAAAATAGAATGTTGGGAGTTCTAGTATTCCAAAATAGAATGTTGGGAGTTCTAGCATGCCAAAATAGAATGTTGGGAGTTCTAGAATGCCAAAATAGAATGTTGGGAGTTCTAGAATTCCAAACTAGAATGTTGGGAGTTCTAGAATGCCAAAATAGAATGTTAGGAGTTCTAGAATTCCAAAATAGAATGTTGGGAGTTCTAGAATGCCAAAATAGAATGTTGGGAGTCCTAGAATGCCAAAATAGAATGTTGGGAGTTCTAGAATTCCAAAATAGAATGTTGGTGTTGCAGAATTCCAAAATAGAATGTTGGGAGTTCTAGAATTCCAAAATAGAATGTTGGGAGTTCTAGAATGCCAAAATAGAATGTTGATAGTTCTAGAATTCCAAAATAGAATGTTGGGAGTTCTAGAATTCCAAAATAGAATGTTGGGAGTTCTAGAATTCCAAATAGAATGTTGGGAGTTCTAGAATGCCAAAATAGAATGTTGGGAGTTCTAGAATGCCAAAATAGAATGTTGGGAGTTCTAGAATTCCAAAATAGAATGTTGGGAGTTCTAGAATTCCAAATAGAATGTTGGTCGTTCTAGAATGCCAAAATAGAATGTTAGAAGTTCTAGAATGCCAAAATAGAATGTTGGTAGTTCTAGAATTCAAAAATAGAATGTTGGTAGTTCTAGAATTCCAAAATAGAATGTTGGGAGTTCTAGAATGTCAAAATAGAATGTTGGTAGTTCTAGAATTCCAAAATAGAATGTTGGGAGTTCTAGAATGCCAAAATAGAATGTTGGGAGTGCTAGAATTCCAAATAGAATGTTGGGAGTTCTAGAATGCCAAAATAGAATGTTGGGAGTTCTAGAATGCCAAAATAGAATGTTGGTAGTTCTAGAATGCCATAATAGAATGTTGGGAGTTCTAGAATGCCAAAATAGAATGTTGGGAGTTCTAGAATGCCAAAATAGAACGTTAAGAGTTCTAGAATGCCAAAATAGAATGTTGGGAGTTCTAGAATGCCAAAATAGAATGTTGGGAGTTCTAGAATGCCAAAATAGAATGTTAGTAGTTCTAGAATTCCAAAATAGAATTTTGGGAGTTCTAGAATGCCAAAATAGAATGTTGGGAGTTCTAGAATGCCACAATAGAATGTTGGGAGTTCTAGAATGCCAAAATAGAATGTTGGGAGTTCTAGAATTCCAAAATAGAATGTTGGGAGTTCTAGAATTCCAAACTAGAATGTTGGTGTTGCAGAATTCAAGAATAGAATGTTGGGAGTTCTAGAATGCCAAAATAGAATGTTGGGAGTTCTAGAATTCCAAAATAGAATGTTGGGAGATCTAGAATGCCAAAATAGAATGTTGGTAGTTCTAGAATTCCAAAATAGAATGTTGGGAGTTCTAGAATGCCAAAATAGAATGTTGGGAGTTCTAGAATTCCAAAATAGAATGTTGGTGTTGCAGAATACCAAAATAGAATGTTGGGAGTTCTAGAATTCCAAAATAGAATGTTGGGAGTTCTAGAATTCCAAAATAGAATGTTGGTAGTTCTAGAATTCCAAAATAGAATGTTGGGAGTTCTAGAATGCCAAAATAGAATGTTGGGAGTTCTAGAATTCCAAAATAGAATGTTGGGAGTTCTAGAATTCCAAACTAGAATGTTGGTGTTGCAGAATTCAAGAATAGAATGTTGGGAGTTCTAGAATGCCAAAATAGAATGTTGGTAGTTCTAGAATTCCAAAATAGAATGTTGGGAGTTCTAGAATGCCAAATTAGAATGTTGGTAGTTCTAGAATTCTAAAATAGAATGTTGGGAGTTCTAGAATGCCAAAATAGAATGTTGGGAGTTCTAGAATTCCAAAATAGAATGTTGGGAGTTCTAGAATGCCAAAATAGAATGTTGGGAGTCCTAGAATGCCAAAATAGAATGTTGGGAGTTCTAGAATTCCAAAATAGAATGTTGGTGTTGCAGAATTCCAAAATAGAATGTTGGGAGTTCTAGAATTCCAAAATAGAATGTTGGGAGTTCTAGAATGCCAAAATAGAATGTTGATAGTTCTAGAATTCCAAAATAGAATGTTGGGAGTTCTAGAATTCCAAAATAGAATGTTGGGAGTTCTAGAATTCCAAACTAGAATGTTGGTGTTGCAGAATTCAAGAATAGAATGTTGGGAGTTCTAGAATGCCAAAATAGAATGTTGGTAGTTCTAGAATTCCAAAATAGAATGTTGGGAGTTCTAGAATGCCAAAATAGAATGTTGGGAGTTCTAGAATTCCAAAATAGAATGTTGGTGTTGCAGAATTCCAAAATAGAATGTTGGGAGTTCTAGAATTCCAAAATAGAATGTTGGGAGTTCTAGAATGCCAAAATAGAATGTTGGTAGTTCTAGAATTCCAAAATAGAATGTTGGGAGTTCTAGAATGCCAAAATAGAATGTTGGGAGTTCTAGAATTCCAAATAGAATGTTGGGAGTTCTAGAATGCCAAAATAGTATGTTGGGAGTTCTAGAATGCCAAAATAGAATGTTGGTAGTTCTAGAATTCCAAAATAGAATGTTGGTAGTTCTAGAATTCCAAAATAGAATGTGGGTAGTTCAAGAATTCCAAATAGAATGTTGGGAGTTCTAGAATGCGAAAATAGAATGTTGGGAGTTCTAGAATTCCAAAATAGAATGTTGGTGTTGCAGAATTCCAAAATAGAATGTTGGGAGTTCTAGAATTCCAAAATAGAATGTTGGGAGTTCTAGAATGCCAAAATAGAATGTTGGGAGTTCTAGAATTCCAAATAGAATGTTGGGAGTTCTAGAATGCCAAAATAGTATGTTGGGAGTTCTAGAATGCCAAAATAGAATGTTGGTAGTTCTAGAATTCCAAAATAGAATGTTGGTAGTTCTAGAATTCCAAAATAGAATGTGGGTAGTTCAAGAATTCCAAATAGAATGTTGGGAGTTCTAGTATTCCAAAATAGAATGTTGGGAGTACTAGAATGCCAAAATAGAATGTTGGGAGTTCTAGTATTCCAAAATAGAATGTTGGGAGTTCTAGAATACCAAAATAGAATGTTGGGAGTTCTAGAATGCCAAAATAGAATGTTGGGAGTTCTAGAATTCCAAAATAGAATGTTGGGAGTTCTAGAATGTCAAAATAGAATGTTGGGAGTTCTAGAATGCCAAAATAGAGTGTTGGTAGTTCTAGAATTCCAAAATAAAATGTTGGGAGTTCTAGAATGCCAAAATAGAATGTTGGTAGTTCTAGAATTCCAAAATAGAATGTTGGGAGTTCTAGAATGCCAAAATAGAATGTTGGGAGTTCTAGAATTCCAAAATAGAATGTTGGTGTTGCAGAATACCAAAATAGAATGTTGGGAGTTCTAGAATTCCAAAATAGAATGTTGGGAGTTCTAGAATTCCAAAATAGAATGTTGGTAGTTCTAGAATTCCAAAATAGAATGTTGGGAGTTCTAGAATGCCAAAATAGAATGTTGGGAGTTCTAGAATTCCAAAATAGAATGTTGGGAGTTCTAGAATTCCAAACTAGAATGTTGGTGTTGCAGAATTCAAGAATAGAATGTTGGGAGTTCTAGAATGCCAAAATAGAATGTTGGGAGTTCTAGAATTCCAAAATAGAATGTTGGGAGATCTAGAATGCCAAAATAGAATGTTGGTAGTTCTAGAATTCCAAAATAGAATGTTGGGAGTTCTAGAATGCCAAAATAGAATGTTGGGAGTTCTAGAATTCCAAAATAGAATGTTGGTGTTGCAGAATACCAAAATAGAATGTTGGGAGTTCTAGAATTCCAAAATAGAATGTTGGGAGTTCTAGAATTCCAAAATAGAATGTTGGTAGTTCTAGAATTCCAAAATAGAATGTTGGGAGTTCTAGAATGCCAAAATAGAATGTTGGGAGTTCTAGAATTCCAAAATAGAATGTTGGGAGTTCTAGAATTCCAAACTAGAATGTTGGTGTTGCAGAATTCAAGAATAGAATGTTGGGAGTTCTAGAATGCCAAAATAGAATGTTGGTAGTTCTAGAATTCCAAAATAGAATGTTGGGAGTTCTAGAATGCCAAATTAGAATGTTGGTAGTTCTAGAATTCTAAAATAGAATGTTGGGAGTTCTAGAATGCCAAAATAGAATGTTGGGAGTTCTAGAATTCCAAAATAGAATGTTGGGAGTTCTAGAATGCCAAAATAGAATGTTGGGAGTCCTAGAATGCCAAAATAGAATGTTGGGAGTTCTAGAATTCCAAAATAGAATGTTGGTGTTGCAGAATTCCAAAATAGAATGTTGGGAGTTCTAGAATTCCAAAATAGAATGTTGGGAGTTCTAGAATGCCAAAATAGAATGTTGATAGTTCTAGAATTCCAAAATAGAATGTTGGGAGTTCTAGAATTCCAAAATAGAATGTTGGGAGTTCTAGAATTCCAAACTAGAATGTTGGTGTTGCAGAATTCAAGAATAGAATGTTGGGAGTTCTAGAATGCCAAAATAGAATGTTGGTAGTTCTAGAATTCCAAAATAGAATGTTGGGAGTTCTAGAATGCCAAAATAGAATGTTGGGAGTTCTAGAATTCCAAAATAGAATGTTGGTGTTGCAGAATTCCAAAATAGAATGTTGGGAGTTCTAGAATTCCAAAATAGAATGTTGGGAGTTCTAGAATGCCAAAATAGAATGTTGGTAGTTCTAGAATTCCAAAATAGAATGTTGGGAGTTCTAGAATGCCAAAATAGAATGTTGGGAGTTCTAGAATTCCAAATAGAATGTTGGGAGTTCTAGAATGCCAAAATAGTATGTTGGGAGTTCTAGAATGCCAAAATAGAATGTTGGTAGTTCTAGAATTCCAAAATAGAATGTTGGTAGTTCTAGAATTCCAAAATAGAATGTGGGTAGTTCAAGAATTCCAAATAGAATGTTGGGAGTTCTAGAATGCGAAAATAGAATGTTGGGAGTTCTAGAATTCCAAAATAGAATGTTGGTGTTGCAGAATTCCAAAATAGAATGTTGGGAGTTCTAGAATTCCAAAATAGATTGTTGGGAGTTCTAGAATGCCAAAATAGAATGTTGATAGTTCTAGAATTCCAAAATAGAATGTTGGGAGTTCTAGAATTCCAAAATAGAATGTTGGGAGTTCTAGAATTCCAAACTAGAATGTTGGTGTTGCAGAATTCAAGAATAGAATGTTGGGAGTTCTAGAATGCCAAAATAGAATGTTGGGAGTTCTAGAATTCCAAATAGAATGTTGGGAGTTCTAGAATTCCAAAATAGAATGTTGGGAGTTCTAGAATTCCAAATAGAATGTTGGGAGTTCTAGAATGCCAAAATAGAATGTTGGGAGTTCTAGAATTCCAAAATAGAATGTTGGGAGTTCTAGAATTCCAAATAGAATGTTGGTCGTTCTAGAATGCCAAAATAGAATGTTAGAAGTTCTAGAATGCCAAAATAGAATGTTGGTAGTTCTAGAATTCAAAAATAGAATGTTGGTAGTTCTAGAATTCCAAAATAGAATGTTGGGAGTTCTAGAATGTCAAAATAGAATGTTGGTAGTTCTAGAATTCCAAAATAAAATGTTGGGAGTTCTAGAATGCCAAAATAGAATGTTGGTAGTTCTAGAATTCCAAAATAGAATGTTGGGAGTTCTAGAATGTCAAAATAGAATGTTGGGAGTTCTAGTATTCCAAAATAGAATGTTGGGAGTTCTAGAATGCCAAAATAGAATGTTGGGAGTTCTAGAATTCCAAAATAGAATGTTGGGAGTTCTAGAATGTCAAAATAGAATGTTGGGAGTTCTAGAATGCCAAAATAGAATGTTGGTAGTTCTAGAATGTCAAAATAGAATGTTGGGAGTTCTAGAATGCCAAAATAGAATGTTGGGAGTTCTAGAATTCCAAAATAGAATGTTGGTGTTGCAGAATACCAAAATAGAATGTTGGGAGTTCTAGAATTCCAAAATAGAATGTTGGGAGTTCTAGAATTCCAAAATAGAATGTTGGTAGTTCTAGAATTCCAAAATAGAATGTTGGGAGTTCTAGAATGCCAAAATAGAATGTTGGGAGTTCTAGAATTCCAAAATAGAATGTTGGGAGTTCTAGAATTCCAAACTAGAATGTTGGTGTTGCAGAATTCAAGAATAGAATGTTGGGAGTTCTAGAATGCCAAAATAGAATGTTGGTAGTTCTAGAATTCCAAAATAGAATGTTGGGAGTTCTAGAATGCCAAATTAGAATGTTGGTAGTTCTAGAATTCTAAAATAGAATGTTGGGAGTTCTAGAATGCCAAAATAGAATGTTGGGAGTTCTAGAATTCCAAAATAGAATGTTGGGAGTTCTAGAATGCCAAAATAGAATGTTGGGAGTCCTAGAATGCCAAAATAGAATGTTGGGAGTTCTAGAATTCCAAAATAGAATGTTGGTGTTGCAGAATTCCAAAATAGAATGTTGGGAGTTCTAGAATTCCAAAATAGAATGTTGGGAGTTCTAGAATGCCAAAATAGAATGTTGATAGTTCTAGAATTCCAAAATAGAATGTTGGGAGTTCTAGAATTCCAAAATAGAATGTTGGGAGTTCTAGAATTCCAAACTAGAATGTTGGTGTTGCAGAATTCAAGAATAGAATGTTGGGAGTTCTAGAATGCCAAAATAGAATGTTGGTAGTTCTAGAATTCCAAAATAGAATGTTGGGAGTTCTAGAATGCCAAAATAGAATGTTGGGAGTTCTAGAATTCCAAAATAGAATGTTGGTGTTGCAGAATTCCAAAATAGAATGTTGGGAGTTCTAGAATTCCAAAATAGAATGTTGGGAGTTCTAGAATGCCAAAATAGAATGTTGGTAGTTCTAGAATTCCAAAATAGAATGTTGGGAGTTCTAGAATGCCAAAATAGAATGTTGGGAGTTCTAGAATTCCAAATAGAATGTTGGGAGTTCTAGAATGCCAAAATAGTATGTTGGGAGTTCTAGAATGCGAAAATAGAATGTTGGTAGTTCTAGAATTCCAAAATAGAATGTTGGTAGTTCTAGAATTCCAAAATAGAATGTGGGTAGTTCAAGAATTCCAAATAGAATGTTGGGAGTTCTAGAATGCGAAAATAGAATGTTGGGAGTTCTAGAATTCCAAAATAGAATGTTGGTGTTGCAGAATTCCAAAATAGAATGTTGGGAGTTCTAGAATTCCAAAATAGATTGTTGGGAGTTCTAGAATGCCAAAATAGAATGTTGATAGTTCTAGAATTCCAAAATAGAATGTTGGGAGTTCTAGAATTCCAAAATAGAATGTTGGGAGTTCTAGAATTCCAAACTAGAATGTTGGTGTTGCAGAATTCAAGAATAGAATGTTGGGAGTTCTAGAATGCCAAAATAGAATGTTGGGAGTTCTAGAATTCCAAATAGAATGTTGGGAGTTCTAGAATTCCAAAATAGAATGTTGGGAGTTCTAGAATTCCAAATAGAATGTTGGGAGTTCTAGAATGCCAAAATAGAATGTTGGGAGTTCTAGAATTCCAAAATAGAATGTTGGGAGTTCTAGAATTCCAAATAGAATGTTGGTCGTTCTAGAATGCCAAAATAGAATGTTAGAAGTTCTAGAATGCCAAAATAGAATGTTGGTAGTTCTAGAATTCAAAAATAGAATGTTGGTAGTTCTAGAATTCCAAAATAGAATGTTGGGAGTTCTAGAATGTCAAAATAGAATGTTGGTAGTTCTAGAATTCCAAAATAAAATGTTGGGAGTTCTAGAATGCCAAAATAGAATGTTGGTAGTTCTAGAATTCCAAAATAGAATGTTGGGAGTTCTAGAATGTCAAAATAGAATGTTGGGAGTTCTAGTATTCCAAAATAGAATGTTGGGAGTTCTAGAATGCCAAAATAGAGTGTTGGTAGTTCTAGAATTCCAAAATAAAATGTTGGGAGTTCTAGAATGCCAAAATAGAATGTTGGTAGTTCTAGAATTCCAAAATAGAATGTTGGGAGTTCTAGAATGCCAAAATAGAATGTTGGTAGTTCTAGAATTCCAAAATAGAATGTTGGGAGTTCTAGAATGCCAAAATAGAATGTTGGTGTTGCAGATTTCCAAAATAGAATGTTGGGAGTTGTAGAATGCCAAAATAGAATGTTGGTAGTTCTAGAATTCCAAAATAGAATGTTGGGAGTTCTAGAATGCCAAAATAGAATGTTTGGAGTTCTAGCATGCCAAAATAGAATGTTGGGAGTTCTAGAATGCCAAAATAGAATGTTGGGAGTTCTAGAATTCCAAACTAGAATGTTGGGAGTTCTAGAATGCCAAAATAGAATGTTAGGAGTTCTAGAATTCCAAAATAGAATGTTGGGAGTTCATGAATGCCAAAATAGAATGTTGGGAGTTCTAGAATTCCAAAATAGAATGTTGGTAGTTCTAGAATTCCAAAATAGAATGTTGGGAGTTCTAGAATGCCAAAATAGAATGTTGGTAGTTCTAGAATTCCAAAATAGAATGTTGGGAGTTCTAGAATGCCAAAATAGAATGTTGGGAGTTCTAGAATTCCAAAATAGAATGTTGGTGTTGCAGAATTCCAAAATAGAATGTTGGGAGTTCTAGAATGCCAAAATAGAATGTTGGTAGTTCTAGAATTCCAAAATAGAATGTTGGGAGTTCTAGAATGCCAAAATAGAATGTTGGGAGTTCTAGAATGCCAAAATAGAGTGTTGGTAGTTCTAGAATTCCAAAATAAAATGTTGGGAGTTCTAGAATGCCAAAATAGAATGTTGGTAGTTCTAGAATTCCAAAATAGAATGTTGGGAGTTCTAGAATGCCAAAATAGAATGTTGGTAGTTCTAGAATTCCAAAATAGAATGTTGGGAGTTCTAGAATGCCAAAATAGAATGTTGGTAATTCTAGATTTCCAAAATAGAATATTGGGAGTTCTAGAATTCCAAAATAGAATGTTGGTGTTGCAGAATTCCAAAATAGAATGTTGGGAGTTCTAGAATGCCAAAATAGAATGTTGGTAGTTCTAGAATGCCAAAATAGAATGTTGGGAGTTCTAGAATGCCAAAATAGAATGTTGGGAGTTCTAGAATGCCAAAATAGAATGTTGGGAGTTCTAGAATGCCAAAATAGAATGTTGGGAGTTCTAGAATGCCAAAATAGAATGTTGGGAGTTCTAGAATGCCAAAATAGAATGTTGGTAGTTCTAGAATTCCAAAATAGAATGTTGGGAGTTCTAGAATGCCAACATAGAATGTTGGGAGTTCTATAATTCCCAAAATAGAATAATGGTGTTGCAGAATTCCAAAATAGAATGTTGGGAGTTCTAGAATGCCAAAATAGAATGTTGGTAGTTCTAGAATTCCAAAATAGAATGTTGGGAGTAATAGAATGCCAAAATAGAATGTTGGGAGTTTTACAATTCCAAAATAGAATGTTGGTGTTGCAGAATTCCAAAA
This sequence comes from Pseudophryne corroboree, assembly GCF_028390025.1. NCBI lineage: Eukaryota > Metazoa > Chordata > Amphibia > Anura > Myobatrachidae > Pseudophryne > Pseudophryne corroboree. Next base: position 83,558 of record NW_026967466.1, read on the forward strand.
TAGAATGTTGGGAGTTCTAGAATTCCAAAATAGAATGTTGGTAGTTCTAGAATTCCAAAATAGAATGATGGGAGTTCTATAATTTAAAAAAAAATGTTGGGAGTTCTAGATTGCCAAAATAGAATGTTGGTAGTTCTAGAATTCCAAAAAAGAATGTTGGGAGTTCTAGAATGCCAAAATAGAATGTTGGGAGTTCTAGAATTCCAAATAGAATGCTGGGAGTTCTAGAATGCCAAAATAGTATGTTGGGAGTTCTAGAATGCCAAAATAGAATGTTGGTAGTTCTAGAATTCCAAAATAGAATGTTGGTAGTTCTAGAATTCCAAAATAGAATGTGGGTAGTTCAAGAATTCCAAATAGAATGTTGGGAGTTCTAGAATGCCAAAATAGAATGTTGGGAGTTCTAGAATTACAAAATAGTATGTTGGTAGTTCTAGAATTCAAAAATAGAATGTTGGGAGTTCTAGAATTCCAAAATAGAATGTTGGGAGTTCTAGAATTCCAAATAGAATGTTGGGAGTTCTAGAATGCCAAAATAGAATGTTGGGAGTTCTAGAATTCCAAAATAGAATGTTGGGAGTTCTAGAATTCCAAATAGAATGTTGGTCGTTCTAGAATGCCAAAATAGAATGTTAGAAGTTCTAGAATGCCAAAATAGAATGTTGGTAGTTCTAGAATTCAAAAATAGAATGTTGGTAGTTCTAGAATTCCAAAATAGAATGTTGGGAGTTCTAGAATGTCAAAATAGAATGTTGGTAGTTCTAGAATTCCAAAATAGAATGTTGGGAGTTCTAGAATGCCAAAATAGAATGTTGGGAGTGCTAGAATTCCAAATAGAATATTGGGAGTTCTAGAATGCCAAAATAGAATGTTGGGAGTTCTAGAATGCCAAAATAGAATGTTGGGAGTTCTAGAATGCCAAAATAGAATGTTGGTAGTTCTAGAATGCCATAATAGAATGTTGGGAGTTCTAGAATGCCAAAATAGAATGTTGGGAGTTCTAGAATGCCAAAATAGAACGTTAAGAGTTCTAGAATGCCAAAATAGAATGTTGGGAGTTCTAGAATGCCAAAATAGAATGTTGGGAGTTCTAGAATGCCAAAATAGAATGTTAGTAGTTCTAGAATTCCAAAATAGAATTTTGGGAGTTCTAGAATGCCAAAATAGAATGTTGGGAGTTCTAGAATGCCACAATAGAATGTTGGGAGTTCTAGAATGCCAAAATAGAATGTTGGGAGTTCTAGAATTCCAAAATAGAATGTTGGGAGTTCTAGAATTCCAAACTAGAATGTTGGTGTTGCAGAATTCAAGAATAGAATGTTGGGAGTTCTAGAATGCCAAAATAGAATGTTGGGAGTTCTAGAATTCCAAAATAGAATGTTGGGAGATCTAGAATGCCAAAATAGAATGTTGGTAGTTCTAGAATTCCAAAATAGAATGTTGGGAGTTCTAGAATGCCAAAATAGAATGTTGGGAGTTCTAGAATTCCAAAATAGAATGTTGGTGTTGCAGAATACCAAAATAGAATGTTGGGAGTTCTAGAATTCCAAAATAGAATGTTGGGAGTTCTAGAATTCCAAAATAGAATGTTGGTAGTTCTAGAATTCCAAAATAGAATGTTGGGAGTTCTAGAATGCCAAAATAGAATGTTGGGAGTTCTAGAATTCCAAAATAGAATGTTGGGAGTTCTAGAATTCCAAACTAGAATGTTGGTGTTGCAGAATTCAAGAATAGAATGTTGGGAGTTCTAGAATGCCAAAATAGAATGTTGGTAGTTCTAGAATTCCAAAATAGAATGTTGGGAGTTCTAGAATGCCAAATTAGAATGTTGGTAGTTCTAGAATTCTAAAATAGAATGTTGGGAGTTCTAGAATGCCAAAATAGAATGTTGGGAGTTCTAGAATTCCAAAAAAGAATGTTGGGAGTTCTAGAATGCCAAAATAGAATGTTGGGAGTCCTAGAATGCCAAAATAGAATGTTGGGAGTTCTAGAATGCCAAAATAGAATGTTGATAGTTCTAGAATTCCAAAATAGAATGTTGGGAGTTCTAGAATTCCAAAATAGAATGTTGGGAGTTCTAGAATTCCAAATAGAATGTTGGGAGTTCTAGAATGCCAAAATAGAATGTTGGGAGTTCTAGAATGCCAAAATAGAATGTTGGGAGTTCTAGAATTCCAAAATAGAATGTTGGGAGTTCTAGAATTCCAAATAGAATGTTGGTCGTTCTAGAATGCCAAAATAAAATGTTAGAAGTTCTAGAATGCCAAAATAGAATGTTGGTAGTTCTAGAATTCAAAAATAGAATGTTGGTAGTTCTAGAATTCCAAAATAGAATGTTGGGAGTTCTAGAATGTCAAAATAGAATGTTGGTAGTTCTAGAATTCCAAAATAGAATGTTGGGAGTTCTAGAATGCCAAAATAGAATGTTGGGAGTGCTAGAATTCCAAATAGAATGTTGGGAGTTCTAGAATGCCAAAATAGAATGTTGGGAGTTCTAGAATGCCAAAATAGAATGTTGGTAGTTCTAGAATGCCATAATAGAATGTTGGGAGTTCTAGAATGCCAAAATAGAATGTTGGGAGTTCTAGAATGCCAAAATAGAACGTTAAGAGTTCTAGAATGCCAAAATAGAATGTTGGGAGTTCTAGAATGCCAAAATAGAATGTTGGGAGTTCTAGAATGCCAAAATAGAATGTTAGTAGTTCTAGAATTCCAAAATAGAATTTTGGGAGTTCTAGAATGCCAAAATAGAATGTTGGGAGTTCTAGAATGCCACAATAGAATGTTGGGAGTTCTAGAATGCCAAAATAGAATGTTGGGAGTTCTAGAATTCCAAAATAGAATGTTGGGAGTTCTAGAATTCCAAACTAGAATGTTGGTGTTGCAGAATTCAAGAATAGAATGTTGGGAGTTCTAGAATGCCAAAATAGAATGTTGGGAGTTCTAGAATTCCAAAATAGAATGTTGGGAGATCTAGAATGCCAAAATAGAATGTTGGTAGTTCTAGAATTCCAAAATAGAATGTTGGGAGTTCTAGAATGCCAAAATAGAATGTTGGGAGTTCTAGAATTCCAAAATAGAATGTTGGTGTTGCAGAATACCAAAATAGAATGTTGGGAGTTCTAGAATTCCAAAATAGAATGTTGGGAGTTCTAGAATTCCAAAATAGAATGTTGGTAGTTCTAGAATTCCAAAATAGAATGTTGGGAGTTCTAGAATGCCAAAATAGAATGTTGGGAGTTCTAGAATTCCAAAATAGAATGTTGGGAGTTCTAGAATTCCAAAATAGAATGTTGGTGTTGCAGAATTCCAAAATAGAATGTTGGGAGTTCTAGAATTCCAAAATAGAATGTTGGGAGTTCTAGAATGCCAAAATAGAATGTTGATAGTTCTAGAATTCCAAAATAGAATGTTGGGAGTTCTAGAATTCCAAAATAGAATGTTGGGAGTTCTAGAATTCCAAACTAGAATGTTGGTGTTGCAGAATTCAAGAATAGAATGTTGGGAGTTCTAGAATGCCAAAATAGAATGTTGGTAGTTCTAGAATTCCAAAATAGAATGTTGGGAGTTCTAGAATGCCAAAATAGAATGTTGGGAGTTCTAGAATTCCAAAATAGAATGTTGGTGTTGCAGAATTCCAAAATAGAATGTTGGGAGTTCTAGAATTCCAAAATAGAATGTTGGGAGTTCTAGAATGCCAAAATAGAATGTTGGTAGTTCTAGAATTCCAAAATAGAATGTTGGGAGTTCTAGAATGCCAAAATAGAATGTTGGGAGTTCTAGAATTCCAAATAGAATGTTGGGAGTTCTAGAATGCCAAAATAGTATGTTGGGAGTTCTAGAATGCCAAAATAGAATGTTGGTAGTTCTAGAATTCCAAAATAGAATGTTGGTAGTTCTAGAATTCCAAAATAGAATGTGGGTAGTTCAAGAATTCCAAATAGAATGTTGGGAGTTCTAGAATGCGAAAATAGAATGTTGGGAGTTCTAGAATTCCAAAATAGAATGTTGGTGTTGCAGAATTCCAAAATAGAATGTTGGGAGTTCTAGAATGCCAAAATAGAATGTTGGGAGTTCTAGAATTCCAAATAGAATGTTGGGAGTTCTAGAATGCCAAAATAGTATGTTGGGAGTTCTAGAATGCCAAAATAGAATGTTGGTAGTTCTAGAATTCCAAAATAGAATGTTGGTAGTTCTAGAATTCCAAAATAGAATGTGGGTAGTTCAAGAATTCCAAATAGAATGTTGGGAGTTCTAGTATTCCAAAATAGAATGTTGGGAGTACTAGAATGCCAAAATAGAATGTTGGGAGTTCTAGTATTCCAAAATAGAATGTTGGGAGTTCTAGAATACCAAAATAGAATGTTGGGAGTTCTAGAATGCCAAAATAGAATGTTGGGAGTTCTAGAATTCCAAAATAGAATGTTGGGAGTTCTAGAATGTCAAAATAGAATGTTGGGAGTTCTAGAATGCCAAAATAGAGTGTTGGTAGTTCTAGAATTCCAAAATAAAATGTTGGGAGTTCTAGAATGCCAAAATAGAATGTTGGTAGTTCTAGAATTCCAAAATAGAATGTTGGGAGTTCTAGAATGCCAAAATAGAATGTTGGGAGTTCTAGAATTCCAAAATAGAATGTTGGGAGTTCTAGAATGCCAAAATAGAATGTTAAGAGTTATAGAATGCCAAAATAGAATGTTGGGAGTTCTAGAATGCCAAACTAGAATGTTGGTAGTTCTAGAATTCCAAAATAGAATGTTGGGAGTTCTAGAATGCCAAAATAGAATGTTGGGAGTTCTAGAGTTCCAAAATAGAATGTTGGGAGTTCTAGAATGCCAAAATAGAATGTTAAGAGTTATAGAATGCCAAAATAGAATGTTGGGAGTTCTAGAATTCCAAAATAGAATGTTGGGAGTTCTAGAATTCCAAATAGAATGTTGGGAGTTCTAGAATGCCAAAATAGAATGTTGGGAGTTCTAGAATTCCAAAATAGAATGTTGGGAGTTCTAGAATTCCAAATAGAATGTTGGTCGTTCTAGAATGCCAAAATAGAATGTTAGAAGTTCTAGAATGCCAAAATAGAATGTTGGTAGTTCTAGAATTCAAAAATAGAATGTTGGTAGTTCTAGAATTCCAAAATAGAATGTTGGGAGTTCTAGAATGTCAAAATAGAATGTTGGTAGTTCTAGAATTCCAAAATAGAATGTTGGGAGTTCTAGAATGCCAAAATAGAATGTTGGGAGTGCTAGAATTCCAAATAGAATATTGGGAGTTCTAGAATGCCAAAATAGAATGTTGGGAGTTCTAGAATGCCAAAATAGAATGTTGGGAGTTCTAGAATGCCAAAATAGAATGTTGGTAGTTCTAGAATGCCATAATAGAATGTTGGGAGTTCTAGAATGCCAAAATAGAATGTTGGGAGTTCTAGAATGCCAAAATAGAACGTTAAGAGTTCTAGAATGCCAAAATAGAATGTTGGGAGTTCTAGAATGCCAAAATAGAATGTTGGGAGTTCTAGAATGCCAAAATAGAATGTTAGTAGTTCTAGAATTCCAAAATAGAATTTTGGGAGTTCTAGAATGCCAAAATAGAATGTTGGGAGTTCTAGAATGCCACAATAGAATGTTGGGAGTTCTAGAATGCCAAAATAGAATGTTGGGAGTTCTAGAATTCCAAAATAGAATGTTGGGAGTTCTAGAATTCCAAACTAGAATGTTGGTGTTGCAGAATTCAAGAATAGAATGTTGGGAGTTCTAGAATGCCAAAATAGAATGTTGGGAGTTCTAGAATTCCAAAATAGAATGTTGGGAGATCTAGAATGCCAAAATAGAATGTTGGTAGTTCTAGAATTCCAAAATAGAATGTTGGGAGTTCTAGAATGCCAAAATAGAATGTTGGGAGTTCTAGAATTCCAAAATAGAATGTTGGTGTTGCAGAATACCAAAATAGAATGTTGGGAGTTCTAGAATTCCAAAATAGAATGTTGGGAGTTCTAGAATTCCAAAATAGAATGTTGGTAGTTCTAGAATTCCAAAATAGAATGTTGGGAGTTCTAGAATGCCAAAATAGAATGTTGGGAGTTCTAGAATTCCAAAATAGAATGTTGGGAGTTCTAGAATTCCAAACTAGAATGTTGGTGTTGCAGAATTCAAGAATAGAATGTTGGGAGTTCTAGAATGCCAAAATATAATGTTGGTAGTTCTAGAATTCCAAAATAGAATGTTGGGAGTTCTAGAATGCCAAATTAGAATGTTGGTAGTTCTAGAATTCTAAAATAGAATGTTGGGAGTTCTAGAATGCCAAAATAGAATGTTGGGAGTTCTAGAATTCCAAAATAGAATGTTGGGAGTTCTAGAATGCCAAAATAGAATGTTGGGAGTCCTAGAATGCCAAAATAGAATGTTGGGAGTTCTAGAATGCCAAAATAGAATGTTGATAGTTCTAGAATTCCAAAATAGAATGTTGGGAGTTCTAGAATTCCAAAATAGAATGTTGGGAGTTCTAGAATTCCAAATAGAATGTTGGGAGTTCTAGAATGCCAAAATAGAATGTTGGGAGTTCTAGAATGCCAAAATAGAATGTTGGGAGTTCTAGAATTCCAAAATAGAATGTTGGGAGTTCTAGAATTCCAAATAGAATGTTGGTCGTTCTAGAATGCCAAAATAAAATGTTAGAAGTTCTAGAATGCCAAAATAGAATGTTGGTAGTTCTAGAATTCAAAAATAGAATGTTGGTAGTTCTAGAATTCCAAAATAGAATGTTGGGAGTTCTAGAATGTCAAAATAGAATGTTGGTAGTTCTAGAATTCCAAAATAGAATGTTGGGAGTTCTAGAATGCCAAAATAGAATGTTGGGAGTGCTAGAATTCCAAATAGAATGTTGGGAGTTCTAGAATGCCAAAATAGAATGTTGGGAGTTCTAGAATGCCAAAATAGAATGTTGGTAGTTCTAGAATGCCATAATAGAATGTTGGGAGTTCTAGAATGCCAAAATAGAATGTTGGGAGTTCTAGAATGCCAAAATAGAACGTTAAGAGTTCTAGAATGCCAAAATAGAATGTTGGGAGTTCTAGAATGCCAAAATAGAATGTTGGGAGTTCTAGAATGCCAAAATAGAATGTTAGTAGTTCTAGAATTCCAAAATAGAATTTTGGGAGTTCTAGAATGCCAAAATAGAATGTTGGGAGTTCTAGAATGCCACAATAGAATGTTGGGAGTTCTAGAATGCCAAAATAGAATGTTGGGAGTTCTAGAATTCCAAAATAGAATGTTGGGAGTTCTAGAATTCCAAACTAGAATGTTGGTGTTGCAGAATTCAAGAATAGAATGTTGGGAGTTCTAGAATGCCAAAATAGAATGTTGGGAGTTCTAGAATTCCAAAATAGAATGTTGGGAGATCTAGAATGCCAAAATAGAATGTTGGTAGTTCTAGAATTCCAAAATAGAATGTTGGGAGTTCTAGAATGCCAAAATAGAATGTTGGGAGTTCTAGAATTCCAAAATAGAATGTTGGTGTTGCAGAATACCAAAATAGAATGTTGGGAGTTCTAGAATTCCAAAATAGAATGTTGGGAGTTCTAGAATTCCAAAATAGAATGTTGGTAGTTCTAGAATTCCAAAATAGAATGTTGGGAGTTCTAGAATGCCAAAATAGAATGTTGGGAGTTCTAGAATTCCAAAATAGAATGTTGGGAGTTCTAGAATTCCAAACTAGAATGTTGGTGTTGCAGAATTCAAGAATAGAATGTTGGGAGTTCTAGAATGCCAAAATAGAATGTTGGTAGTTCTAGAATTCCAAAATAGAATGTTGGGAGTTCTAGAATGCCAAATTAGAATGTTGGTAGTTCTAGAATTCTAAAATAGAATGTTGGGAGTTCTAGAATGCCAAAATAGAATGTTGGGAGTTCTAGAATTCCAAAATAGAATGTTGGGAGTTCTAGAATGCCAAAATAGAATGTTGGGAGTCCTAGAATGCCAAAATAGAATGTTGGGAGTTCTAGAATTCCAAAATAGAATGTTGGTGTTGCAGAATTCCAAAATAGAATGTTGGGAGTTCTAGAATTCCAAAATAGAATGTTGGGAGTTCTAGAATGCCAAAATAGAATGTTGATAGTTCTAGAATTCCAAAATAGAATGTTGGGAGTTCTAGAATTCCAAAATAGAATGTTGGGAGTTCTAGAATTCCAAACTAGAATGTTGGTGTTGCAGAATTCAAGAATAGAATGTTGGGAGTTCTAGAATGCCAAAATAGAATGTTGGTAGTTCTAGAATTCCAAAATAGAATGTTGGGAGTTCTAGAATGCCAAAATAGAATGTTGGGAGTTCTAGAATTCCAAAATAGAATGTTGGTGTTGCAGAATTCCAAAATAGAATGTTGGGAGTTCTAGAATTCCAAAATAGAATGTTGGGAGTTCTAGAATGCCAAAATAGAATGTTGGTAGTTCTAGAATTCCAAAATAGAATGTTGGGAGTTCTAGAATGCCAAAATAGAATGTTGGGAGTTCTAGAATTCCAAATAGAATGTTGGGAGTTCTAGAATGCCAAAATAGTATGTTGGGAGTTCTAGAATGCCAAAATAGAATGTTGGTAGTTCTAGAATTCCAAAATAGAATGTTGGTAGTTCTAGAATTCCAAAATAGAATGTGGGTAGTTCAAGAATTCCAAATAGAATGTTGGGAGTTCTAGAATGCGAAAATAGAATGTTGGGAGTTCTAGAATTCCAAAATAGAATGTTGGTGTTGCAGAATTCCAAAATAGAATGTTGGGAGTTCTAGAATGCCAAAATAGAATGTTGGGAGTTCTAGAATTCCAAATAGAATGTTGGGAGTTCTAGAATGCCAAAATAGTATGTTGGGAGTTCTAGAATGCCAAAATAGAATGTTGGTAGTTCTAGAATTCCAAAATAGAATGTTGGTAGTTCTAGAATTCCAAAATAGAATGTGGGTAGTTCAAGAATTCCAAATAGAATGTTGGGAGTTCTAGTATTCCAAAATAGAATGTTGGGAGTACTAGAATGCCAAAATAGAATGTTGGGAGTTCTAGTATTCCAAAATAGAATGTTGGGAGTTCTAGAATACCAAAATAGAATGTTGGGAGTTCTAGAATGCCAAAATAGAATGTTGGGAGTTCTAGAATTCCAAAATAGAATGTTGGGAGTTCTAGAATGTCAAAATAGAATGTTGGGAGTTCTAGAATGCCAAAATAGAGTGTTGGTAGTTCTAGAATTCCAAAATAAAATGTTGGGAGTTCTAGAATGCCAAAATAGAATGTTGGTAGTTCTAGAATTCCAAAATAGAATGTTGGGAGTTCTAGAATGCCAAAATAGAATGTTGGGAGTTCTAGAATTCCAAAATAGAATGTTGGGAGTTCTAGAATGCCAAAATAGAATGTTAAGAGTTATAGAATGCCAAAATAGAATGTTGGGAGTTCTAGAATGCCAAACTAGAATGTTGGTAGTTCTAGAATTCCAAAATAGAATGTTGGGAGTTCTAGAATGCCAAAATAGAATGTTGGGAGTTCTAGAGTTCCAAAATAGAATGTTGGGAGTTCTAGAATGCCAAAATAGAATGTTAAGAGTTATAGAATGCCAAAATAGAATGTTGGGAGTTCTAGAATTCCAAACTAGAATGTTGGTGTTGCAGAATTCAAGAATAGAATGTTGGGAGTTCTAGAATGCCAAAATAGAATGTTGGTAGTTCTAGAATTCCAAAATAGAATGTTGGGAGTTCTAGAATGCCAAATTAGAATGTTGGTAGTTCTAGAATTCCAAAATAGAATGTTGGGAGTTCTAGAATGCCAAAATAGAATGTTGGGAGTCCTAGAATGCCAAAATAGAATGTTGGGAGTTCTAGAATTCCAAAATAGAATGTTGGTGTTGCAGAATTCCAAAATAGAATGTTGGGAGTTCTAGAATTCCAAAATAGAATGTTGGGAGTTCTAGAATGCCAAAATAGAATGTTGATAGTTCTAGAATTCCAAAATAGAATGTTGGGAGTTCTAGAATTCCAAAATAGAATGTTGGGAGTTCTAGAATTCCAAACTAGAATGTTGGTGTTGCAGAATTCAAGAATAGAATGTTGGGAGTTCTAGAATGCCAAAATAGAATGTTGGTAGTTCTAGTATTCCAAAATAGAATGTTGGTCGTTCTAGAATGCCAAAATAGAATGTTAGAAGTTCTAGAATGCCAAAATAGAATGTTGGTAGTTCTAGAATTCAAAAATAGAATGTTGGTAGTTCTAGAATTCCAAAATAGAATGTTGGGAGTTCTAGAATGCCAAAATAGAATGTTAGAAGTTCTAGAATGCCAAAATAGAATGTTGGTAGTTCTAGAATTCAAAAATAGAATGTTGGTAGTTCTAGAATTCCAAAATAGAATGTTGGGAGTTCTAGAATGTCAAAATAGAATGTTGGTAGTTCTAGAATTCCAAAATAGAATGTTGGGAGTTCTAGAATGCCAAAATAGAATGTTGGGAGTGCTAGAATTCCAAATAGAATGTTGGGAGTTCTAGAATGCCAAAATAGAATGTTGGGAGTTCTAGAATGCCAAAATAGAATGTTGGTAGTTCTAGAATGCCATAATAGAATGTTGGGAGTTCTAGAATGCCAAAATAGAATTTTGGGAGTTCTAGAATGCCAAAATAGAATGTTGGGAGTTCTAGAATGCCACAATAGAATGTTGGGAGTTCTAGAATGCCAAAATAGAATGTTGGTAGTTCTAGAATTCCAAAATAGAATGTTGGGAGTTCTAGAATGCAAAAATATAATGTTGGGAGTTCTAGAATTCCAAAATAGAATGTTGGGAGTTCTAGAATGCCAAAATAGAATGTTGGTAGTTCTAGAATGCCAAAATAGAATGTTGGTAGTTCTAGAATTCCAAAATAGAATGTTGGGAGTTCTAGAATGCCAAAATAGAATGTTGGGAGTTCTAGAATTCCAAAAAAGAATGTTGGGAGTTCTAGAATGCCAAAATAGAATGTTGGTGTTGCAGAATTCCAAAATAGAATGTTGGGAGTTGTAGAATTCCAAAATAGAATGTTGGTAGTTCTAAAATTCCAAAATAGAATGTTGGGAGTTCTAGAATGCCAAAATAGAATGTTGGTGTTGCAGAATTCCAAAATAGAATGTTGGGAGTTGTAGAATGCCAAAATAGAATGTTGGTAGTTCTAGAATTCCAAAATAGAATGTTGGGAGTTCTAGAATGCCAAAATAGAATGTTGGGAGTTCTAGCATGCCAAAATAGAATGTTGGGAGTTCTAGAATGCCAAAATAGAATGTTGGGAGTTCTAGAATTCCAAACTAGAATGTTGGGAGTTCTAGAATGCCAAAATAGAATGTTAGGAGTTCTAGAATTCCAAAATAGAATGTTGGGAGTTCTAGAATGCCAACATAGAATGTTGGGAGTTCTAGAATTCCCAAATAGAATAATGGTGTTGCAGAATTCCAAAATAGAATGTTGGGAGTTCTAGAATGCCAAAATAGAATGTTGGTAGTTCTAGAATTCCAAAATAGAATGTTGGGAGTAATAGAATGCCAAAATAGAATGTTGGGAGTTTTACAATTCCAAAATAGAATGTTGGTGTTGCAGAATTCCAAAATAGAATGTTGGGAGTTCTAGAATTCCAAAATAGAATGTTGGTAGTTCTAGAATTCCAAAATAGAATGATGGGAGTTCTATAATAAAAAAAAAATGTTGGGAGTTCTAGATTGCCAAAATAGAATGTTGGTAGTTCTAGAATTCAAAAAAAGAATGTTGGGAGTTCTAGAATGCCAAAATAGAATGTTGGGAGTTCTAGAATTCCAAATAGAATGTTGGGAGTTCTAGAATGCCAAAATAGTATGTTGGGAGTTCTAGAATGCCAAAATAGAATGTTGGTAGTTCTAGAATTCCAAAATAGAATGTTGGTAGTTCTAGAATTCCAAAATAGAATGTGGGTAGTTCAAGAATTCCAAATAGAATGTTGGGAGTTCTAGAATGCCAAAATAGAATGTTGGGAGTTCTAGAATTCCAAAATAGAATGTTGGGAGTTCTAGAATTCCAAAATAGAATGTTGGGAGTACTAGAATGCCAAAATAGAATGTTGGGAGTTCTAGTATTCCAAAATAGAATGTTGGGAGTTCTAGAATGCCAAAATAGAATGTTGGGAGTTCTAGAATTCCAAAATAGAATGTTGGGAGTTCTAGAATGCCAAAATAGAATGTTGGGAGTTCTAGAATTCCAAAATAGAATGTTGGGAGTTCTAGAATGCCAAAATAGAATGTTGGGAGTTCTAGAATTCCAAAATAGAATGTTGGGAGTTCTAGAATGCCAAAATAGAATGTTAAGAGTTATAGAATGCCAAAATAGAATGTTGGGAGTTCTAGAATGCCAAAATAGAATGTTGGTAGTTCTAGAATTCCAAAATAGAATGTTGGGAGTTCTAGAATGCCAAAATAGAATGTTGGGAGTTCTAGAGTTCCAAAATAGAATGTTGGGAGTTCTAGAATGCCAAAATAGAATGTTAAGAGTTATAGAATGCCAAAATAGAATGTTGGGAGTTCTAGAATTCCAAAATAGAATGTTGGGAGTTCTAGAATGCCAAAATAGAATGTTGGGAGTTCTAGTATTCCAAAATAGAATGTTGGGAGTTCTAGAATGCCAAAATAGAATGTTGGGAGTTCTAGAATTCCAAAATAGAATGTTGGGAGTTCTAGAATGTCAAAATAGAATGTTGGGAGTTCTAGAATGCCAAAATAGAGTGTTGGTAGTTCTAGAATTCCAAAATAAAATGTTGGGAGTTCTAGAATGCCAAAATAGAATGTTGGTAGTTCTAGAATTCCAAAATAGAATGTTGGGAGTTCTAGAATGCCAAAATAGAATGTTGGGAGTTCTAGAATTCCAAAATAGAATGTTGGGAGTTCTAGAATGCCAAAATAGAATGTTAAGAGTTATAGAATGCCAAAATAGAATGTTGGGAGTTCTAGAATGCCAAAATAGAATGTTGGTAGTTCTAGAATTCCAAAATAGAATGTTGGGAGTTCTAGAATGCCAAAATAGAATGTTGGGAGTTCTAGAGTTCCAAAATAGAATGTTGGGAGTTCTAGAATGCCAAAATAGAATGTTAAGAGTTATAGAATGCCAAAATAGAATGTTGGGAGTTCTAGAATTCCAAAATAGAATGTTGGGAGTTCTAGAATGCCAAAATAGAGTGTTGGTAGTTCTAGAATTCCAAAATAAAATGTTGGGAGTTCTAGAATGCCAAAATAGAATGTTGGTAGTTCTAGAATTCCAAAATAGAATGTTGGGAGTTCTAGAATGCCAAAATAGAATGTTGGGAGTTCTAGAATGCCAAAATAGAATGTTGGGAGTTCTAGAATTCCAAAATAGAATGTTGGGAGTTCTAGAATGCCAAAATAGAATGTTGGGAGTTCTAGAATTCCAAAATAGAATGTTGGGAGTTCTAGAATTCCAAACTAGAATGTTGGTGTTGCAGAATTCAAGAATAGAATGTTGGGAGTTCTAGAATGCCAAAATAGAATGTTGGTAGTTCTAGAATTCCAAAATAGAATGTTGGGAGTTCTAGAATGCCAAATTAGAATGTTGGTAGTTCTAGAATTCCAAAATAGAATGTTGGGAGTTCTAGAATGCCAAAATAGAATGTTGGGAGTCCTAGAATGCCAAAATAGAATGTTGGGAGTTCTAGAATTCCAAAATAGAATGTTGGTGTTGCAGAATTCCAAAATAGAATGTTGGGAGTTCTAGAATTCCAAAATAGAATGTTGGGAGTTCTAGAATGCCAAAATAGAATGTTGATAGTTCTATAATTCCAAAATAGAATGTTGGGAGTTCTAGAATTCCAAAATAGAATGTTGGGAGTTCTAGAATTCCAAACTAGAATGTTGGTGTTGCAGAATTCAAGAATAGAATGTTGGGAGTTCTAGAATGCCAAAATAGAATGTTGGTAGTTCTAGAATTCCAAAATAGAATGTTAGAAGTTCTAGAATGCCAAAATAGAATGTTGGTAGTTCTAGAATGCCAAAATAGAATGTTGGTCGTTCTAGAATGCCAAAATAGAATGTTAGAAGTTCTAGAATGCCAAAATAGAATGTTGGTAGTTCTAGAATTCAAAAATAGAATGTTGGTAGTTCTAGAATTCCAAAATAGAATGTTGGGAGTTCTAGAATGCCAAAATAGAATGTTAGAAGATCTAGAATGCCAAAATAGAATGTTGGTAGTTCTAGAATTCAAAAATAGAATGTTGGTAGTTCTAGAATTCCAAAATAGAATGTTGGGAGCTCTAGAATGTCAAAATAGAATGTTGGTAGTTCTAGAATTCCAAAATAGAATGTTGGGAGTTCTAGAATGCCAAAATAGAATGTTGGGAGTGCTAGAATTCCAAATAGAATGTTGGGAGTTCTAGAATGCCAAAATAGAATGTTGGGAGTTCTAGAATGCCAAAATAGAATGTTGGTAGTTCTAGAATGCCATAATAGAATGTTGGGAGTTCTAGAATGCCAAAATAGAATGTTGGGAGTTCTAGAATGCCAAAATAGAATGTTGGGAGTTCTAGAATTCCAAAATAGAATGTTGGGAGTTCTAGAATGCCAAAATAGAATGTTAAGAGTTATAGAATGCCAAAATAGAATGTTGGGAGTTCTAGAATGCCAAAATAGAATGTTGGTAGTTCTAGAATTCCAAAATAGAATGTTGGGAGTTCTAGAATGCCAAAATAGAATGTTGGGAGTTCTAGAGTTCCAAAATAGAATGTTGGGAGTTCTAGAATGCCAAAATAGAATGTTAAGAGTTATAGAATGCCAAAATAGAATGTTGGGAGTTCTAGAATTCCAAAATAGAATGTTGGGAGTTCTAGAATGCCAAAATAGAGTGTTGGTAGTTCTAGAATTCCAAAATAAAATGTTGGGAGTTCTAGAATGCCAAAATAGAATGTTGGTAGTTCTAGAATTCCAAAATAGAATGTTGGGAGTTCTAGAATGCCAAAATAGAATGTTGGGAGTTCTAGAATGCCAAAATAGAATGTTGGGAGTTCTAGAATTCCAAAATAGAATGTTGGGAGTTCTAGAATGCCAAAATAGAATGTTGGGAGTTCTAGAATTCCAAAATAGAATGTTGGGAGTTCTAGAATTCCAAACTAGAATGTTGGTGTTGCAGAATTCAAGAATAGAATGTTGGGAGTTCTAGAATGCCAAAATAGAATGTTGGTAGTTCTAGAATTCCAAAATAGAATGTTGGGAGTTCTAGAATGCCAAATTAGAATGTTGGTAGTTCTAGAATTCCAAAATAGAATGTTGGGAGTTCTAGAATGCCAAAATAGAATGTTGGGAGTCCTAGAATGCCAAAATAGAATGTTGGGAGTTCTAGAATTCCAAAATAGAATGTTGGTGTTGCAGAATTCCAAAATAGAATGTTGGGAGTTCTAGAATTCCAAAATAGAATGTTGGGAGTTCTAGAATGCCAAAATAGAATGTTGATAGTTCTATAATTCCAAAATAGAATGTTGGGAGTTCTAGAATTCCAAAATAGAATGTTGGGAGTTCTAGAATTCCAAACTAGAATGTTGGTGTTGCAGAATTCAAGAATAGAATGTTGGGAGTTCTAGAATGCCAAAATAGAATGTTGGTAGTTCTAGAATTCCAAAATAGAATGTTAGAAGTTCTAGAATGCCAAAATAGAATGTTGGTAGTTCTAGAATGCCAAAATAGAATGTTGGTCGTTCTAGAATGCCAAAATAGAATGTTGGGAGTTCTAGAATGCCAAAATAGAATGTTAGAAGATCTAGAATGCCAAAATAGAATGTTGGTAGTTCTAGAATTCAAAAATAGAATGTTGGTAGTTCTAGAATTCCAAAATAGAATGTTGGGAGCTCTAGAATGTCAAAATAGAATGTTGGTAGTTCTAGAATTCCAAAATAGAATGTTGGGAGTTCTAGAATGCCAAAATAGAATGTTGGGAGTGCTAGAATTCCAAATAGAATGTTGGGAGTTCTAGAATGCCAAAATAGAATGTTGGGAGTTCTAGAATGCCAAAATAGAATGTTGGTAGTTCTAGAATGCCATAATAGAATGTTGGGAGTTCTAGAATGCCAAAATAGAATTTTGGGAGTTCTAGAATGCCAAAATAGAATGTTGGGAGTTCTAGAATGCCAAAATAGAATGTTGGGAGTGCTAGAATTCCAAATAGAATGTTGGGAGTTCTAGAATGCCAAAATAGAATGTTGGGAGTTCTAGAATGCCAAAATAGAATGTTGGTAGTTCTAGAATGCCAAAATAGAATGTTGGTAGTTCTAGAATGCCAAAATAGAATGTTGGTAGTTCTAGAATTCCAAAATAGAATGTTGGGAGTTCTAGAATGCCAAAATAGAATGTTGGGAGTTCTAGAATTCCAAAAAAGAATGTTGGGAGTTCTAGAATGCCAAAATAGAATGTTGGTGTTGCAGAATTCCAAAATAGAATGTTGGGAGTTGTAGAATGCCAAAATAGAATGTTGGTAGTTCTAGAATTCCAAAATAGAATGTTGGGAGTTCTAGAATGCGACAATAGAATGTTGGTGTTGCAGAATTCCAAAATAGAATGTTGGGAGTTGTAGAATGCCAAAATAGAATGTTGGTAGTTCTAGAATTCCAAAATAGAATGTTGGGAGTTCTAGAATGCCAAAATAGAATGTTGGGAGTTCTAGCATGCCAAAATAGAATGTTGGGAGTTCTAGAATGCCAAAATAGAATGTTGGGAGTTCTAGAATTCCAAACTAGAATGTTGGGAGTTCTAGAATGCCAAAATAGAATGTTAGGAGTTCTAGAATTCCAAAATAGAATGTTGGGAGTTCTAGAATGCAAACATAGAATGTTGGGAGTTCTAGAATTCCCAAATAGAATAATGGTGTTGCAGAATTCCAAAATAGAATGTTGGGAGTTCTAGAATGCCAAAATAGAATGTTGGTAGTTCTAGAATTCCAAAATATAATGTTGGGAGTAATAGAATGCCAAAATAGAATGTTGGGAGTTTTACAATTCCAAAATAGAATGTTGGTGTTGCAGAATTCCAAAATAGAATGTTGGTAGTTCTAGAATTCCAAAATAGAATGATGGGAGTTCTATAATTTAAAAAAAAAATGTTGGGAGTTCTAGATTGCCAAAATAGAATGTTGGTAGTTCTAGAATTCCAAAAAAGAATGTTGGGAGTTCTAGAATGCCAAAATAGAATGTTGGGAGTTCTAGAATTCCAAATAGAATGTTGGGAGTTCTAGAATGCCAAAATAGTATGTTGGGAGTTCTAGAATGCCAAAATAGAATGTTGGTAGTTCTAGAATTCCAAAATAGAATGTTGGTAGTTCTAGAATTCCAAAATAGAATGTTGGGAGTTCTAGAATGCCAAAATAGAATGTTGGGAGTTCTAGAATTCCAAAATAGAATGTTGGGAGTTCTAGAATGCCAAAATAGAATGTTAAGAGTTATAGAATGCCAAAATAGAATGTTGGGAGTTCTAGAATGCCAAAATAGAATGTTGGTAGTTCTAGAATTCCAAAATAGAATGTTGGGAGTTCTAGAATGCCAAAATAGAATGTTGGGAGTTCTAGAGTTCCAAAATAGAATGTTGGGAGTTCTAGAATGCCAAAATAGAATGTTAAGAGTTATAGAATGCCAAAATAGAATGTTGGGAGTTCTAGAATTCCAAAATAGAATGTTGGGAGTTCTAGAATGCCAAAATAGAGTGTTGGTAGTTCTAGAATTCCAAAATAAAATGTTGGGAGTTCAAGAATGCCAAAATAGAATGTTGGTAGTTCTAGAATTCCAAAATAGAATGTTGGGAGTTCTAGAATGCCAAAATAGAATGTTGGGAGTTCTAGAATGCCAAAATAGAATGTTGGGAGTTCTAGAATTCCAAAATAGAATGTTGGGAGTTCTAGAATGCCAAAATAGAATGTTGGGAGTTCTAGAATTCCAAAATAGAATGTTGGGAGTTCTAGAATTCCAAACTAGAATGTTGGTGTTGCAGAATTCAAGAATAGAATGTTGGGAGTTCTAGAATGCCAAAATAGAATGTTGGTAGTTCTAGAATTCCAAAATAGAATGTTGGGAGTTCTAGAATGCCAAATTAGAATGTTGGTAGTTCTAGAATTCCAAAATAGAATGTTGGGAGTTCTAGAATGCCAAAATAGAATGTTGGGAGTCCTAGAATGCCAAAATAGAATGTTGGGAGTTCTAGAATTCCAAAATAGAATGTTGGTGTTGCAGAATTCCAAAATAGAATGTTGGGAGTTCTAGAATTCCAAAATAGAATGTTGGGAGTTCTAGAATGCCAAAATAGAATGTTGATAGTTCTAGAATTCCAAAATAGAATGTTGGGAGTTCTAGAATTCCAAAATAGAATGTTGGGAGTTCTAGAATTCCAAACTAGAATGTTGGTGTTGCAGAATTCAAGAATAGAATGTTGGGAGTTCTAGAATGCCAAAATAGAATGTTGGTAGTTCTAGAATTCCAAAATAGAATGTTGGTCGTTCTAGAATGCCAAAATAGAATGTTAGAAGTTCTAGAATGCCAAAATAGAATGTTGGTAGTTCTAGAATTCAAAAATAGAATGTTGGTAGTTCTAGAATTCCAAAATAGAATGTTGGGAGTTCTAGAATGCCAAAATAGAATGTTAGAAGATCTAGAATGCCAAAATAGAATGTTGGTAGTTCTAGAATTCAAAAATAGAATGTTGGTAGTTCTAGAATTCCAAAATAGAATGTTGGGAGCTCTAGAATGTCAAAATAGAATGTTGGTAGTTCTAGAATTCCAAAATAGAATGTTGGGAGTTCTAGAATGCAAACATAGAATGTTGGGAGTTCTAGAATTCCCAAATAGAATAATGGTGTTGCAGAATTCCAAAATAGAATGTTGGGAGTTCTAGAATGCCAAAATAGAATGTTGGTAGTTCTAGAATTCCAAAATAGAATGTTGGGAGTAATAGAATGCCAAAATAGAATGTTGGGAGTTCTAGCATGCCAAAATAGAATGTTGGGAGTTCTAGAATGCCAAAATAGAATGTTGGGAGTTCTAGAATTCCAAACTAGAATGTTGGGAGTTCTAGAATGCCAAAATAGAATGTTAGGAGTTCTAGAATTCCAAAATAGAATGTTGGGAGTTCTAGAATGCAAACATAGAATGTTGGGAGTTCTAGAATTCCCAAATAGAATAATGGTGTTGCAGAATTCCAAAATAGAATGTTGGGAGTTCTAGAATGCCAAAATAGAATGTTGGTAGTTCTAGAATTCCAAAATAGAATGTTGGGAGTAATAGAATGCCAAAATAGAATGTTGGGAGTTTTACAATTCCAAAATAGAATGTTGGTGTTGCAGAATTCCAAAATAGAATGTTGGGAGTTCTAGAATTCCAAAATAGAATGTTGGTAGTTCTAGAATTCCAAAATAGAATGATGGGAGTTCTATAATTTAAAAAAAAAAATGTTGGGAGTTCTAGATTGCCAAAATAGAATGTTGGTAGTTCTAGAATTCCAAAAAAGAATGTTGGGAGTTCTAGAATGCCAAAATAGAATGTTGGGAGTTCTAGAATTCCAAATAGAATGTTGGGAGTTCTAGAATGCCAAAATAGTATGTTGGGAGTTCTAGAATGCCAAAATAGAATGTTGGTAGTTCTAGAATTCCAAAATAGAATGTTGGTAGTTCTAGAATTCCAAAATAGAATGTGGGTAGTTCAAGAATTCCAAATAGAATGTTGGGAGTTCTAGAATGCCAAAATAGAATGTTAAGAGTTATAGAATGCCAAAATAGAATGTTGGGAGTTCTAGAATTCCAAAATAGAATGTTGGGAGTTCTAGAATGCCAAAATAGAGTGTTGGTAGTTCTAGAATTCCAAAATAAAATGTTGGGAGTTCAAGAATGCCAAAATAGAATGTTGGTAGTTCTAGAATTCCAAAATAGAATGTTGGGAGTTCTAGAATGCCAAAATAGAATGTTGGGAGTTCTAGAATGCCAAAATAGAATGTTGGGAGTTCTAGAATTCCAAAATAGAATGTTGGGAGTTCTAGAATGCCAAAATAGAATGTTGGGAGTTCTAGAATTCCAAAATAGAATGTTGGGAGTTCTAGAATTCCAAACTAGAATGTTGGTGTTGCAGAATTCAAGAATAGAATGTTGGGAGTTCTAGAATGCCAAAATAGAATGTTGGTAGTTCTAGAATTCCAAAATAGAATGTTGGGAGTTCTAGAATGCCAAATTAGAATGTTGGTAGTTCTAGAATTCCAAAATAGAATGTTGGGAGTTCTAGAATGCCAAAATAGAATGTTGGGAGTCCTAGAATGCCAAAATAGAATGTTGGGAGTTCTAGAATTCCAAAATAGAATGTTGGTGTTGCAGAATTCCAAAATAGAATGTTGGGAGTTCTAGAATTCCAAAATAGAATGTTGGGAGTTCTAGAATGCCAAAATAGAATGTTGATAGTTCTAGAATTCCAAAATAGAATGTTGGGAGTTCTAGAATTCCAAAATAGAATGTTGGGAGTTCTAGAATTCCAAACTAGAATGTTGGTGTTGCAGAATTCAAGAATAGAATGTTGGGAGTTCTAGAATGCCAAAATAGAATGTTGGTAGTTCTAGAATTCCAAAATAGAATGTTGGTCGTTCTAGAATGCCAAAATAGAATGTTAGAAGTTCTAGAATGCCAAAATAGAATGTTGGTAGTTCTAGAATTCAAAAATAGAATGTTGGTAGTTCTAGAATTCCAAAATAGAATGTTGGGAGTTCTAGAATGCCAAAATAGAATGTTAGAAGATCTAGAATGCCAAAATAGAATGTTGGTAGTTCTAGAATTCAAAAATAGAATGTTGGTAGTTCTAGAATTCCAAAATAGAATGTTGGGAGCTCTAGAATGTCAAAATAGAATGTTGGTAGTTCTAGAATTCCAAAATAGAATGTTGGGAGTTCTAGAATGCAAACATAGAATGTTGGGAGTTCTAGAATTCCCAAATAGAATAATGGTGTTGCAGAATTCCAAAATAGAATGTTGGGAGTTCTAGAATGCCAAAATAGAATGTTGGTAGTTCTAGAATTCCAAAATAGAATGTTGGGAGTAATAGAATGCCAAAATAGAATGTTGGGAGTTCTAGCATGCCAAAATAGAATGTTGGGAGTTCTAGAATGCCAAAATAGAATGTTGGGAGTTCTAGAATTCCAAACTAGAATGTTGGGAGTTCTAGAATGCCAAAATAGAATGTTAGGAGTTCTAGAATTCCAAAATAGAATGTTGGGAGTTCTAGAATGCAAACATAGAATGTTGGGAGTTCTAGAATTCCCAAATAGAATAATGGTGTTGCAGAATTCCAAAATAGAATGTTGGGAGTTCTAGAATGCCAAAATAGAATGTTGGTAGTTCTAGAATTCCAAAATAGAATGTTGGGAGTAATAGAATGCCAAAATAGAATGTTGGGAGTTTTACAATTCCAAAATAGAATGTTGGTGTTGCAGAATTCCAAAATAGAATGTTGGGAGTTCTAGAATTCCAAAATAGAATGTTGGTAGTTCTAGAATTCCAAAATAGAATGATGGGAGTTCTATAATTTAAAAAAAAAAATGTTGGGAGTTCTAGATTGCCAAAATAGAATGTTGGTAGT
This sequence comes from Pseudophryne corroboree, assembly GCF_028390025.1. Lineage (NCBI taxonomy): Eukaryota > Metazoa > Chordata > Amphibia > Anura > Myobatrachidae > Pseudophryne > Pseudophryne corroboree. The sequence goes on from NW_026967466.1 coordinate 105,153, forward strand.
TCTAGAATTCCAAAATAGAATGTTGGGAGTTCTAGAATGCCAAAATAGAATGTTGGGAGTTCTAGAATTCCAAATAGAATGTTGGGAGTTCTAGAATGCCAAAATAGTATGTTGGGAGTTCTAGAATGCCAAAATAGAATGTTGGTAGTTCTAGAATTCCAAAATAGAATGTTGGTAGTTCTAGAATTCCAAAATAGAATGTGGGTAGTTCAAGAATTCCAAATAGAATGTTGGGAGTTCTAGAATGCCAAAATAGAATGTTGGGAGTTCTAGAATTCCAAAATAGAATGTTGGGAGTTCTAGAATTCCAAAATAGAATGTTGGGAGTACTAGAATGCCAAAATAGAATGTTGGGAGTTCTAGTATTCCAAAATAGAATGTTGGGAGTTCTAGCATGCCAAAATAGAATGTTGGGAGTTCTAGAATGCCAAAATAGAATGTTGGGAGTTCTAGAATTCCAAACTAGAATGTTGGGAGTTCTAGAATGCCAAAATAGAATGTTAGGAGTTCTAGAATTCCAAAATAGAATGTTGGGAGTTCTAGAATGCCAAAATAGAATGTTGGGAGTCCTAGAATGCCAAAATAGAATGTTGGGAGTTCTAGAATTCCAAAATAGAATGTTGGTGTTGCAGAATTCCAAAATAGAATGTTGGGAGTTCTAGAATTCCAAAATAGAATGTTGGGAGTTCTAGAATGCCAAAATAGAATGTTGATAGTTCTAGAATTCCAAAATAGAATGTTGGGAGTTCTAGAATTCCAAAATAGAATGTTGGGAGTTCTAGAATTCCAAATAGAATGTTGGGAGTTCTAGAATGCCAAAATAGAATGTTGGGAGTTCTAGAATGCCAAAATAGAATGTTGGGAGTTCTAGAATTCCAAAATAGAATGTTGGGAGTTCTAGAATTCCAAATAGAATGTTGGTCGTTCTAGAATGCCAAAATAGAATGTTAGAAGTTCTAGAATGCCAAAATAGAATGTTGGTAGTTCTAGAATTCAAAAATAGAATGTTGGTAGTTCTAGAATTCCAAAATAGAATGTTGGGAGTTCTAGAATGTCAAAATAGAATGTTGGTAGTTCTAGAATTCCAAAATAGAATGTTGGGAGTTCTAGAATGCCAAAATAGAATGTTGGGAGTGCTAGAATTCCAAATAGAATGTTGGGAGTTCTAGAATGCCAAAATAGAATGTTGGGAGTTCTAGAATGCCAAAATAGAATGTTGGTAGTTCTAGAATGCCATAATAGAATGTTGGGAGTTCTAGAATGCCAAAATAGAATGTTGGGAGTTCTAGAATGCCAAAATAGAACGTTAAGAGTTCTAGAATGCCAAAATAGAATGTTGGGAGTTCTAGAATGCCAAAATAGAATGTTGGGAGTTCTAGAATGCCAAAATAGAATGTTAGTAGTTCTAGAATTCCAAAATAGAATTTTGGGAGTTCTAGAATGCCAAAATAGAATGTTGGGAGTTCTAGAATGCCACAATAGAATGTTGGGAGTTCTAGAATGCCAAAATAGAATGTTGGGAGTTCTAGAATTCCAAAATAGAATGTTGGGAGTTCTAGAATTCCAAACTAGAATGTTGGTGTTGCAGAATTCAAGAATAGAATGTTGGGAGTTCTAGAATGCCAAAATAGAATGTTGGGAGTTCTAGAATTCCAAAATAGAATGTTGGGAGATCTAGAATGCCAAAATAGAATGTTGGTAGTTCTAGAATTCCAAAATAGAATGTTGGGAGTTCTAGAATGCCAAAATAGAATGTTGGGAGTTCTAGAATTCCAAAATAGAATGTTGGTGTTGCAGAATACCAAAATAGAATGTTGGGAGTTCTAGAATTCCAAAATAGAATGTTGGGAGTTCTAGAATTCCAAAATAGAATGTTGGTAGTTCTAGAATTCCAAAATAGAATGTTGGGAGTTCTAGAATGCCAAAATAGAATGTTGGGAGTTCTAGAATTCCAAAATAGAATGTTGGGAGTTCTAGAATTCCAAACTAGAATGTTGGTGTTGCAGAATTCAAGAATAGAATGTTGGGAGTTCTAGAATGCCAAAATAGAATGTTGGTAGTTCTAGAATTCCAAAATAGAATGTTGGGAGTTCTAGAATGCCAAATTAGAATGTTGGTAGTTCTAGAATTCTAAAATAGAATGTTGGGAGTTCTAGAATGCCAAAATAGAATGTTGGGAGTTCTAGAATTCCAAAATAGAATGTTGGGAGTTCTAGAATGCCAAAATAGAATGTTGGGAGTCCTAGAATGCCAAAATAGAATGTTGGGAGTTCTAGAATTCCAAAATAGAATGTTGGTGTTGCAGAATTCCAAAATAGAATGTTGGGAGTTCTAGAATTCCAAAATAGAATGTTGGGAGTTCTAGAATGCCAAAATAGAATGTTGATAGTTCTAGAATTCCAAAATAGAATGTTGGGAGTTCTAGAATTCCAAAATAGAATGTTGGGAGTTCTAGAATTCCAAACTAGAATGTTGGTGTTGCAGAATTCAAGAATAGAATGTTGGGAGTTCTAGAATGCCAAAATAGAATGTTGGTAGTTCTAGAATTCCAAAATAGAATGTTGGGAGTTCTAGAATGCCAAAATAGAATGTTGGGAGTTCTAGAATTCCAAAATAGAATGTTGGTGTTGCAGAATTCCAAAATAGAATGTTGGGAGTTCTAGAATTCCAAAATAGAATGTTGGGAGTTCTAGAATGCCAAAATAGAATGTTGGTAGTTCTAGAATTCCAAAATAGAATGTTGGGAGTTCTAGAATGCCAAAATAGAATGTTGGGAGTTCTAGAATTCCAAATAGAATGTTGGGAGTTCTAGAATGCCAAAATAGTATGTTGGGAGTTCTAGAATGCCAAAATAGAATGTTGGTAGTTCTAGAATTCCAAAATAGAATGTTGGTAGTTCTAGAATTCCAAAATAGAATGTGGGTAGTTCAAGAATTCCAAATAGAATGTTGGGAGTTCTAGAATGCGAAAATAGAATGTTGGGAGTTCTAGAATTCCAAAATAGAATGTTGGTGTTGCAGAATTCCAAAATAGAATGTTGGGAGTTCTAGAATTCCAAAATAGAATGTTGGGAGTTCTAGAATGCCAAAATAGAATGTTGGGAGTTCTAGAATTCCAAATAGAATGTTGGGAGTTCTAGAATGCCAAAATAGTATGTTGGGAGTTCTAGAATGCCAAAATAGAATGTTGGTAGTTCTAGAATTCCAAAATAGAATGTTGGTAGTTCTAGAATTCCAAAATAGAATGTGGGTAGTTCAAGAATTCCAAATAGAATGTTGGGAGTTCTAGTATTCCAAAATAGAATGTTGGGAGTACTAGAATGCCAAAATAGAATGTTGGGAGTTCTAGTATTCCAAAATAGAATGTTGGGAGTTCTAGAATACCAAAATAGAATGTTGGGAGTTCTAGAATGCCAAAATAGAATGTTGGGAGTTCTAGAATTCCAAAATAGAATGTTGGGAGTTCTAGAATGTCAAAATAGAATGTTGGGAGTTCTAGAATGCCAAAATAGAGTGTTGGTAGTTCTAGAATTCCAAAATAAAATGTTGGGAGTTCTAGAATGCCAAAATAGAATGTTGGTAGTTCTAGAATTCCAAAATAGAATGTTGGGAGTTCTAGAATGCCAAAATAGAATGTTGGGAGTTCTAGAATTCCAAAATAGAATGTTGGGAGTTCTAGAATGCCAAAATAGAATGTTAAGAGTTATAGAATGCCAAAATAGAATGTTGGGAGTTCTAGAATGCCAAAATAGAATGTTGGGAGTTCTAGAATGCCAAAATAGAATGTTGGGAGTTCTAGAATTCCAAAATAGAATGTTGGGGGTTCTAGAATTCCAAACTAGAATGTTGGTGTTGCAGAATTCAAGAATAGAATGTTGGGAGTTCTAGAATGCCAAAATAGAATGTTGGTAGTTCTAGAATTCCAAAATAGAATGTTGGGAGTTCTAGAATGCCAAATTAGAATGTTGGTAGTTCTAGAATTCTAAAATAGAATGTTGGGAGTTCTAGAATGCCAAAATAGAATGTTGGGAGTTCTAGAATTCCAAAATAGAATGTTGGGAGTTCTAGAATGCCAAAATAGAATGTTGGGAGTCCTAGAATGCCAAAATAGAATGTTGGGAGTTCTAGAATTCCAAAATAGAATGTTGGTGTTGCAGAATTCCAAAATAGAATGTTGGGAGTTCTAGAATTCCAAAATAGAATGTTGGGAGTTCTAGAATGCCAAAATAGAATGTTGATAGTTCTAGAATTCCAAAATAGAATGTTGGGAGTTCTAGAATTCCAAAATAGAATGTTGGGAGTTCTAGAATTCCAAACTAGAATGTTGGTGTTGCAGAATTCAAGAATAGAATGTTGGGAGTTCTAGAATGCCAAAATAGAATGTTGGTAGTTCTAGAATTCCAAAATAGAATGTTGGGAGTTCTAGAATGCCAAAATAGAATGTTGGGAGTTCTAGAATTCCAAAATAGAATGTTGGTGTTGCAGAATTCCAAAATAGAATGTTGGGAGTTCTAGAATTCCAAAATAGAATGTTGGGAGTTCTAGAATGCCAAAATAGAATGTTGGTAGTTCTAGAATTCCAAAATAGAATGTTGGGAGTTCTAGAATGCCAAAATAGAATGTTGGGAGTTCTAGAATTCCAAATAGAATGTTGGGAGTTCTAGAATGCCAAAATAGTATGTTGGGAGTTCTAGAATGCCAAAATAGAATGTTGGTAGTTCTAGAATTCCAAAATAGAATGTTGGTAGTTCTAGAATTCCAAAATAGAATGTGGGTAGTTCAAGAATTCCAAATAGAATGTTGGGAGTTCTAGAATGCGAAAATAGAATGTTGGGAGTTCTAGAATTCCAAAATAGAATGTTGGTGTTGCAGAATTCCAAAATAGAATGTTGGGAGTTCTAGAATTCCAAAATAGAATGTTGGGAGTTCTAGAATGCCAAAATAGAATGTTGGGAGTTCTAGAATTCCAAATAGAATGTTGGGAGTTCTAGAATGCCAAAATAGTATGTTGGGAGTTCTAGAATGCCAAAATAGAATGTTGGTAGTTCTAGAATTCCAAAATAGAATGTTGGTAGTTCTAGAATTCCAAAATAGAATGTGGGTAGTTCAAGAATTCCAAATAGAATGTTGGGAGTTCTAGTATTCCAAAATAGAATGTTGGGAGTACTAGAATGCCAAAATAGAATGTTGGGAGTTCTAGTATTCCAAAATAGAATGTTGGGAGTTCTAGAATGTCAAAATAGAATGTTGGGAGTTCTAGAATGCCAAAATAGAGTGTTGGTAGTTCTAGAATTCCAAAATAAAATGTTGGGAGTTCTAGAATGCCAAAATAGAATGTTGGTAGTTCTAGAATTCCAAAATAGAATGTTGGGAGTTCTAGAATGCCAAAATAGAATGTTGGGAGTTCTAGAATTCCAAAATAGAATGTTGGGAGTTCTAGAATGCCAAAATAGAATGTTAAGAGTTATAGAATGCCAAAATAGAATGTTGGGAGTTCTAGAATGCCAAACTAGAATGTTGGTAGTTCTAGAATTCCAAAATAGAATGTTGGGAGTTCTAGAATGACAAAATAGAATGTTGGGAGTTCTAGAGTTCCAAAATAGAATGTTGGGAGTTCTAGAATGCCAAAATAGAATGTTAAGAGTTATAGAATGCCAAAATAGAATGTTGGGAGTTCTAGAATTCCAAACTAGAATGTTGGTGTTGCAGAATTCAAGAATAGAATGTTGGGAGTTCTAGAATGCCAAAATAGAATGTTGGTAGTTCTAGAATTCCAAAATAGAATGTTGGGAGTTCTAGAATGCCAAATTAGAATGTTGGTAGTTCTAGAATTCCAAAATAGAATGTTGGGAGTTCTAGAATGCCAAAATAGAATGTTGGGAGTCCTAGAATGCCAAAATAGAATGTTGGGAGTTCTAGAATTCCAAAATAGAATGTTGGTGTTGCAGAATTCCAAAATAGAATGTTGGGAGTTCTAGAATTCCAAAATAGAATGTTGGGAGTTCTAGAATGCCAAAATAGAATGTTGATAGTTCTAGAATTCCAAAATAGAATGTTGGGAGTTCTAGAATTCCAAAATAGAATGTTGGGAGTTCTAGAATTCCAAACTAGAATGTTGGTGTTGCAGAATTCAAGAATAGAATGTTGGGAGTTCTAGAATGCCAAAATAGAATGTTGGTAGTTCTAGTATTCCAAAATAGAATGTTGGTCGTTCTAGAATGCCAAAATAGAATGTTAGAAGTTCTAGAATGCCAAAATAGAATGTTGGTAGTTCTAGAATTCAAAAATAGAATGTTGGTAGTTCTAGAATTCCAAAATAGAATGTTGGGAGTTCTAGAATGCCAAAATAGAATGTTAGAAGTTCTAGAATGCCAAAATAGAATGTTGGTAGTTCTAGAATTCAAAAATAGAATGTTGGTAGTTCTAGAATTCCAAAATAGAATGTTGGGAGTTCTAGAATGTCAAAATAGAATGTTGGTAGTTCTAGAATTCCAAAATAGAATGTTGGGAGTTCTAGAATGCCAAAATAGAATGTTGGGAGTGCTAGAATTCCAAATAGAATGTTGGGAGTTCTAGAATGCCAAAATAGAATGTTGGGAGTTCTAGAATGCCAAAATAGAATGTTGGTAGTTCTAGAATGCCATAATAGAATGTTGGGAGTTCTAGAATGCCAAAATAGAATTTTGGGAGTTCTAGAATGCCAAAATAGAATGTTGGGAGTTCTAGAATGCCACAATAGAATGTTGGGAGTTCTAGAATGCCAAAATAGAATGTTGGTAGTTCTAGAATTCCAAAATAGAATGTTGGGAGTTCTAGAATGCCAAAATATAATGTTGGGAGTTCTAGAATTCCAAAATAGAATGTTGGGAGTTCTAGAATGCCAAAATAGAATGTTGGTAGTTCTAGAATGCCAAAATAGAATGTTGGTAGTTCTAGAATTCCAAAATAGAATGTTGGGAGTTCTAGAATGCCAAAATAGAATGTTGGGAGTTCTAGAATTCCAAAAAAGAATGTTGGGAGTTCTAGAATGCCAAAATAGAATGTTGGTGTTGCAGAATTCCAAAATAGAATGTTGGGAGTTGTAGAATTCCAAAATAGAATGTTGGTAGTTCTAAAATTCCAAAATAGAATGTTGGGAGTTCTAGAATGCCAAAATAGAATGTTGGTGTTGCAGAATTCCAAAATAGAATGTTGGGAGTTGTAGAATGCCAAAATAGAATGTTGGTAGTTCTAGAATTCCAAAATAGAATGTTGGGAGTTCTAGAATGCCAAAATAGAATGTTGGGAGTTCTAGCATGCCAAAATAGAATGTTGGGAGTTCTAGAATGCCAAAATAGAATGTTGGGAGTTCTAGAATTCCAAACTAGAATGTTGGGAGTTCTAGAATGCCAAAATAGAATGTTAGGAGTTCTAGAATTCCAAAATAGAATGTTGGGAGTTCTAGAATGCCAACATAGAATGTTGGGAGTTCTAGAATTCCCAAATAGAATAATGGTGTTGCAGAATTCCAAAATAGAATGTTGGGAGTTCTAGAATGCCAAAATAGAATGTTGGTAGTTCTAGAATTCCAAAATAGAATGTTGGGAGTAATAGAATGCCAAAATAGAATGTTGGGAGTTTTACAATTCCAAAATAGAATGTTGGTGTTGCAGAATTCCAAAATAGAATGTTGGGAGTTCTAGAATTCCAAAATAGAATGTTGGTAGTTCTAGAATTCCAAAATAGAATGATGGGAGTTCTATAATAAAAAAAAAAATGTTGGGAGTTCTAGATTGCCAAAATAGAATGTTGGTAGTTCTAGAATTCAAAAAAAGAATGTTGGGAGTTCTAGAATGCCAAAATAGAATGTTGGGAGTTCTAGAATTCCAAATAGAATGTTGGGAGTTCTAGAATGCCAAAATAGTATGTTGGGAGTTCTAGAATGCCAAAATAGAATGTTGGTAGTTCTAGAATTCCAAAATAGAATGTTGGTAGTTCTAGAATTCCAAAATAGAATGTGGGTAGTTCAAGAATTCCAAATAGAATGTTGGGAGTTCTAGAATGCCAAAATAGAATGTTGGGAGTTCTAGAATTCCAAAATAGAATGTTGGGAGTTCTAGAATTCCAAAATAGAATGTTGGGAGTACTAGAATGCCAAAATAGAATGTTGGGAGTTCTAGTATTCCAAAATAGAATGTTGGGAGTTCTAGAATGCCAAAATAGAATGTTGGGAGTTCTAGAATTCCAAAATAGAATGTTGGGAGTTCTAGAATGCCAAAATAGAATGTTGGGAGTTCTAGAATTCCAAAATAGAATGTTGGGAGTTCTAGAATGTCAAAATAGAATGTTGGGAGTTCTAGAATGCCAAAATAGAGTGTTGGTAGTTCTAGAATTCCAAAATAAAATGTTGGGAGTTCTAGAATGCCAAAATAGAATGTTGGTAGTTCTAGAATTCCAAAATAGAATGTTGGGAGTTCTAGAATGCCAAAATAGAATGTTGGGAGTTCTAGAATTCCAAAATAGAATGTTGGGAGTTCTAGAATGCCAAAATAGAATGTTAAGAGTTATAGAATGCCAAAATAGAATGTTGGGAGTTCTAGAATGCCAAAATAGAATGTTGGTAGTTCTAGAATTCCAAAATAGAATGTTGGGAGTTCTAGAATGCCAAAATAGAATGTTGGGAGTTCTAGAGTTCCAAAATAGAATGTTGGGAGTTCTAGAATGCCAAAATAGAATGTTAAGAGTTATAGAATGCCAAAATAGAATGTTGGGAGTTCTAGAATTCCAAAATAGAATGTTGGGAGTTCTAGAATGCCAAAATAGAATGTTGGGAGTTCTAGTATTCCAAAATAGAATGTTGGGAGTTCTAGAATGCCAAAATAGAATGTTGGGAGTTCTAGAATTCCAAAATAGAATGTTGGGAGTTCTAGAATGTCAAAATAGAATGTTGGGAGTTCTAGAATGCCAAAATAGAGTGTTGGTAGTTCTAGAATTCCAAAATAAAATGTTGGGAGTTCTAGAATGCCAAAATAGAATGTTGGTAGTTCTAGAATTCCAAAATAGAATGTTGGGAGTTCTAGAATGCCAAAATAGAATGTTGGGAGTTCTAGAATTCCAAAATAGAATGTTGGGAGTTCTAGAATGCCAAAATAGAATGTTAAGAGTTATAGAATGCCAAAATAGAATGTTGGGAGTTCTAGAATGCCAAAATAGAATGTTGGTAGTTCTAGAATTCCAAAATAGAATGTTGGGAGTTCTAGAATGCCAAAATAGAATGTTGGGAGTTCTAGAGTTCCAAAATAGAATGTTGGGAGTTCTAGAATGCCAAAATAGAATGTTAAGAGTTATAGAATGCCAAAATAGAATGTTGGGAGTTCTAGAATTCCAAAATAGAATGTTGGGAGTTCTAGAATGCCAAAATAGAGTGTTGGTAGTTCTAGAATTCCAAAATAAAATGTTGGGAGTTCTAGAATGCCAAAATAGAATGTTGGTAGTTCTAGAATTCCAAAATAGAATGTTGGGAGTTCTAGAATGCCAAAATAGAATGTTGGGAGTTCTAGAATGCCAAAATAGAATGTTGGGAGTTCTAGAATTCCAAAATAGAATGTTGGGAGTTCTAGAATGCCAAAATAGAATGTTGGGAGTTCTAGAATTCCAAAATAGAATGTTGGGAGTTCTAGAATTCCAAACTAGAATGTTGGTGTTGCAGAATTCAAGAATAGAATGTTGGGAGTTCTAGAATGCCAAAATAGAATGTTGGTAGTTCTAGAATTCCAAAATAGAATGTTGGGAGTTCTAGAATGCCAAATTAGAATGTTGGTAGTTCTAGAATTCCAAAATATAATGTTGGGAGTTCTAGAATGCCAAAATAGAATGTTGGGAGTCCTAGAATGCCAAAATAGAATGTTGGGAGTTCTAGAATTCCAAAATAGAATGTTGGTGTTGCAGAATTCCAAAATAGAATGTTGGGAGTTCTAGAATTCCAAAATAGAATGTTGGAAGTTCTAGAATGCCAAAATAGAATGTTGATAGTTCTAGAATTCCAAAATAGAATGTTGGGAGTTCTAGAATTCCAAAATAGAATGTTGGGAGTTCTAGAATTCCAAACTAGAATGTTGGTGTTGCAGAATTCAAGAATAGAATGTTGGGAGTTCTAGAATGCCAAAATAGAATGTTGGTAGTTCTAGAATTCCAAAATAGAATGTTGGTCGTTCTAGAATGCCAAAATAGAATGTTAGAAGTTCTAGAATGCCAAAATAGAATGTTGGTAGTTCTAGAATTCAAAAATAGAATGTTGGTAGTTCTAGAATTCCAAAATAGAATGTTGGGAGTTCTAGAATGCCAAAATAGAATGTTAGAAGATCTAGAATGCCAAAATAGAATGTTGGTAGTTCTAGAATTCAAAAATAGAATGTTGGTAGTTCTAGAATTCCAAAATAGAATGTTGGGAGCTCTAGAATGTCAAAATAGAATGTTGGTAGTTCTAGAATTCCAAAATAGAATGTTGGGAGTTCTAGAATGCCAAAATAGAATGTTGGGAGTGCTAGAATTCCAAATAGAATGTTGGGAGTTCTAGAATTCCAAAATAGAATGTTGGGAGTTCTAGAATGCCAAAATAGAATGTTGGTAGTTCTAGAATTCCAAAATAGAATGTTGGGAGTTCTAGAATGCCAAAATAGAATGTTGGGAGTTCTAGAGTTCCAAAATAGAATGTTGGGAGTTCTAGAATGCCAAAATAGAATGTTAAGAGTTATAGAATGCCAAAATAGAATGTTGGGAGTTCTAGAATTCCAAAATAGAATGTTGGGAGTTCTAGAATGCCAAAATAGAATGTTGGGAGTTCTAGTATTCCAAAATAGAATGTTGGGAGTTCTAGAATGCCAAAATAGAATGTTGGGAGTTCTAGAATTCCAAAATAGAATGTTGGGAGTTCTAGAATGTCAAAATAGAATGTTGGGAGTTCTAGAATGCCAAAATAGAGTGTTGGTAGTTCTAGAATTCCAAAATAAAATGTTGGGAGTTCTAGAATGCCAAAATAGAATGTTGGTAGTTCTAGAATTCCAAAATAGAATGTTGGGAGTTCTAGAATGCCAAAATAGAATGTTGGGAGTTCTAGAATTCCAAAATAGAATGTTGGGAGTTCTAGAATGCCAAAATAGAATGTTAAGAGTTATAGAATGCCAAAATAGAATGTTGGGAGTTCTAGAATGCCAAAATAGAATGTTGGTAGTTCTAGAATTCCAAAATAGAATGTTGGGAGTTCTAGAATGCCAAAATAGAATGTTGGGAGTTCTAGAGTTCCAAAATAGAATGTTGGGAGTTCTAGAATGCCAAAATAGAATGTTAAGAGTTATAGAATGCCAAAATAGAATGTTGGGAGTTCTAGAATTCCAAAATAGAATGTTGGGAGTTCTAGAATGCCAAAATAGAGTGTTGGTAGTTCTAGAATTCCAAAATAAAATGTTGGGAGTTCTAGAATGCCAAAATAGAATGTTGGTAGTTCTAGAATTCCAAAATAGAATGTTGGGAGTTCTAGAATGCCAAAATAGAATGTTGGGAGTTCTAGAATGCCAAAATAGAATGTTGGGAGTTCTAGAATTCCAAAATAGAATGTTGGGAGTTCTAGAATGCCAAAATAGAATGTTGGGAGTTCTAGAATTCCAAAATAGAATGTTGGGAGTTCTAGAATTCCAAACTAGAATGTTGGTGTTGCAGAATTCAAGAATAGAATGTTGGGAGTTCTAGAATGCCAAAATAGAATGTTGGTAGTTCTAGAATTCCAAAATAGAATGTTGGGAGTTCTAGAATGCCAAATTAGAATGTTGGTAGTTCTAGAATTCCAAAATATAATGTTGGGAGTTCTAGAATGCCAAAATAGAATGTTGGGAGTCCTAGAATGCCAAAATAGAATGTTGGGAGTTCTAGAATTCCAAAATAGAATGTTGGTGTTGCAGAATTCCAAAATAGAATGTTGGGAGTTCTAGAATTCCAAAATAGAATGTTGGAAGTTCTAGAATGCCAAAATAGAATGTTGATAGTTCTAGAATTCCAAAATAGAATGTTGGGAGTTCTAGAATTCCAAAATAGAATGTTGGGAGTTCTAGAATTCCAAACTAGAATGTTGGTGTTGCAGAATTCAAGAATAGAATGTTGGGAGTTCTAGAATGCCAAAATAGAATGTTGGTAGTTCTAGAATTCCAAAATAGAATGTTGGTCGTTCTAGAATGCCAAAATAGAATGTTAGAAGTTCTAGAATGCCAAAATAGAATGTTGGTAGTTCTAGAATTCAAAAATAGAATGTTGGTAGTTCTAGAATTCCAAAATAGAATGTTGGGAGTTCTAGAATGCCAAAATAGAATGTTAGAAGATCTAGAATGCCAAAATAGAATGTTGGTAGTTCTAGAATTCAAAAATAGAATGTTGGTAGTTCTAGAATTCCAAAATAGAATGTTGGGAGCTCTAGAATGTCAAAATAGAATGTTGGTAGTTCTAGAATTCCAAAATAGAATGTTGGGAGTTCTAGAATGCCAAAATAGAATGTTGGGAGTGCTAGAATTCCAAATAGAATGTTGGGAGTTCTAGAATGCCAAAATAGAATGTTGGGAGTTCTAGAATGCCAAAATAGAATGTTGGTAGTTCTAGAATGCCATAATAGAATGTTGGGAGTTCTAGAATGCCAAAATAGAATTTTGGGAGTTCTAGAATGCCAAAATAGAATGTTGGGAGTTCTAGAATGCCAAAATAGAATGTTGGGAGTGCTAGAATTCCAAATAGAATGTTGGGAGTTCTAGAATGCCAAAATAGAATGTTGGGAGTTCTAGAATGCCAAAATAGAATGTTGGTAGTTCTAGAATGCCAAAATAGAATGTTGGTAGTTCTAGAATGCCAAAATAGAATGTTGGTAGTTCTAGAATTCCAAAATAGAATGTTGGGAGTTCTAGAATGCCAAAATAGAATGTTGGGAGTTCTAGAATTCCAAAAAAGAATGTTGGGAGTTCTAGAATGCCAAAATAGAATGTTGGTGTTGCAGAATTCCAAAATAGAATGTTGGGAGTTGTAGAATGCCAAAATAGAATGTTGGTAGTTCTAGAATTCCAAAATAGAATGTTGGGAGTTCTAGAATGCGACAATAGAATGTTGGTGTTGCAGAATTCCAAAATAGAATGTTGGGAGTTGTAGAATGCCAAAATAGAATGTTGGTAGTTCTAGAATTCCAAAATAGAATGTTGGGAGTTCTAGAATGCCAAAATAGAATGTTGGGAGTTCTAGCATGCCAAAATAGAATGTTGGGAGTTCTAGAATGCCAAAATAGAATGTTGGGAGTTCTAGAATTCCAAACTAGAATGTTGGGAGTTCTAGAATGCCAAAATAGAATGTTAGGAGTTCTAGAATTCCAAAATAGAATGTTGGGAGTTCTAGAATGCAAACATAGAATGTTGGGAGTTCTAGAATTCCCAAATAGAATAATGGTGTTGCAGAATTCCAAAATAGAATGTTGGGAGTTCTAGAATGCCAAAATAGAATGTTGGTAGTTCTAGAATTCCAAAATAGAATGTTGGGAGTAATAGAATGCCAAAATAGAATGTTGGGAGTTTTACAATTCCAAAATAGAATGTTGGTGTTGCAGAATTCCAAAATAGAATGTTGGTAGTTCTAGAATTCCAAAATAGAATGATGGGAGTTCTATAATTTAAAAAAAAAATGTTGGGAGTTCTAGATTGCCAAAATAGAATGTTGGTAGTTCTAGAATTCCAAAAAAGAATGTTGGGAGTTCTAGAATGCCAAAATAGAATGTTGGGAGTTCTAGAATTCCAAATAGAATGTTGGGAGTTCTAGAATGCCAAAATAGTATGTTGGGAGTTCTAGAATGCCAAAATAGAATGTTGGTAGTTCTAGAATTCCAAAATAGAATGTTGGTAGTTCTAGAATTCCAAAATAGAATGTTGGGAGTTCTAGAATGCCAAAATAGAATGTTGGGAGTTCTAGAATTCCAAAATAGAATGTTGGGAGTTCTAGAATGCCAAAATAGAATGTTAAGAGTTATAGAATGCCAAAATAGAATGTTGGGAGTTCTAGAATGCCAAAATAGAATGTTGGTAGTTCTATAATTCCAAAATAGAATGTTGGGAGTTCTAGAATGCCAAAATAGAATGTTAGAAGATCTAGAATGCCAAAATAGAATGTTGGTAGTTCTAGAATTCAAAAATAGAATGTTGGTAGTTCTAGAATTCCAAAATAGAATGTTGGGAGCTCTAGAATGTCAAAATAGAATGTTGGTAGTTCTAGAATTCCAAAATAGAATGTTGGGAGTTCTAGAATGCCAAAATAGAATGTTGGGAGTGCTAGAATTCCAAATAGAATGTTGGGAGTTCTAGAATGCCAAAATAGAATGTTGGGAGTTCTAGAATGCCAAAATAGAATGTTGGTAGTTCTAGAATGCCATAATAGAATGTTGGGAGTTCTAGAATGCCAAAATAGAATTTTGGGAGTTCTAGAATGCCAAAATAGAATGTTGGGAGTTCTAGAATGCCAAAATAGAATGTTGGGAGTGCTAGAATTCCAAATAGAATGTTGGGAGTTCTAGAATGCCAAAATAGAATGTTGGGAGTTCTAGAATGCCAAAATAGAATGTTGGTAGTTCTAGAATGCCAAAATAGAATGTTGGTAGTTCTAGAATGCCAAAATAGAATGTTGGTAGTTCTAGAATTCCAAAATAGAATGTTGGGAGTTCTAGAATGCCAAAATAGAATGTTGGGAGTTCTAGAATTCCAAAAAAGAATGTTGGGAGTTCTAGAATGCCAAAATAGAATGTTGGTGTTGCAGAATTCCAAAATAGAATGTTGGGAGTTGTAGAATGCCAAAATAGAATGTTGGTAGTTCTAGAATTCCAAAATAGAATGTTGGGAGTTCTAGAATGCGACAATAGAATGTTGGTGTTGCAGAATTCCAAAATAGAATGTTGGGAGTTGTAGAATGCCAAAATAGAATGTTGGTAGTTCTAGAATTCCAAAATAGAATGTTGGGAGTTCTAGAATGCCAAAATAGAATGTTGGGAGTTCTAGCATGCCAAAATAGAATGTTGGGAGTTCTAGAATGCCAAAATAGAATGTTGGGAGTTCTAGAATTCCAAACTAGAATGTTGGGAGTTCTAGAATGCCAAAATAGAATGTTAGGAGTTCTAGAATTCCAAAATAGAATGTTGGGAGTTCTAGAATGCAAACATAGAATGTTGGGAGTTCTAGAATTCCCAAATAGAATAATGGTGTTGCAGAATTCCAAAATAGAATGTTGGGAGTTCTAGAATGCCAAAATAGAATGTTGGTAGTTCTAGAATTCCAAAATAGAATGTTGGGAGTAATAGAATGCCAAAATAGAATGTTGGGAGTTTTACAATTCCAAAATAGAATGTTGGTGTTGCAGAATTCCAAAATAGAATGTTGGTAGTTCTAGAATTCCAAAATAGAATGATGGGAGTTCTATAATTTAAAAAAAAAATGTTGGGAGTTCTAGATTGCCAAAATAGAATGTTGGTAGTTCTAGAATTCCAAAAAAGAATGTTGGGAGTTCTAGAATGCCAAAATAGAATGTTGGGAGTTCTAGAATTCCAAATAGAATGTTGGGAGTTCTAGAATGCCAAAATAGTATGTTGGGAGTTCTAGAATGCCAAAATAGAATGTTGGTAGTTCTAGAATTCCAAAATAGAATGTTGGTAGTTCTAGAATTCCAAAATAGAATGTTGGGAGTTCTAGAATGCCAAAATAGAATGTTGGGAGTTCTAGAATTCCAAAATAGAATGTTGGGAGTTCTAGAATGCCAAAATAGAATGTTAAGAGTTATAGAATGCCAAAATAGAATGTTGGGAGTTCTAGAATGCCAAAATAGAATGTTGGTAGTTCTAGAATTCCAAAATAGAATGTTGGGAGTTCTAGAATGCCAAAATAGAATGTTGGGAGTTCTAGAGTTCCAAAATAGAATGTTGGGAGTTCTAGAATGCCAAAATAGAATGTTAAGAGTTATAGAATGCCAAAATAGAATGTTGGGAGTTCTAGAATTCCAAAATAGAATGTTGGGAGTTCTAGAATGCCAAAATAGAGTGTTGGTAGTTCTAGAATTCCAAAATAAAATGTTGGGAGTTCTAGAATGCCAAAATAGAATGTTGGTAGTTCTAGAATTCCAAAATAGAATGTTGGGAGTTCTAGAATGCCAAAATAGAATGTTGGGAGTTCTAGAATGCCAAAATAGAATGTTGGGAGTTCTAGAATTCCAAAATAGAATGTTGGGAGTTCTAGAATGCCAAAATAGAATGTTGGGAGTTCTAGAATTCCAAAATAGAATGTTGGGAGTTCTAGAATTCCAAACTAGAATGTTGGTGTTGCAGAATTCAAGAATAGAATGTTGGGAGTTCTAGAATGCCAAAATAGAATGTTGGTAGTTCTAGAATTCCAAAATAGAATGTTGGGAGTTCTAGAATGCCAAATTAGAATGTTGGTAGTTCTAGAATTCCAAAATAGAATGTTGGGAGTTCTAGAATGCCAAAATAGAATGTTGGGAGTCCTAGAATGCCAAAATAGAATGTTGGGAGTTCTAGAATTCCAAAATAGAATGTTGGTGTTGCAGAATTCCAAAATAGAATGTTGGGAGTTCTAGAATTCCAAAATAGAATGTTGGGAGTTCTAGAATGCCAAAATAGAATGTTGATAGTTCTAGAATTCCAAAATAGAATGTTGGGAGTTCTAGAATTCCAAAATAGAATGTTGGGAGTTCTAGAATTCCAAACTTGAATGTTGGTGTTGCAGAATTCAAGAATAGAATGTTGGGAGTTCTAGAATGCCAAAATAGAATGTTGGTAGTTCTAGAATTCCAAAATAGAATGTTGGTCGTTCTAGAATGCCAAAATAGAATGTTAGAAGTTCTAGAATGCCAAAATAGAATGTTGGTAGTTCTAGAATTCAAAAATAGAATGTTGGTAGTTCTAGAATTCCAAAATAGAATGTTGGGAGTTCTAGAATGCCAAAATAGAATGTTAGAAGATCTAGAATGCCAAAATAGAATGTTGGTAGTTCTAGAATTCAAAAATAGAATGTTGGTAGTTCTAGAATTCCAAAATAGAATGTTGGGAGCTCTAGAATGTCAAAATAGAATGTTGGTAGTTCTAGAATTCCAAATAGAATGTTGGGAGTTCTAGAATGCCAAAATAGAATGTTGGGAGTTCTAGAATGCCAAAATAGAATGTTGGTAGTTCTAGAATGCCATAATAGAATGTTGGGAGTTCTAGAATGCCAAAATAGAATTTTGGGAGTTCTAGAATGCCAAAATAGAATGTTGGGAGTTCTAGAATGCCAAAATAGAATGTTGGGAGTGCTAGAATTCCAAATAGAATGTTGGGAGTTCTAGAATGCCAAAATAGAATGTTGGGAGTTCTAGAATGCCAAAATAGAATGTTGGTAGTTCTAGAATGCCAAAATAGAATGTTGGTAGTTCTAGAATGCCAAAATAGAATGTTGGTAGTTCTAGAATTCCAAAATAGAATGTTGGGAGTTCTAGAATGCCAAAATAGAATGTTGGGAGTTCTAGAATTCCAAAAAAGAATGTTGGGAGTTCTAGAATGCCAAAATAGAATGTTGGTGTTGCAGAATTCCAAAATAGAATGTTGGGAGTTGTAGAATGCCAAAATAGAATGTTGGTAGTTCTAGAATTCCAAAATAGAATGTTGGGAGTTCTAGAATGCGACAATAGAATGTTGGTGTTGCAGAATTCCAAAATAGAATGTTGGGAGTTGTAGAATGCCAAAATAGAATGTTGGTAGTTCTAGAATTCCAAAATAGAATGTTGGGAGTTCTAGAATGCCAAAATAGAATGTTGGGAGTTCTAGCATGCCAAAATAGAATGTTGGGAGTTCTAGAATGCCAAAATAGAATGTTGGGAGTTCTAGAATTCCAAACTAGAATGTTGGGAGTTCTAGAATGCCAAAATAGAATGTTAGGAGTTCTAGAATTCCAAAATAGAATGTTGGGAGTTCTAGAATGCAAACATAGAATGTTGGGAGTTCTAGAATTCCCAAATAGAATAATGGTGTTGCAGAATTCCAAAATAGAATGTTGGGAGTTCTAGAATGCCAAAATAGAATGTTGGTAGTTCTAGAATTCCAAAATAGAATGTTGGGAGTAATAGAATGCCAAAATAGAATGTTGGGAGTTTTACAATTCCAAAATAGAATGTTGGTGTTGCAGAATTCCAAAATAGAATGTTGGTAGTTCTAGAATTCCAAAATAGAATGATGGGAGTTCTATAATTTAAAAAAAAAATGTTGGGAGTTCTAGATTGCCAAAATA
The DNA here is from genome assembly GCF_028390025.1 of Pseudophryne corroboree. NCBI lineage: Eukaryota > Metazoa > Chordata > Amphibia > Anura > Myobatrachidae > Pseudophryne > Pseudophryne corroboree. The sequence goes on from NW_026967466.1 coordinate 123,463, forward strand.
GAATGTTGGTAGTTCTAGAATTCCAAAAAAGAATGTTGGGAGTTCTAGAATGCCAAAATAGAATGTTGGGAGTTCTAGAATTCCAAATAGAATGTTGGGAGTTCTAGAATGCCAAAATAGTATGTTGGGAGTTCTAGAATGCCAAAATAGAATGTTGGTAGTTCTAGAATTCCAAAATAGAATGTTGGTAGTTCTAGAATTCCAAAATAGAATGTTGGGAGTTCTAGAATGCCAAAATAGAATGTTGGGAGTTCTAGAATTCCAAAATAGAATGTTGGGAGTTCTAGAATGCCAAAATAGAATGTTAAGAGTTATAGAATGCCAAAATAGAATGTTGGGAGTTCTAGAATGCCAAAATAGAATGTTGGTAGTTCTAGAATTCCAAAATAGAATGTTGGGAGTTCTAGAATGCCAAAATAGAATGTTAGAAGATCTAGAATGCCAAAATAGAATGTTGGTAGTTCTAGAATTCAAAAATAGAATGTTGGTAGTTCTAGAATTCCAAAATAGAATGTTGGGAGCTCTAGAATGTCAAAATAGAATGTTGGTAGTTCTAGAATTCCAAAATAGAATGTTGGGAGTTCTAGAATGCCAAAATAGAATGTTGGGAGTGCTAGAATTCCAAATAGAATGTTGGGAGTTCTAGAATGCCAAAATAGAATGTTGGGAGTTCTAGAATGCCAAAATAGAATGTTGGTAGTTCTAGAATGCCATAATAGAATGTTGGGAGTTCTAGAATGCCAAAATAGAATTTTGGGAGTTCTAGAATGCCAAAATAGAATGTTGGGAGTTCTAGAATGCCAAAATAGAATGTTGGGAGTGCTAGAATTCCAAATAGAATGTTGGGAGTTCTAGAATGCCAAAATAGAATGTTGGGAGTTCTAGAATGCCAAAATAGAATGTTGGTAGTTCTAGAATGCCAAAATAGAATGTTGGTAGTTCTAGAATGCCAAAATAGAATGTTGGTAGTTCTAGAATTCCAAAATAGAATGTTGGGAGTTCTAGAATGCCAAAATAGAATGTTGGGAGTTCTAGAATTCCAAAAAAGAATGTTGGGAGTTCTAGAATGCCAAAATAGAATGTTGGTGTTGCAGAATTCCAAAATAGAATGTTGGGAGTTGTAGAATGCCAAAATAGAATGTTGGTAGTTCTAGAATTCCAAAATAGAATGTTGGGAGTTCTAGAATGCGACAATAGAATGTTGGTGTTGCAGAATTCCAAAATAGAATGTTGGGAGTTGTAGAATGCCAAAATAGAATGTTGGTAGTTCTAGAATTCCAAAATAGAATGTTGGGAGTTCTAGAATGCCAAAATAGAATGTTGGGAGTTCTAGCATGCCAAAATAGAATGTTGGGAGTTCTAGAATGCCAAAATAGAATGTTGGGAGTTCTAGAATTCCAAACTAGAATGTTGGGAGTTCTAGAATGCCAAAATAGAATGTTAGGAGTTCTAGAATTCCAAAATAGAATGTTGGGAGTTCTAGAATGCAAACATAGAATGTTGGGAGTTCTAGAATTCCCAAATAGAATAATGGTGTTGCAGAATTCCAAAATAGAATGTTGGGAGTTCTAGAATGCCAAAATAGAATGTTGGTAGTTCTAGAATTCCAAAATAGAATGTTGGGAGTAATAGAATGCCAAAATAGAATGTTGGGAGTTTTACAATTCCAAAATAGAATGTTGGTGTTGCAGAATTCCAAAATAGAATGTTGGTAGTTCTAGAATTCCAAAATAGAATGATGGGAGTTCTATAATTTAAAAAAAAAATGTTGGGAGTTCTAGATTGCCAAAATAGAATGTTGGTAGTTCTAGAATTCCAAAAAAGAATGTTGGGAGTTCTAGAATGCCAAAATAGAATGTTGGGAGTTCTAGAATTCCAAATAGAATGTTGGGAGTTCTAGAATGCCAAAATAGTATGTTGGGAGTTCTAGAATGCCAAAATAGAATGTTGGTAGTTCTAGAATTCCAAAATAGAATGTTGGTAGTTCTAGAATTCCAAAATAGAATGTTGGGAGTTCTAGAATGCCAAAATAGAATGTTGGGAGTTCTAGAATTCCAAAATAGAATGTTGGGAGTTCTAGAATGCCAAAATAGAATGTTAAGAGTTATAGAATGCCAAAATAGAATGTTGGGAGTTCTAGAATGCCAAAATAGAATGTTGGTAGTTCTAGAATTCCAAAATAGAATGTTGGGAGTTCTAGAATGCCAAAATAGAATGTTGGGAGTTCTAGAGTTCCAAAATAGAATGTTGGGAGTTCTAGAATGCCAAAATAGAATGTTAAGAGTTATAGAATGCCAAAATAGAATGTTGGGAGTTCTAGAATTCCAAAATAGAATGTTGGGAGTTCTAGAATGCCAAAATAGAGTGTTGGTAGTTCTAGAATTCCAAAATAAAATGTTGGGAGTTCTAGAATGCCAAAATAGAATGTTGGTAGTTCTAGAATTCCAAAATAGAATGTTGGGAGTTCTAGAATGCCAAAATAGAATGTTGGGAGTTCTAGAATGCCAAAATAGAATGTTGGGAGTTCTAGAATTCCAAAATAGAATGTTGGGAGTTCTAGAATGCCAAAATAGAATGTTGGGAGTTCTAGAATTCCAAAATAGAATGTTGGGAGTTCTAGAATTCCAAACTAGAATGTTGGTGTTGCAGAATTCAAGAATAGAATGTTGGGAGTTCTAGAATGCCAAAATAGAATGTTGGTAGTTCTAGAATTCCAAAATAGAATGTTGGGAGTTCTAGAATGCCAAATTAGAATGTTGGTAGTTCTAGAATTCCAAAATAGAATGTTGGGAGTTCTAGAATGCCAAAATAGAATGTTGGGAGTCCTAGAATGCCAAAATAGAATGTTGGGAGTTCTAGAATTCCAAAATAGAATGTTGGTGTTGCAGAATTCCAAAATAGAATGTTGGGAGTTCTAGAATTCCAAAATAGAATGTTGGGAGTTCTAGAATGCCAAAATAGAATGTTGATAGTTCTAGAATTCCAAAATAGAATGTTGGGAGTTCTAGAATTCCAAAATAGAATGTTGGGAGTTCTAGAATTCCAAACTTGAATGTTGGTGTTGCAGAATTCAAGAATAGAATGTTGGGAGTTCTAGAATGCCAAAATAGAATGTTGGTAGTTCTAGAATTCCAAAATAGAATGTTGGTCGTTCTAGAATGCCAAAATAGAATGTTAGAAGTTCTAGAATGCCAAAATAGAATGTTGGTAGTTCTAGAATTCAAAAATAGAATGTTGGTAGTTCTAGAATTCCAAAATAGAATGTTGGGAGTTCTAGAATGCCAAAATAGAATGTTAGAAGATCTAGAATGCCAAAATAGAATGTTGGTAGTTCTAGAATTCAAAAATAGAATGTTGGTAGTTCTAGAATTCCAAAATAGAATGTTGGGAGCTCTAGAATGTCAAAATAGAATGTTGGTAGTTCTAGAATTCCAAAATAGAATGTTGGGAGTTCTAGAATGCAAACATAGAATGTTGGGAGTTCTAGAATTCCCAAATAGAATAATGGTGTTGCAGAATTCCAAAATAGAATGTTGGGAGTTCTAGAATGCCAAAATAGAATGTTGGTAGTTCTAGAATTCCAAAATAGAATGTTGGGAGTAATAGAATGCCAAAATAGAATGTTGGGAGTTCTAGCATGCCAAAATAGAATGTTGGGAGTTCTAGAATGCCAAAATAGAATGTTGGGAGTTCTAGAATTCCAAACTAGAATGTTGGGAGTTCTAGAATGCCAAAATAGAATGTTAGGAGTTCTAGAATTCCAAAATAGAATGTTGGGAGTTCTAGAATGCAAACATAGAATGTTGGGAGTTCTAGAATTCCCAAATAGAATAATGGTGTTGCAGAATTCCAAAATAGAATGTTGGGAGTTCTAGAATGCCAAAATAGAATGTTGGTAGTTCTAGAATTCCAAAATAGAATGTTGGGAGTAATAGAATGCCAAAATAGAATGTTGGGAGTTTTACAATTCCAAAATAGAATGTTGGTGTTGCAGAATTCCAAAATAGAATGTTGGGAGTTCTAGAATTCCAAAATAGAATGTTGGTAGTTCTAGAATTCCAAAATAGAATGATGGGAGTTCTATAATTTTAAAAAAAAATGTTGGGAGTTCTAGATTGCCAAAATAGAATGTTGGTAGTTCTAGAATTCCAAAAAAGAATGTTGGGAGTTCTAGAATGCCAAAATAGAATGTTGGGAGTTCTAGAATTCCAAATAGAATGTTGGGAGTTCTAGAATGCCAAAATAGTATGTTGGGAGTTCTAGAATGCCAAAATAGAATGTTGGTAGTTCTAGAATTCCAAAATAGAATGTGGGTAGTTCAAGAATTCCAAATAGAATGTTGGGAGTTCTAGAATGCCAAAATAGAATGTTGGGAGTTCTAGAATTCCAAAATAGAATGTTGGGAGTTCTAGAATTCCAAAATAGAATGTTGGGAGTACTAGAATGCCAAAATAGAATGTTGGGAGTTCTAGTATTCCAAAATAGAATGTTGGGAGTTCTAGCATGCCAAAATAGAATGTTGGGAGTTCTAGAATGCCAAAATAGAATGTTGGGAGTTCTAGAATTCCAAACTAGAATGTTGGGAGTTCTAGAATGCCAAAATAGAATGTTAGGAGTTCTAGAATTCCAAAATAGAATGTTGGGAGTTCTAGAATGCCAACATAGAATGTTGGGAGTTCTAGAATTCCCAAATAGAATAATGGTGTTGCAGAATTCCAAAATAGAATGTTGGGAGTTCTAGAATGCCAAAATAGAATGTTGGTAGTTCTAGAATTCCAAAATAGAATGTTGGGAGTAATAGAATGCCAAAATAGAATGTTGGGAGTTTTACAATTCCAAAATAGAATGTTGGTGTTGCAGAATTCCAAAATAGAATGTTGGGAGTTCTAGAATTCCAAAATAGAATGTTGGTAGTTCTAGAATTCCAAAATAGAATGATGGGAGTTCTATAATTTAAAAAAAAATGTTGGGAGTTCTAGATTGCCAAAATAGAATGTTGGGAGTTCTAGTATTCCAAAATAGAATGTTGGGAGTTCTAGAATGCCAAAATAGAATGTTAAGAGTTATAGAATGCCAAAATAGAATGTTGGGAGTTCTAGAATTCAAAAATAGAATGTTGGGAGTTCTAGAATTCCAAAATAGAATGTTGGGAGCTCTAGAATGTCAAAATAGAATGTTGGTAGTTCTAGAATTCCAAAATAGAATGTTGGGAGTTCTAGAATGCCAAAATAGAATGTTGTGAGTGCTAGAATTCCAAATAGAATGTTGGGAGTTCTAGAATGCCAAAATAGAATGTTGGGAGTTCTAGAATGCCAAAATAGAATGTTGGTAGTTCTAGAATGCCATAATAGAATGTTGGGAGTTCTAGAATGCCAAAATAGAATTTTGGGAGTTCTAGAATGCCAAAATAGAATGTTGGTAGTTCTAGAATTCCAAAATAAAATGTTGGGAGTTCTAGAATGCCAAAATAGAATGTTGGTAGTTCTAGAATTCCAAAATAGAATGTTGGGAGTTCTAGAATGCCAAAATAGAATGTTGGGAGTTCTAGAATGCCAAAATAGAATGTTGGGAGTTCTAGAATTCCAAAATAGAATGTTGGGAGTTCTAGAATGCCAAAATAGAATGTTGGGAGTTCTAGAATTCCAAAATAGAATGTTGGGAGTTCTAGAATTCCAAACTAGAATGTTGGTGTTGCAGAATTCAAGAATAGAATGTTGGGAGTTCTAGAATGCCAAAATAGAATGTTGGTAGTTCTAGAATTCCAAAATAGAATGTTGGGAGTTCTAGAATGCCAAATTAGAATGTTGGTAGTTCTAGAATTCCAAAATAGAATGTTGGGAGTTCTAGAATGCCAAAATAGAATGTTGGGAGTCCTAGAATGCCAAAATAGAATGTTGGGAGTTCTAGAATTCCAAAATAGAATGTTGGTGTTGCAGAATTCCAAAATAGAATGTTGGGAGTTCTAGAATTCCAAAATAGAATGTTGGGAGTTCTAGAATGCCAAAATAGAATGTTGATAGTTCTAGAATTCCAAAATAGAATGTTGGGAGTTCTAGAATTCCAAAATAGAATGTTGGGAGTTCTAGAATTCCAAACTAGAATGTTGGTGTTGCAGAATTCAAGAATAGAATGTTGGGAGTTCTAGAATGCCAAAATAGAATGTTGGTAGTTCTAGAATTCCAAAATAGAATGTTGGTCGTTCTAGAATGCCAAAATAGAATGTTAGAAGTTCTAGAATGCCAAAATAGAATGTTGGTAGTTCTAGAATTCAAAAATAGAATGTTGGTAGTTCTAGAATTCCAAAATAGAATGTTGGGAGTTCTAGAATGCCAAAATAGAATGTTAGAAGTTCTAGAATGCCAAAATAGAATGTTGGTAGTTCTAGAATTCAAAAATAGAATGTTGGTAGTTCTAGAATTCCAAAATAGAATGTTGGGAGCTCTAGAATGTCAAAATAGAATGTTGGTAGTTCTAGAATTCCAAAATAGAATGTTGGGAGTTCTAGAATGCCAAAATAGAATGTTGGGAGTGCTAGAATTCCAAATAGAATGTTGGGAGTTCTAGAATGCCAAAATAGAATGTTGGGAGTTCTAGAATGCCAAAATAGAATGTTGGTAGTTCTAGAATGCCAAAATAGAATGTTGGGAGTTTTAGAATGCCAAAATAGAATGTTGGGAGTTCTAGAATGCCAAAATAGAATGTTGGGAGTGCTAGAATTCCAAATAGAATGTTGGGAGTTCTAGAATGCCAAAATAGAATGTTGGGAGTTCTAGAATGCCAAAATAGAATGTTGGTAGTTCTAGAATGCCAAAATAGAATGTTGGTAGTTCTAGAATGCCAAAATAGAATGTTGGTAGTTCTAGAATTCCAAAATAGAATGTTGGGAGTTCTAGAATGCCAAAATAGAATGTTGGGAGTTCTAGAATGCCAAAATAGAATGTTAGGAGTTCTAGAATTCAAAAAAAGAATGTTGGGAGTTCTAGAATGCCAAAATAGAATGTTGGTGTTGCAGAATTCCAAAATAGAATGTTGGGAGTTGTAGAATGCCAAAATAGAATGTTGGTAGTTCTAGAATTCCAAAATAGAATGTTGGGAGTTCTAGAATGCCAAAATAGAATGTTGGGAGTTCTAGCATGCCAAAATAGAATGTTGGGAGTTCTAGAATGCCAAAATAGAATGTTGGGAGTTCTAGAATTCCAAAATAGAATGTTGGGAGTTCTAGAATGCCAAAATAGAATGTTGGGAGTTCTAGCATGCCAAAATAGAATGTTGGGAGTTCTAGAATGCCAAAATAGAATGTTGGGAGTTCTAGAATTCCAAACTAGAATGTTGGGAGTTCTAGAATGCCAAAATAGAATGTTGGGAGTTCTAGAATGCCAAAATAGAATGTTGGTAGTTCTAGAATTCCAAAATAGAATGTTGGGAGTTCTAGAATGCCAACATAGAATGTTGGGAGTTCTATAATTCCCAAATAGAATAATGGTGTTGCAGAATTCCAAAATAGAATGTTGGGAGTTCTAGAATGCCAAAATAGAATGTTGGTAGTTCTAGAATTCCAAAATAGAATGTTGGGAGTAATAGAATGCCAAAATAGAATGTTGGGAGTTTTACAATTCCAAAATAGAATGTTGGTGTTGCAGAATTCCAAAATAGAATGTTGGGAGTTCTAGAATTCCAAAATAGAATGTTGGTAGTTCTAGAATTCCAAAATAGAATGATGGGAGTTCTATAATTTAAAAAAAAAATGTTGGGAGTTCTAGATTGCCAAAATAGAATGTTGGTAGTTCTAGAATTCCAAAAAAGAATGTTGGGAGTTCTAGAATGCCAAAATAGAATGTTGGGAGTTCTAGAATTCCAAATAGAATGTTGGGAGTTCTAGAATGCCAAAATAGTATGTTGGGAGTTCTAGAATGCCAAAATAGAATGTTGGTAGTTCTAGAATTCCAAAATAGAATGTTGGTAGTTCTAGAATTCCAAAATAGAATGTGGGTAGTTCAAGAATTCCAAATAGAATGTTGGGAGTTCTAGAATGCCAAAATAGAATGTTGGGAGTTCTAGAATTCCAAAATAGAATGTTGGGAGTTCTAGAATTCCAAAATAGAATGTTGGGAGTACTAGAATGCCAAAATAGAATGTTGGGAGTTCTAGTATTCCAAAATAGAATGTTGGGAGTTCTAGAATGCCAAAATAGAATGTTGGGAGTTCTAGAATTCCAAAATAGAATGTTGGGAGTTCTAGAATGCCAAAATAGAATGTTGGGAGTTCTAGAATTCCAAAATAGAATGTTGGGAGTTCTAGAATTCCAAAATAGAATGTTGGGAGTTCTAGAATTACAAAATAGTATGTTGGTAGTTCTAGAATTCCAAAATAGAATGTTGGGAGTTCTAGAATTCCAAAATAGAATGTTGGGAGTTCTAGAATTCCAAATAGAATGTTGGGAGTTCTAGAATGCCAAAATAGAATGTTGGGAGTTCTAGAATTCCAAAATAGAATGTTGGGAGTTCTAGAATTCCAAATAGAATGTTGGTCGTTCTAGAATGCCAAAATAGAATGTTAGATGTTCTAGAATGCCAAAATAGAATGTTGGTAGTTCTAGAATTCAAAAATAGAATGTTGGTAGTTCTAGAATTCCAAAATAGAATGTTGGGAGTTCTAGAATGTCAAAATAGAATGTTGGTAGTTCTAGAATTCCAAAATAGAATGTTGGGAGTTCTAGGATGCCAAAATAGAATGTTGGGAGTTCTAGAATGCCAAAATAGAATGTTGGTAGTTCTAGAATGCCATAATAGAATGTTGGGAGTTCTAGAATGCCAAAATAGAATGTTGGGAGTTCTAGAATGCCAAAATAGAACGTTAAGAGTTCTAGAATGCCAAAATAGAATGTTGGGAGTTCTAGAATGCCAAAATAGAATGTTGGGAGTTCTAGAATGCCAAAATAGAATGTTAGTAGTTCTAGAATTCCAAAATAGAATTTTGGGAGTTCTAGAATGCCAAAATAGAATGTTGGGAGTTCTAGAATGCCACAATAGAATGTTGGGAGTTCTAGAATGCCAAAATAGAATGTTGGGAGTTCTAGAATTCCAAAATAGAATGTTGGGAGTTCTAGAATGCCAAAATAGAATGTTGGGAGTTCTAAAATTCCAAAATAGAATGTTGGAGATCTAGAATGCCAAAATAGAATGTTGGTAGTTCTAGAATTCCAAAATAGAATGTTGGGAGTTCTAGAATGCCAAAATAGAATGTTGGGAGTTCTAGAATTCCAAAATAGAATGTTGGTGTTGCAGAATTCCAAAATAGAATGTTGGGAGTTCTAGAATTCCAAAATAGAATGTTGGGAGTTCTAGAATTCCAAAATAGAATGTTGGTAGTTCTAGAATTCCAAAATAGAATGTTGGGAGTTCTAGAATGCCAAAATAGAATGTTGGGAGTTCTAGAATTCCAAAATAGAATGTTGGGAGTTCTAGAATTCCAAACTAGAATGTTGGTGTTGCAGAATTCAAGAATAGAATGTTGGGAGTTCTAGAATGCCAAAATAGAATGTTGGTAGTTCTAGAATTCCGAAATAGAATGTTGGGAGTTCTAGAATGCCAAATTAGAATGTTGGTAGTTCTAGAATTCCAAAATAGAATGTTGGGAGTTCTAGAATGCCAAAATAGAATGTTGGGAGTCCTAGAATGCCAAAATAGAATGTTGGGAGTTCTAGAATTCCAAAATAGAATGTTGGTGTTGCAGAATTCCAAAATAGAATGTTGGGAGTTCTAGAATTCCAAAATAGAATGTTGGGAGTTCTAGAATGCCAAAATAGAATGTTGATAGTTCTAGAATTCCAAAATAGAATGTTGGGAGTTCTAGAATTCCAAAATAGAATGTTGGGAGTTCTAGAATTCCAAACTAGAATGTTGGTGTTGCAGAATTCAAGAATAGAATGTTGGGAGTTCTAGAATGCCAAAATAGAATGTTGGTAGTTCTAGAATTCCAAAATAGAATGTTGGGAGTTCTAGAATGCCAAAATAGAATGTTGGGAGTTCTAGAATTCCAAAATAGAATGTTGGTGTTGCAGAATTCCAAAATAGAATGTTGGGAGTTCTAGAATTCCAAAATAGAATGTTGGGAGTTCTAGAATGCCAAAATAGAATGTTGGTAGTTCTAGAATTCCAAAATAGAATGTTGGGAGTTCTAGAATGCCAAAATAGAATGTTGGGAGTTCTAGAATTCCAAATAGAATGTTGGGAGTTCTAGAATGCCAAAATAGTATGTTGGGAGTTCTAGAATGCCAAAATAGAATGTTGGTAGTTCTAGAATTCCAAAATAGAATGTTGGTAGTTCTAGAATTCCAAATAGAATGTTGGGAGTTCTAGAATGCCAAAATAGTATGTTTGGAGTTCTAGAATGCCAAAATAGAATGTTGGTAGTTCTAGAATTCCAAAATAGAATGTTGGGAGTTCTAGGATGCCAAAATAGAATGTTGGGAGTTCTAGAATGCCAAAATAGAATGTTGGGAGTTCTAGAATTCCAAGACAGAATGTTGGGAGTTCAAGAGTGCCAAAATAGAATGTTGGTAGTTCTAGAATTCCAAAATAGAATGTTGGGAGTTCTAGAATTCCAAGACAGAATGTTGGGAGTTCAAGAGTGCCAAAATAGAATGTTGGTAGTTCTAGAATTCCAAAATAGAATGTTGGGAGTTCTAGAATGCCAAAATAGAATGTTGGGAGTTCTAGGATGCCAAAATAGAATGTTGGGAGTTCTAGAATGCCAAAATAGAATGTTGGGAGTTCTATAATTCCAAGACAGAATGTTGGGAGTTCAAGAGTGCCAAAATAGAATGTTGGTAGTTCTAGAATTCCAAAATAGAATGTTGGGAGTTCTAGAATGCCAAAATAGAATGTTGGGAGTTCTAGAATGCCAAAATAGAATGTTGGGAGTTCTAGGATGCCAAAATAGAATGTTGGGAGTTCTAGAATGCCAAAATAGAATGTTGGGAGTTCTAGAATTCCAAGACAGAATGTTGGGAGTTCAAGAGTGCCAAAATAGAATGTTGGTAGTTCTAGAATTCCAAAATAGAATGTTGGGAGTTCTAGAATGCCAAAATAGAATGTTGGGAGTTCTAGAATGCCAAAATAGAATGTTGGGAGTTCTAGAATGCCAAAATAGAATGTTGGTAGTTCTAGAATTCCAAATAGAATGTTGGGAGTTCTAGAATGTCAAAATAGAATGTTGGTAGTTCTAGAATTCCAAAATATAATGTTGGGAGTTCTAGAATGCCAAAATAGAATGTTGGGAGTTCTAGAATGCCAAAATAGAATGTTTGGAGTTCTAGAATTCCAAAATAGAATGTTGGTGTTGCAGAATTCCAAAATAGAATGTTTGGAGTTCTAGAAAGCCAAAATAGAATGTTGGTAGTTCTAGAATTCCAAAAAAGAATGTTGGGAGTTCTAGAATGCAAAAATAGAATGTTGGGAGTTTTACAATTCCAAAATAGAATGTTGGTGTTGCAGAATTCCAAAATAGAATGTTGGGAGTTCTAGAATTCCAAAATAGAATGTTGGTAGTTCTAGAATTCCAAAATAGAATGATGGGAGTTCTATAATTTAAAAAAAAAAATGTTGGGAGTTCTAGATTGCCAAAATAGAATGTTGGTAGTTCTAGAATTCCAAAAAAGAATGTTGGGAGTTCTAGAATGCCAAAATAGTATGTTGGGAGTTCTAGAATGCCAAAATAGAATGTTGGTAGTTCTAGAATTCCAAAATAGAATGTTTGTAGTTCTAGAATTCCAAAATAGAATGTGGGTAGTTCAAGAATTCCAAATAGAATGTTGGGAGTTCTAGAATGCCAAAATAGAATGTTGGGAGTTCTAGAATTCCAAAATAGAATGTTGGGAGTTCTAGAATTCCAAAATAGAATGTTGGGAGTACTAGAATGCCAAAATAGAATGTTGGGAGTTCTAGAATGCCAAAATAGAATGTTGGTAGTTCTAGAATTCCAAAATAGAATGTTGGGAGTTCTAGAATGCCAAAATAGAATGTTGGGAGTTCTAGAATGCCAAAATAGAATGTTGGGAGTTCTAGAATGCCAAAATAGTATGTTGGGAGTTCTAGAATGCCAAAATAGAATGTTGGTAGTTCTAGAATTCCAAAATAGAATGTTTGTAGTTCTAGAATTCCAAAATAGAATGTGGGTAGTTCAAGAATTCCAAATAGAATGTTGGGAGTTCTAGAATGCCAAAATAGAATGTTGGGAGTTCTAGAATTCCAAAATAGAATGTTGGGAGTTCTAGAATTCCAAAATAGAATGTTGGGAGTACTAGAATGCCAAAATAGAATGTTGGGAGTTCTAGAATGCCAAAATAGAATGTTGGGAGTTCTAGAATGCCAAAATAGAATGTTGGGAGTTCTAGAATTCCAAAATAGAATGTTGGGAGTTCTAGAATGTCTAAATAGAATGTTGGTAGTTCTAGAATTCCAAAATAGAATGTTGGGAGTTCTAGAATTCCAAAAAAGAATGTTGGGAGTTCTAGAATTCCAAATAGAATGTTGGGAGTTCTAGAATGCCAAAATAGAATGTTGGGAGTTCTAGAATGCCAAAATAGAATGTTGGGAGTTCTAGAATTCCAAATAGAATGTTGGTCATTCTAGAATGCCAAAATAGAATGTTAGAAGTTCTAGAATGCCAAAATAGAATGTTGGTAGTTCAAGAATTCAAAAATAGAATGTTGGTAGTTCTAGAATTCCAAAATAGAATGTTGGGAGTTCTAGAATGTCAAAATAGAATGTTGGTAGTTCTAGAATTCCAAAATAGAATGTTGGGAGTTCTAGAATGCCAAAATAGAATGTTGGGAGTGCTAGAATTCCAAATAGAATGTTGGGAGTTCTAGAATGCCAAAATAGAATGTTGGGAGTTCTAGAATGCCAAAATAGAATGTTGGTAGTTCTAGAATGCCATAATAGAATGTTGGGAGTTCTAGAATGCCAAAATAGAATGTTGGGAGTTCTAGAATGCCAAAATAGAATGTTAAGAGTTCTAGAATGCCAAAATAGAATGTTAGTAGTTCTAGAATTCCAAAATAGAATTTTGGGAGTTCTAGAATGCCAAAATAGAATGTTGGGAGTTCTAGAATGCCAAAATAGAATGTTGGGAGTTCTAGAATGCCAAAATAGAATGTTAGTAGTTCTAGAATTCCAAAATAGAATTTTGGGAGTTCTAGAATGCCAAAATAGAATGTTGGGAGTTCTAGAATGCCACAATAGAATGTTGGGAGTTCTAGAATGCCAAAATAGAATGTTGGTAGTTCTAGAATTCCAAAATAGAATGTTGGGAGTTCTAGAATGCCAAAATAGAATGTTGGGAGTCCTAGAATGCCAAAATAGAATGTTGGGAGTTCTAGAATTCCAAAATAGAATGTTGGGAGTTCTAGAATTCCAAAATAGAATGTTGGGAGTTCTAGAATTCCAAAATAGAATGTTGGGAGTTCTAGAATTCCAAACTAGAATGTTGGTGTTGCAGAATTCAAGAATAGAATGTTGGGAGTTCTAGAATGCCAAAATAGAATGTTGGTAGTTCTAGAATTCCAAAATAGAATGTTGGGAGTTCTAGAATGCCAAAATAGAATGTTGGGAGTTCTAGAATTCCAAAATAGAATGTTGGTGTTGCAGAATTCCAAAATAGAATGTTGGGAGTTCTAGAATTCCAAAATAGGATGTTGGGAGTTCTAGAATGCCAAAATAGAATGTTGGTAGTTCTAGAATTCCAAAATAGAATGTTGGGAGTTCTAGAATGCCAAAATAGAATGTTGGGAGTTCTAGAATTCCAAATAGAATGTTGGGAGTTCTAGAATGCCAAAATAGTATGTTGGGAGTTCTAGAATGCCAAAATAGAATGTTGGTAGTTCTAGAATTCCAAAATAGAATGTTGGTAGTTCTAGAATTCCAAAATAGAATGTGGGTAGTTCAAGAATTCCAAATAGAATGTTGGGAGTTCTAGAATGCCAAAATAGAATGTTGGGAGTTCTAGAATTCCAAAATAGAATGTTGGTGTTGCAGAATTCCAAAATAGAATGTTGGGAGTTCTAGAATTCCAAAATAGAATGTTGGGAGTTCTAGAATGCCAAAATAGAATGTTGGTAGTTCTAGAATTCCAAAATAGAATGTTGGGAGTTCTAGAATGCCAAAATAGAATGTTGGGAGTTCTAGAATTCCAAATAGAATGTTGGGAGTTCTAGAATGCCAAAATAGTATGTTGGGAGTTCTAGAATGCCAAAATAGAATGTTGGTAGTTCTAGAATTCCAAAATAGAATGTTGGGAGTTCTAGTATTCCAAAATAGAATGTTGGGAGTTCTAGAATGCCAAAATAGAATGTTGGGAGTTCTAGAATGCCAAAATAGAATGTTGGTAGTTCTAGAATTCCAAAATAGAATGTTGGTAGTTCTAGAATTCCAAAATAGAATGTGGGTAGTTCAAGAATTCCAAATAGAATGTTGGGAGTTCTAGAATGCCAAAATAGAATGTTGGGAGTTCTAGAATTCCAAAATAGAATGTTGGTGTTGCAGAATTCCAAAATAGAATGTTGGGAGTTCTAGAATTCCAAAATAGAATGTTGGGAGTTCTAGAATGCCAAAATAGAATGTTGGTAGTTCTAGAATTCCAAAATAGAATGTTGGGAGTTCTAGAATGCCAAAATAGAATGTTGGTAGTTCTAGAATTCCAAAATAGAATGTTGGGAGTTCTAGAATGCCAAAATAGAATGTTGGGAGTTCTAGAATTCCAAATAGAATGTTGAGAGTTCTAGAATGCCAAAATAGTATGTTGGGAGTTCTAGAATGCCAAAATAGAATGTTGGTAGTTCTAGAATTCCAAAATAGAATGTTGGGAGTTCTAGAATTCCAAATAGAATGTTGGGAGTTCTAGAATGCCAAAATAGTATGTTGGGAGTTCTAGAATGCCAAAATAGAATGTTGGTAGTTCTAGAATTCCAAAATAGAATGTTGGTAGTTCTAGAATTCCAAAATAGAATGTGGGTAGTTCAAGAATTCCAAATAGAATGTTGGGAGTTCTAGTATTCCAAAATAGAATGTTGGGAGTACTAGAATGCCAAAATAGAATGTTGGGAGTTCTAGTATTCCAAAATAGAATGTTGGGAGTTCTAGAATTCCAAAATAGAATGTTGGTGTTGCAGAATTCCAAAATAGAATGTTGGGAGTTCTAGAATTCCAAAATAGAATGTTGGGATTTCTAGAATGCCAAAATAGAATGTTGGTAGTTCTAGAATTCCAAAATAGAATGTTGGGAGTTCTAGAATGCCAAAATAGAATGTTTGGAGTTCTAGAATTCCAAAATAGAATGTTGGGAGTTCTAGAATTCCAAACTAGAATGTTGGTGTTGCAGAATTCAAGAATAGAATGTTGGGAGTTCTAGAATGCCAAAATAGAATGTTGGGAGTTCTAGAATGCCAAAATAGAATGTTGGTAGTTCTAGAATTCCAAAATAGAATGTTGGGAGTTCTAGAATCCAACATAGAATGTTGGGAGTTCTAGAATTCCCAAATAGAATACTGGTGTTGCAGAATGCAAAAATAGAATGTTGGGAGTTCTAGAATTCCAAATAGAATGTTGGGAGTACTAGAATGCCAAAATAGAATGTTGGGAGTTCTAGAATGCCAAAATAGAATGTTGGGAGTTCTAGAATGCCAAAATAGAATGTTGGGAGTTCTAGAATTCCAAAATAGAATGTTGGGAGTTCTAGAATTCCAAAATAGAATGTTGGGAGTTCTAGAATGTCTAAATAGAATGTTGGTAGTTCTAGAATTCCAAAATAGAATGTTGGTAGTTCTAGAATTCCAAAAAAGAATGTTGGGAGTTCTAGAATTCCAAATAGAATGTTGGGAGTTCTAGAATGCCAAAATAGAATGTTGGGAGTTCTAGAATGCCAAAATAGAATGTTGGGAGTTCTAGAATTCCAAATAGAATGTTGGTCATTCTAGAATGCCAAAATAGAATGTTAGAAGTTCTAGAATGCCAAAATAGAATGTTGGTAGTTCTAGAATTCAAAAATAGAATGTTGGTAGTTCTAGAATTCCAAAATAGAATGTTGGGAGTTCTAGAATGTCAAAATAGAATGTTGGTAGTTCTAGAATTCCAAAATAGAATGTTGGGAGTTCTAGAATGCCAAAATAGAATGTTGGGAGTCCTAGAATGCCAAAATAGAATGTTGGGAGTTCTAGAATTCCAAAATAGAATGTTGGTGTTGCAGAATTCCAAAATAGAATGTTGGGAGTTCTAGAATTCCAAAATAGAATGTTGGGAATTCTAGAATGCCAAAATAGAATGTTGATAGTTCTAGAATTCCAAAATAGAATGTTGGGAGTTCTAGAATTCCAAAATAGAATGTTGGGAGTTCTAGAATTCCAAACTAGAATGTTGGTAGTTCTAGAATTCAAAAATAGAATGTTGGTAGTTCTAGAATTCCAAAATAGAATGTTGGGAGTTCTAGAATGTCAAAATAGAATGTTGGGAGTTCTAGAATTCCAAAATAGAATGTTGGGAGTTCTAGAATGCCAAAATAGAATGTTGGGAGTGCTAGAATTCCAAATAGAATGTTGGGAGTTCTAGAATGCCAAAATAGAATGTTGGGAGTTCTAGAATGCCAAAATAGAATGTTGGTAGTTCTAGAATGCCATAATAGAATGTTGGGAGTTCTAGAATGCCAAAATAGAATTTTGGGAGTTCTAGAATGCCAAAATAGAATGTTGGGAGTTCTAGAATGCCACAATAGAATGTTGGGAGTTCTAGAATGCCAAAATAGAATGTTGGTAGTTCTAGAATTCCAAAATAGAATGTTGGGAGTTCTAGAATGCCAAAATATAATGTTGGGAGTTCTAGAATTCCAAAATAGAATGTTGGGAGTTCTAGAATGCCAAAATAGAATGTTGGTAGTTCTAGAATTCCAAAATAGAATGTTGGGAGTTCTAGAATGCCAAAATAGAATGTTGGGAGTTCTAGAATTCCAAAAAAGAATGTTGGGAGTTCTAGAATGCCAAAATAGAATGTTGGTGTTGCAGAATTCCAAAATAGAATGTTGGGAGTTGTAGAATGCCAAAATAGAATGTTGGTAGTTCTAAAATTCCAAAATAGAATGTTGGGAGTTCTAGAATGCCAAAATAGAATGTTGGTGTTGCAGAATTCCAAAATAGAATGTTGGGAGTTGTAGAATGCCAAAATAGAATGTTGGTAGTTCTAGAATTCCAAAATAGAATGTTGGGAGTTCTAGAATGCCAAAATAGAATGTTGGGAGTTCTAGCATGCCAAAATAGAATGTTGGGAGTTCTAGAATGCCAAAATAGAATGTTGGGAGTTCTAGAATTCCAAACTAGAATGTTGGGAGTTCTAGAATGCCAAAATAGAATGTTAGGAGTTCTAGAATTCCAAAATAGAATGTTGGGAGTTCTAGAATGCCAACATAGAATGTTGGGAGTTCTAGAATTCCCAAATAGAATAATGGTGTTGCAGAATTCCAAAATAGAATGTTGGGAGTTCTAGAATGCCAAAATAGAATGTTGGTAGTTCTAGAATTCCAAAATAGAATGTTGGGAGTAATAGAATGCCAAAATAGAATGTTGGGAGTTTTACAATTCCAAAATAGAATGTTGGTGTTGCAGAATTCCAAAATAGAATGTTGGTAGTTCTAGAATTCCAAAATAGAATGATGGGAGTTCTATAATTTAAAAAAAAAATGTTGGGAGTTCTAGATTGCCAAAATAGAATGTTGGTAGTTCTAGAATTCAAAAAAAGAATGTTGGGAGTTCTAGAATGCCAAAATAGAATGTTGGGAGTTCTAGAATTCCAAATAGAATGTTGGGAGTTCTAGAATGCCAAAATAGTATGTTGGGAGTTCTAGAATGCCAAAATAGAATGTTGGTAGTTCTAGAATTCCAAAATAGAATGTTGGTAGTTCTAGAATTCCAAAATAGAATGTGGGTAGTTCAAGAATTCCAAATAGAATGTTGGGAGTTCTAGAATGCCAAAATAGAATGTTGGGAGTTCTAGAATTCCAAAATAGAATGTTGGGAGTTCTAGAATTCCAAAATAGAATGTTGGGAGTACTAGAATGCCAAAATAGAATGTTGGGAGTTCTAGTATTCCAAAATAGAATGTTGGGAGTTCTAGAATGCCAAAATAGAATGTTGGGAGTTCTAGAATTCCAAAATAGAATGTTGGGAGTTCTAGAATGCCAAAATAGAATGTTGGGAGTTCTAGAATGCCAAAATAGAATGTTGGGAGTTCTAGAATTCCAAAATAGAATGTTGGGAGTTCTAGAATTACAAAATAGTATGTTGGTAGTTCTAGAATTCCAAAATAGAATGTTGGGAGTTCTAGAATTCCAAAATAGAATGTTGGGAGTTCTAGAATTCCAAATAGAATGTTGGGAGTTCTAGAATGCCAAAATAGAATGTTGGGAGTTCTAGAATTCCAAAATAGAATGTTGGGAGTTCTAGAATTCCAAATAGAATGTTGGTCGTTCTAGAATGCCAAAATAGAATGTTAGAAGTTCTAGAATGCCAAAATAGAATGTTGGTAGTTCTAGAATTCAAAAATAGAATGTTGGTAGTTCTAGAATTCCAAAATAGAATGTTGGGAGTTCTAGAATGTCAAAATAGAATGTTGGTAGTTCTAGAATTCCAAAATAAAATGTTGGGAGTTCTAGAATGCCAAAATAGAATGTTGGTAGTTCTAGAATTCCAAAATAGAATGTTGGGAGTTCTAGAATGTCAAAATAGAATGTTGGGAGTTCTAGTATTCCAAAATAGAATGTTGGGAGTTCTAGAATGCCAAAATAGAATGTTGGGAGTTCTAGAATTCCAAAATAGAATGTTGGGAGTTCTAGAATGTCAAAATAGAATGTTGGGAGTTCTAGAATGCCAAAATAGAGTGTTGGTAGTTCTAGAATTCCAAAATAGAATGTTGGGAGTTCTAGAATGCCAAAATAGAATGTTGGTAGTTCTAGAATTCCAAAATAGAATGTTGGGAGTTCTAGAATGCCAAAATAGAATTTTGGGAGTTCTAGAATGCCAAAATAGAATGTTGGGAGTTCTAGAATGCCACAATAGAATGTTGGGAGTTCTAGAATGCCAAAATAGAATGTTGGTAGTTCTAGAATTCCAAAATAGAATGTTGGGAGTTCTAGAATGCCAAAATATAATGTTGGGAGTTCTAGAATTCCAAAATAGAATGTTGGGAGTTCTAGAATGCCAAAATAGAATGTTGGTAGTTCTAGAATTCCAAAATAGAATGTTGGGAGTTCTAGAATGCCAAAATAGAATGTTGGGAGTTCTAGAATTCCAAAAAAGAATGTTGGGAGTTCTAGAATGCCAAAATAGAATGTTGGTGTTGCAGAATTCCAAAATAGAATGTTGGGAGTTGTAGAATGCCAAAATAGAATGTTGGTAGTTCTAAAATTCCAAAATAGAATGTTGGGAGTTCTAGAATGCCAAAATAGAATGTTGGTGTTGCAGAATTCCAAAATAGAATGTTGGGAGTTGTAGAATGCCAAAATAGAATGTTGGTAGTTCTAGAATTCCAAAATAGAATGTTGGGAGTTCTAGAATGCCAAAATAGAATGTTGGGAGTTCTAGCATGCCAAAATAGAATGTTGGGAGTTCTAGAATGCCAAAATAGAATGTTGGGAGTTCTAGAATTCCAAACTAGAATGTTGGGAGTTCTAGAATGCCAAAATAGAATGTTAGGAGTTCTAGAATTCCAAAATAGAATGTTGGGAGTTCTAGAATGCCAACATAGAATGTTGGGAGTTCTAGAATTCCCAAATAGAATAATGGTGTTGCAGAATTCCAAAATAGAATGTTGGGAGTTCTAGAATGCCAAAATAGAATGTTGGTAGTTCTAGAATTCCAAAATAGAATGTTGGGAGTAATAGAATGCCAAAATAGAATGTTGGGAGTTTTACAATTCCAAAATAGAATGTTGGTGTTGCAGAATTCCAAAATAGAATGTTGGTAGTTCTAGAATTCCAAAATAGAATGATGGGAGTTCTATAATTTAAAAAAAAAATGTTGGGAGTTCTAGATTGCCAAAATAGAATGTTGGTAGTTCTAGAATTCAAAAAAAGAATGTTGGGAGTTCTAGAATGCCAAAATAGAATGTTGGGAGTTCTAGAATTCCAAATAGAATGTTGGGAGTTCTAGAATGCCAAAATAGTATGTTGGGAGTTCTAGAATGCCAAAATAGAATGTTGGTAGTTCTAGAATTCCAAAATAGAATGTTGGTAGTTCTAGAATTCCAAAATAGAATGTGGGTAGTTCAAGAATTCCAAATAGAATGTTGGGAGTTCTAGAATGCCAAAATAGAATGTTGGGAGTTCTAGAATTCCAAAATAGAATGTTGGGAGTTCTAGAATTCCAAAATAGAATGTTGGGAGTACTAGAATGCCAAAATAGAATGTTGGGAGTTCTAGTATTCCAAAATAGAATGTTGGGAGTTCTAGAATGCCAAAATAGAATGTTGGGAGTTCTAGAATTCCAAAATAGAATGTTGGGAGTTCTAGAATGCCAAAATAGAATGTTGGGAGTTCTAGAATGCCAAAATAGAATGTTGGGAGTTCTAGAATTCCAAAATAGAATGTTGGGAGTTCTAGAATTACAAAATAGTATGTTGGTAGTTCTAGAATTCCAAAATAGAATGTTGGGAGTTCTAGAATTCCAAAATAGAATGTTGGGAGTTCTAGAATTCCAAATAGAATGTTGGGAGTTCTAGAATGCCAAAATAGAATGTTGGGAGTTCTAGAATTCCAAAATAGAATGTTGGGAGTTCTAGAATTCCAAATAGAATGTTGGTCGTTCTAGAATGCCAAAATAGAATGTTAGAAGTTCTAGAATGCCAAAATAGAATGTTGGTAGTTCTAGAATTCAAAAATAGAATGTTGGTAGTTCTAGAATTCCAAAATAGAATGTTGGGAGTTCTAGAATGTCAAAATAGAATGTTGGTAGTTCTAGAATTCCAAAATAAAATGTTGGGAGTTCTAGAATGCCAAAATAGAATGTTGGTAGTTCTAGAATTCCAAAATAGAATGTTGGGAGTTCTAGAATGTCAAAATAGAATGTTGGGAGTTCTAGTATTCCAAAATAGAATGTTGGGAGTTCTAGAATGCCAAAATAGAATGTTGGGAGTTCTAGAATTCCAAAATAGAATGTTGGGAGTTCTAGAATGTCAAAATAGAATGTTGGGAGTTCTAGAATGCCAAAATAGAGTGTTGGTAGTTCTAGAATTCCAAAATAGAATGTTGGGAGTTCTAGAATGCCAAAATAGAATGTTGGTAGTTCTAGAATTCCAAAATAGAATGTTGGGAGTTCTAGAATGCCAAAATAGAATGTTGGTGTTGCAGAATTCCAAAATAGAATGTTGGGAGTTCTAGAATGCCAAAATAGTATGTTGGGAGTTCTAGAATGCCAAAATAGAATGTTGGTAGTTCTAGAATTCCAAAATAGAATGTTGGGAGTTCTAGTATTCCAAAATAGAATGTTGGGAGTTCTAGAATGCCAAAATAGAATGTTGGGAGTTCTAGAATGCCAAAATAGAATGTTGGTAGTTCTAGAATTCCAAAATAGAATGTTGGTAGTTCTAGAATTCCAAAATAGAATGTGGGTAGTTCAAGAATTCCAAATAGAATGTTGGGAGTTCTAGAATGCCAAAATAGAATGTTGGGAGTTCTAGAATTCCAAAATAGAATGTTGGTGTTGCAGAATTCCAAAATAGAATGTTGGGAGTTCTAGAATTCCAAAATAGAATGTTGGGAGTTCTAGAATGCCAAAATAGAATGTTGGTAGTTCTAGAATTCCAAAATAGAATGTTGGGAGTTCTAGAATGCCAAAATAGAATGTTGGTAGTTCTAGAATTCCAAAATAGAATGTTGGGAGTTCTAGAATGCCAAAATAGAATGTTGGGAGTTCTAGAATTCCAAATAGAATGTTGAGAGTTCTAGAATGCCAAAATAGTATGTTGGGAGTTCTAGAATGCCAAAATAGAATGTTGGTAGTTCTAGAATGCCAAAATAGAATGTTGGTAGTTCTAGAATGCCAAAATAGAATGTTGGGAGTTCTAGAATGCCAAAATAGAATGTTGGGAGTTCTAGAATTCCAAAATAGAATGTTGGGAGTTCTAGAATTACAAAATAGTATGTTGGTAGTTCTAGAATTCCAAAATAGAATGTTGGGAGTTCTAGAATTCCAAAATAGAATGTTGGGAGTTCTAGAATTCCAAATAGAATGTTGGGAGTTCTAGAATGCCAAAATAGAATGTTGGGAGTTCTAGAATTCCAAAATAGAATGTTGGGAGTTCTAGAATTCCAAATAGAATGTTGGTCGTTCTAGAATGCCAAAATAGAATGTTAGAAGTTCTAGAATGCCAAAATAGAATGTTGGTAGTTCTAGAATTCAAAAATAGAATGTTGGTAGTTCTAGAATTCCAAAATAGAATGTTGGGAGTTCTAGAATGTCAAAATAGAATGTTGGTAGTTCTAGAATTCCAAAATAAAATGTTGGGAGTTCTAGAATGCCAAAATAGAATGTTGGTAGTTCTAGAATTCCAAAATAGAATGTTGGGAGTTCTAGAATGTCAAAATAGAATGTTGGGAGTTCTAGTATTCCAAAATAGAATGTTGGGAGTTCTAGAATGCCAAAATAGAATGTTGGGAGTTCTAGAATTCCAAAATAGAATGTTGGGAGTTCTAGAATGTCAAAATAGAATGTTGGGAGTTCTAGAATGCCAAAATAGAGTGTTGGTAGTTCTAGAATTCCAAAATAAAATGTTGGGAGTTCTAGAATGCCAAAATAGAATGTTGGTAGTTCTAGAATTCCAAAATAGAATGTTGGGAGTTCTAGAATGCCAAAATAGAATGTTGGTAGTTCTAGAATTCCAAAATAGAATGTTGGGAGTTCTAGAATGCCAAAATAGAATGTTGGTGTTGCAGAATTCCAAAATAGAATGTTGGGAGTTCTAGAATGCCAAAATAGTATGTTGGGAGTTCTAGAATGCCAAAATAGAATGTTGGTAGTTCTAGAATTCCAAAATAGAATGTTGGGAGTTCTAGTATTCCAAAATAGAATGTTGGGAGTTCTAGAATGCCAAAATAGAATGTTGGGAGTTCTAGAATGCCAAAATAGAATGTTGGTAGTTCTAGAATTCCAAAATAGAATGTTGGTAGTTCTAGAATTCCAAAATAGAATGTGGGTAGTTCAAGAATTCCAAATAGAATGTTGGGAGTTCTAGAATGCCAAAATAGAATGTTGGGAGTTCTAGAATTCCAAAATAGAATGTTGGTGTTGCAGAATTCCAAAATAGAATGTTGGGAGTTCTAGAATTCCAAAATAGAATGTTGGGAGTTCTAGAATGCCAAAATAGAATGTTGGTAGTTCTAGAATTCCAAAATAGAATGTTGGGAGTTCTAGAATGCCAAAATAGAATGTTGGTAGTTCTAGAATTCCAAAATAGAATGTTGGGAGTTCTAGAATGCCAAAATAGAATGTTGGGAGTTCTAGAATTCCAAATAGAATGTTGAGAGTTCTAGAATGCCAAAATAGTATGTTGGGAGTTCTAGAATGCCAAAATAGAATGTTGGTAGTTCTAGAATTCCAAAATAGAATGTTGGGAGTTCTAGAATGCCAAAATAGTATGTTGGGAGTTCTAGAATGCCAAAATAGAATGTTGGTAGTTCTAGAATTCCAAAATAGAATGTTGGGAGTTCTAGTATTCCAAAATAGAATGTTGGGAGTTCTAGAATGCCAAAATAGAATGTTGGGAGTTCTAGAATGCCAAAATAGAATGTTGGTAGTTCTAGAATTCCAAAATAGAATGTTGGTAGTTCTAGAATTCCAAAATAGAATGTGGGTAGTTCAAGAATTCCAAATAGAATGTTGGGAGTTCTAGAATGCCAAAATAGAATGTTGGGAGTTCTAGAATGCCAAAATAGAATGTTGGTAGTTCTAGAATTCCAAAATAGAATGTTGGGAGTTCTAGAATGCCAAAATAGAATGTTGGTAGTTCTAGAATTCCAAAATAGAATGTTGGGAGTTCTAGAATGCCAAAATAGAATGTTGGGAGTTCTAGAATTCCAAATAGAATGTTGAGAGTTCTAGAATGCCAAAATAGTATGTTGGGAGTTCTAGAATGCCAAAATAGAATGTTGGTAGTTCTAGAATTCCAAAATAGAATGTTGGGAGTTCTAGAATTCCAAATAGAATGTTGGGAGTTCTAGAATGCCAAAATAGTATGTTGGGAGTTCTAGAATGCCAAAATAGAATGTTGGTAGTTCTAGAATTCCAAAATAGAATGTTGGTAGTTCTAGAATTCCAAAATAGAATGTGGGTAGTTCAAGAATTCCAAATAGAATGTTGGGAGTTCTAGTATTCCAAAATAGAATGTTGGGAGTACTAGAATGCCAAAATAGAATGTTGGGAGTTCTAGTATTCCAAAATAGAATGTTGGGAGTTCTAGAATTCCAAAATAGAATGTTGGTGTTGCAGAATTCCAAAATAGAATGTTGGGAGTTCTAGAATTCCAAAATAGAATGTTGGGATTTCTAGAATGCCAAAATAGAATGTTGGTAGTTCTAGAATTCCAAAATAGAATGTTGGGAGTTCTAGAATGCCAAAATAGAATGTTTGGAGTTCTAGAATTCCAAAATAGAATGTTGGGAGTTCTAGAATTCCAAACTAGAATGTTGGTGTTGCAGAATTCAAGAATAGAATGTTGGGAGTTCTAGAATGCCAAAATAGAATGTTGGGAGTTCTAGAATGCCAAAATAGAATGTTGGTAGTTCTAGAATTCCAAAATAGAATGTTGGGAGTTCTAGAATCCAACATAGAATGTTGGGAGTTCTAGAATTCCCAAATAGAATACTGGTGTTGCAGAATGCAAAAATAGAATGTTGGGAGTTCTAGAATTCCAAATAGAATGTTGGGAGTACTAGAATGCCAAAATAGAATGTTGGGAGTTCTAGAATGCCAAAATAGAATGTTGGGAGTTCTAGAATGCCAAAATAGAATGTTGGGAGTTCTAGAATTCCAAAATAGAATGTTGGGAGTTCTAGAATTCCAAAATAGAATGTTGGGAGTTCTAGAATGTCTAAATAGAATGTTGGTAGTTCTAGAATTCCAAAATAGAATGTTGGTAGTTCTAGAATTCCAAAATAGAATGTTGGGAGTTCTAGAATTCCAAAAAAGAATGTTGGGAGTTCTAGAATTCCAAATAGAATGTTGGGAGTTCTAGAATGCCAAAATAGAATGTTGGGAGTTCTAGAATGCCAAAATAGAATGTTGGGAGTTCTAGAATTCCAAATAGAATGTTGGTCATTCTAGAATGCCAAAATAGAATGTTAGAAGTTCTAGAATGCCAAAATAGAATGTTGGTAGTTCTAGAATTCAAAAATAGAATGTTGGTAGTTCTAGAATTCCAAAATAGAATGTTGGGAGTTCTAGAATGTCAAAATAGAATGTTGGTAGTTCTAGAATTCCAAAATAGAATGTTGGGAGTTCTAGAATGCCAAAATAGAATGTTGGGAGTCCTAGAATGCCAAAATAGAATGTTGGGAGTTCTAGAATTCCAAAATAGAATGTTGGTGTTGCAGAATTCCAAAATAGAATGTTGGGAGTTCTAGAATTCCAAAATAGAATGTTGGGAATTCTAGAATGCCAAAATAGAATGTTGATAGTTCTAGAATTCCAAAATAGAATGTTGGGAGTTCTAGAATGCCAAAATAGAATGTTGGTAGTTCTAGAATTCCAAAATAGAATGTTGGTAGTTCTAGAATTCCAAAATAGAATGTGGGTAGTTCAAGAATTCCAAATAGAATGTTGGGAGTTCTAGAATGCCAAAATAGAATGTTGGGAGTTCTAGAATGCCAAAATAGAATGTTGGTAGTTCTAGAATTCCAAAATAGAATGTTGGGAGTTCTAGAATGCCAAAATAGAATGTTGGTAGTTCTAGAATTCCAAAATAGAATGTTGGGAGTTCTAGAATGCCAAAATAGAATGTTGGGAGTTCTAGAATTCCAAATAGAATGTTGAGAGTTCTAGAATGCCAAAATAGTATGTTGGGAGTTCTAGAATGCCAAAATAGAATGTTGGTAGTTCTAGAATTCCAAAATAGAATGTTGGGAGTTCTAGAATTCCAAATAGAATGTTGGGAGTTCTAGAATGCCAAAATAGTATGTTGGGAGTTCTAGAATGCCAAAATAGAATGTTGGTAGTTCTAGAATTCCAAAATAGAATGTTGGTAGTTCTAGAATTCCAAAATAGAATGTGGGTAGTTCAAGAATTCCAAATAGAATGTTGGGAGTTCTAGTATTCCAAAATAGAATGTTGGGAGTACTAGAATGCCAAA
Source organism: Pseudophryne corroboree (assembly GCF_028390025.1). NCBI lineage: Eukaryota > Metazoa > Chordata > Amphibia > Anura > Myobatrachidae > Pseudophryne > Pseudophryne corroboree. The sequence continues at coordinate 149,841 of NW_026967466.1, forward strand.
ATAGAATGTTGGGAGTTCTAGTATTCCAAAATAGAATGTTGGGAGTTCTAGAATTCCAAAATAGAATGTTGGTGTTGCAGAATTCCAAAATAGAATGTTGGGAGTTCTAGAATTCCAAAATAGAATGTTGGGATTTCTAGAATGCCAAAATAGAATGTTGGTAGTTCTAGAATTCCAAAATAGAATGTTGGGAGTTCTAGAATGCCAAAATAGAATGTTTGGAGTTCTAGAATTCCAAAATAGAATGTTGGGAGTTCTAGAATTCCAAACTAGAATGTTGGTGTTGCAGAATTCAAGAATAGAATGTTGGGAGTTCTAGAATGCCAAAATAGAATGTTGGGAGTTCTAGAATGCCAAAATAGAATGTTGGTAGTTCTAGAATTCCAAAATAGAATGTTGGGAGTTCTAGAATCCAACACAGAATGTTGGGAGTTCTAGAATTCCCAAATAGAATACTGGTGTTGCAGAATGCAAAAATAGAATGTTGGGAGTTCTAGAATTCCAAATAGAATGTTGGGAGTACTAGAATGCCAAAATAGAATGTTGGGAGTTCTAGAATGCCAAAATAGAATGTTGGGAGTTCTAGAATGCCAAAATAGAATGTTGGGAGTTCTAGAATTCCAAAATAGAATGTTGGGAGTTCTAGAATTCCAAAATAGAATGTTGGGAGTTCTAGAATGTCTAAATAGAATGTTGGTAGTTCTAGAATTCCAAAATAGAATGTTGGTAGTTCTAGAATTCCAAAATAGAATGTTGGGAGTTCTAGAATTCCAAAAAAGAATGTTGGGAGTTCTAGAATTCCAAATAGAATGTTGGGAGTTCTAGAATGCCAAAATAGAATGTTGGGAGTTCTAGAATGCCAAAATAGAATGTTGGGAGTTCTAGAATTCCAAATAGAATGTTGGTCATTCTAGAATGCCAAAATAGAATGTTAGAAGTTCTAGAATGCCAAAATAGAATGTTGGTAGTTCTAGAATTCAAAAATAGAATGTTGGTAGTTCTAGAATTCCAAAATAGAATGTTGGGAGTTCTAGAATGTCAAAATAGAATGTTGGTAGTTCTAGAATTCCAAAATAGAATGTTGGGAGTTCTAGAATGCCAAAATAGAATGTTGGGAGTCCTAGAATGCCAAAATAGAATGTTGGGAGTTCTAGAATTCCAAAATAGAATGTTGGTGTTGCAGAATTCCAAAATAGAATGTTGGGAGTTCTAGAATTCCAAAATAGAATGTTGGGAATTCTAGAATGCCAAAATAGAATGTTGATAGTTCTAGAATTCCAAAATAGAATGTTGGGAGTTCTAGAATTCCAAAATAGAATGTTGGGAGTTCTAGAATTCCAAACTAGAATGTTGGTAGTTCTAGAATTCAAAAATAGAATGTTGGTAGTTCTAGAATTCCAAAATAGAATGTTGGGAGTTCTAGAATGTCAAAATAGAATGTTGGTAGTTCTAGAATTCCAAAATAGAATGTTGGGAGTTCTAGAATGCCAAAATAGAATGTTGGGAGTGCTAGAATTCCAAATAGAATGTTGGGAGTTCTAGAATGCCAAAATAGAATGTTGGGAGTTCTAGAATGCCAAAATAGAATGTTGGTAGTTCTAGAATGCCATAATAGAATGTTGGGAGTTCTAGAATGCCAAAATAGAATTTTGGGAGTTCTAGAATGCCAAAATAGAATGTTGGGAGTTCTAGAATGCCACAATAGAATGTTGGGAGTTCTAGAATGCCAAAATAGAATGTTGGTAGTTCTAGAATTCCAAAATAGAATGTTGGGAGTTCTAGAATGCCAAAATATAATGTTGGGAGTTCTAGAATTCCAAAATAGAATGTTGGGAGTTCTAGAATGCCAAAATAGAATGTTGGTAGTTCTAGAATTCCAAAATAGAATGTTGGGAGTTCTAGAATGCCAAAATAGAATGTTGGGAGTTCTAGAATTCCAAAAAAGAATGTTGGGAGTTCTAGAATGCCAAAATAGAATGTTGGTGTTGCAGAATTCCAAAATAGAATGTTGGGAGTTGTAGAATGCCAAAATAGAATGTTGGTAGTTCTAAAATTCCAAAATAGAATGTTGGGAGTTCTAGAATGCCAAAATAGAATGTTGGTGTTGCAGAATTCCAAAATAGAATGTTTAGGAGTTGTAGAATGCCAAAATAGAATGTTGGTAGTTCTAGAATTCCAAAATAGAATGTTGGGAGTTCTAGAATGCCAAAATAGAATGTTGGGAGTTCTAGCATGCCAAAATAGAATGTTGGGAGTTCTAGAATGCCAAAATAGAATGTTGGGAGTTCTAGAATTCCAAACTAGAATGTTGGGAGTTCTAGAATGCCAAAATAGAATGTTAGGAGTTCTAGAATTCCAAAATAGAATGTTGGGAGTTCTAGAATGCCAACATAGAATGTTGGGAGTTCTAGAATTCCCAAATAGAATAATGGTGTTGCAGAATTCCAAAATAGAATGTTGGGAGTTCTAGAATGCCAAAATAGAATGTTGGTAGTTCTAGAATTCCAAAATAGAATGTTGGGAGTAATAGAATGCCAAAATAGAATGTTGGGAGTTTTACAATTCCAAAATAGAATGTTGGTGTTGCAGAATTCCAAAATAGAATGTTGGTAGTTCTAGAATTCCAAAATAGAATGATGGGAGTTCTATAATTTAAAAAAAAAATGTTGGGAGTTCTAGATTGCCAAAATAGAATGTTGGTAGTTCTAGAATTCAAAAAAAGAATGTTGGGAGTTCTAGAATGCCAAAATAGAATGTTGGGAGTTCTAGAATTCCAAATAGAATGTTGGGAGTTCTAGAATGCCAAAATAGTATGTTGGGAGTTCTAGAATGCCAAAATAGAATGTTGGTAGTTCTAGAATTCCAAAATAGAATGTTGGTAGTTCTAGAATTCCAAAATAGAATGTGGGTAGTTCAAGAATTCCAAATAGAATGTTGGGAGTTCTAGAATGCCAAAATAGAATGTTGGGAGTTCTAGAATTCCAAAATAGAATGTTGGGAGTTCTAGAATTCCAAAATAGAATGTTGGGAGTACTAGAATGCCAAAATAGAATGTTGGGAGTTCTAGTATTCCAAAATAGAATGTTGGGAGTTCTAGAATGCCAAAATAGAATGTTGGGAGTTCTAGAATTCCAAAATAGAATGTTGGGAGTTCTAGAATGCCAAAATAGAATGTTGGGAGTTCTAGAATGCCAAAATAGAATGTTGGGAGTTCTAGAATTCCAAAATAGAATGTTGGGAGTTCTAGAATTACAAAATAGTATGTTGGTAGTTCTAGAATTCCAAAATAGAATGTTGGGAGTTCTAGAATTCCAAAATAGAATGTTGGGAGTTCTAGAATTCCAAATAGAATGTTGGGAGTTCTAGAATGCCAAAATAGAATGTTGGGAGTTCTAGAATTCCAAAATAGAATGTTGGGAGTTCTAGAATTCCAAATAGAATGTTGGTCGTTCTAGAATGCCAAAATAGAATGTTAGAAGTTCTAGAATGCCAAAATAGAATGTTGGTAGTTCTAGAATTCAAAAATAGAATGTTGGTAGTTCTAGAATTCCAAAATAGAATGTTGGGAGTTCTAGAATGTCAAAATAGAATGTTGGTAGTTCTAGAATTCCAAAATAAAATGTTGGGAGTTCTAGAATGCCAAAATAGAATGTTGGTAGTTCTAGAATTCCAAAATAGAATGTTGGGAGTTCTAGAATGCCAAAATAGAATGTTGGTAGTTCTAGAATTCCAAAATAGAATGTTGGGAGTTCTAGAATGCCAAAATAGAATGTTGGGAGTTCTAGAATTCCAAAAAAGAATGTTGGGAGTTCTAGAATGCCAAAATAGAATGTTGGTGTTGCAGAATTCCAAAATAGAATGTTGGGAGTTGTAGAATGCCAAAATAGAATGTTGGTAGTTCTAAAATTCCAAAATAGAATGTTGGGAGTTCTAGAATGCCAAAATAGAATGTTGGTGTTGCAGAATTCCAAAATAGAATGTTTAGGAGTTGTAGAATGCCAAAATAGAATGTTGGTAGTTCTAGAATTCCAAAATAGAATGTTGGGAGTTCTAGAATGCCAAAATAGAATGTTGGGAGTTCTAGCATGCCAAAATAGAATGTTGGGAGTTCTAGAATGCCAAAATAGAATGTTGGGAGTTCTAGAATTCCAAACTAGAATGTTGGGAGTTCTAGAATGCCAAAATAGAATGTTAGGAGTTCTAGAATTCCAAAATAGAATGTTGGGAGTTCTAGAATGCCAACATAGAATGTTGGGAGTTCTAGAATTCCCAAATAGAATAATGGTGTTGCAGAATTCCAAAATAGAATGTTGGGAGTTCTAGAATGCCAAAATAGAATGTTGGTAGTTCTAGAATTCCAAAATAGAATGTTGGGAGTAATAGAATGCCAAAATAGAATGTTGGGAGTTTTACAATTCCAAAATAGAATGTTGGTGTTGCAGAATTCCAAAATAGAATGTTGGTAGTTCTAGAATTCCAAAATAGAATGATGGGAGTTCTATAATTTAAAAAAAAAATGTTGGGAGTTCTAGATTGCCAAAATAGAATGTTGGTAGTTCTAGAATTCAAAAAAAGAATGTTGGGAGTTCTAGAATGCCAAAATAGAATGTTGGGAGTTCTAGAATTCCAAATAGAATGTTGGGAGTTCTAGAATGCCAAAATAGTATGTTGGGAGTTCTAGAATGCCAAAATAGAATGTTGGTAGTTCTAGAATTCCAAAATAGAATGTTGGTAGTTCTAGAATTCCAAAATAGAATGTGGGTAGTTCAAGAATTCCAAATAGAATGTTGGGAGTTCTAGAATGCCAAAATAGAATGTTGGGAGTTCTAGAATTCCAAAATAGAATGTTGGGAGTTCTAGAATTCCAAAATAGAATGTTGGGAGTACTAGAATGCCAAAATAGAATGTTGGGAGTTCTAGTATTCCAAAATAGAATGTTGGGAGTTCTAGAATGCCAAAATAGAATGTTGGGAGTTCTAGAATTCCAAAATAGAATGTTGGGAGTTCTAGAATGCCAAAATAGAATGTTGGGAGTTCTAGAATGCCAAAATAGAATGTTGGGAGTTCTAGAATTCCAAAATAGAATGTTGGGAGTTCTAGAATTACAAAATAGTATGTTGGTAGTTCTAGAATTCCAAAATAGAATGTTGGGAGTTCTAGAATTCCAAAATAGAATGTTGGGAGTTCTAGAATTCCAAATAGAATGTTGGGAGTTCTAGAATGCCAAAATAGAATGTTGGGAGTTCTAGAATTCCAAAATAGAATGTTGGGAGTTCTAGAATTCCAAATAGAATGTTGGTCGTTCTAGAATGCCAAAATAGAATGTTAGAAGTTCTAGAATGCCAAAATAGAATGTTGGTAGTTCTAGAATTCAAAAATAGAATGTTGGTAGTTCTAGAATTCCAAAATAGAATGTTGGGAGTTCTAGAATGTCAAAATAGAATGTTGGTAGTTCTAGAATTCCAAAATAAAATGTTGGGAGTTCTAGAATGCCAAAATAGAATGTTGGTAGTTCTAGAATTCCAAAATAGAATGTTGGGAGTTCTAGAATGTCAAAATAGAATGTTGGGAGTTCTAGTATTCCAAAATAGAATGTTGGGAGTTCTAGAATGCCAAAATAGAATGTTGGGAGTTCTAGAATTCCAAAATAGAATGTTGGGAGTTCTAGAATGTCAAAATAGAATGTTGGGAGTTCTAGAATGCCAAAATAGAGTGTTGGTAGTTCTAGAATTCCAAAATAAAATGTTGGGAGTTCTAGAATGCCAAAATAGAATGTTGGTAGTTCTAGAATTCCAAAATAGAATGTTGGGAGTTCTAGAATGCCAAAATAGAATGTTGGTAGTTCTAGAATTCCAAAATAGAATGTTGGGAGTTCTAGAATGCCAAAATAGAATGTTGGTGTTGCAGAATTCCAAAATAGAATGTTGGGAGTTGTAGAATGCCAAAATAGAATGTTGGTAGTTCTAGAATTCCAAAATAGAATGTTGGGAGTTCTAGAATGCCAAAATAGAATGTTTGGAGTTCTAGCATGCCAAAATAGAATGTTGGGAGTTCTAGAATGCCAAAATAGAATGTTGGGAGTTCTAGAATTCCAAACTAGAATGTTGGGAGTTCTAGAATGCCAAAATAGAATGTTAGGAGTTCTAGAATTCCAAAATAGAATGTTGGGAGTTCATGAATGCCAAAATAGAATGTTGGGAGTTCTAGAATTCCAAAATAGAATGTTGGTAGTTCTAGAATTCCAAAATAGAATGTTGGGAGTTCTAGAATGCCAAAATAGAATGTTGGTAGTTCTAGAATTCCAAAATAGAATGTTGGGAGTTCTAGAATGCCAAAATAGAATGTTGGGAGTTCTAGAATTCCAAAATAGAGTGTTGGTAGTTCTAGAATTCCAAAATAAAATGTTGGGAGTTCTAGAATGCCAAAATAGAATGTTGGGAGTTCTAGAATGCCAAAATAGAATGTTGGGAGTTCTAGAATGCCAAAATAGAATATTGGGAGTTCTAGAATTCCAAAATAGAATGTTGGTGTTGCAGAATTCCAAAATAGAATGTTGGGAGTTCTAGAATGCCAAAATAGAATGTTGGTAGTTCTAGAATGCCAAAATAGAATGTTGGGAGTTCTAGAATGCCAAAATAGAATGTTGGGAGTTCTAGAATTCCAAAATAGAATGTTGGGAGTTCTAGAATGCCAAAATAGAATGTTGGGAGTTCTAGAATGCCAAAATAGAGTGTTGGTAGTTCTAGAATTCCAAAATAAAATGTTGGGAGTTCTAGAATGCCAAAATAGAATGTTGGTAGTTCTAGAATTCCAAAATAGAATGTTGGGAGTTCTAGAATGCCAAAATAGAATGTTGGTAGTTCTAGAATTCCAAAATAGAATGTTGGGAGTTCTAGAATGCCAAAATAGAATGTTGGTAATTCTAGATTTCCAAAATAGAATATTGGGAGTTCTAGAATTCCAAAATAGAATGTTGGTGTTGCAGAATTCCAAAATAGAATGTTGGGAGTTCTAGAATGCCAAAATAGAATGTTGGTAGTTCTAGAATGCCAAAATAGAATGTTGGGAGTTCTAGAATGCCAAAATAGAATGTTGGGAGTTCTAGAATGCCAAAATAGAATGTTGGGAGTTCTAGAATGCCAAAATAGAATGTTGGGAGTTCTAGAATGCCAAAATAGAATGTTGGTAGTTCTAGAATTCCAAAATAGAATGTTGGGAGTTCTAGAATGCCAACATAGAATGTTGGGAGTTCTATAATTCCCAAATAGAATAATGGTGTTGCAGAATTCCAAAATAGAATGTTGGGAGTTCTAGAATGCCAAAATAGAATGTTGGTAGTTCTAGAATTCCAAAATAGAATGTTGGGAGTAATAGAATGCCAAAATAGAATGTTGGGAGTTTTACAATTCCAAAATAGAATGTTGGTGTTGCAGAATTCCAAAATAGAATGTTGGGAGTTCTAGAATTCCAAAATAGAATGTTGGTAGTTCTAGAATTCCAAAATAGAATGATGGGAGTTCTATAATTTAAAAAAAAATGTTGGGAGTTCTAGATTGCCAAAATAGAATGTTGGTAGTTCTAGAATTCCAAAAAAGAATGTTGGGAGTTCTAGAATGCCAAAATAGAATGTTGGGAGTTCTAGAATTCCAAATAGAATGTTGGGAGTTCTAGAATGCCAAAATAGTATGTTGGGAGTTCTAGAATGCCAAAATAGAATGTTGGTAGTTCTAGAATTCCAAAATAGAATGTTGGTAGTTCTAGAATTCCAAAATAGAATGTGGGTAGTTCAAGAATTCCAAATAGAATGTTGGGAGTTCTAGAATGCCAAAATAGAATGTTGGGAGTTCTAGAATTACAAAATAGTATGTTGGTAGTTCTAGAATTCAAAAATAGAATGTTGGGAGTTCTAGAATTCCAAAATAGAATGTTGGGAGTTCTAGAATTCCAAATAGAATGTTGGGAGTTCTAGAATGCCAAAATAGAATGTTGGGAGTTCTAGAATTCCAAAATAGAATGTTGGGAGTTCTAGAATTCCAAATAGAATGTTGGTCGTTCTAGAATGCCACAATAGAATGTTAGAAGTTCTAGAATGCCAAAATAGAATGTTGGTAGTTCTAGAATTCAAAAATAGAATGTTGGTAGTTTTAGAATTCCAAAATAGAATGTTGGGAGTTCTAGAATGTCAAAATAGAATGTTGGTAGTTCTAGAATTCCAAAATAGAATGTTGGGAGTTCTAGAATGCCAAAATAGAATGTTGGGAGTGCTAGAATTCCAAATAGAATGTTGGGAGTTCTAGAATGCCAAAATAGAATGTTGGGAGTTCTAGAATGCCAAAATAGAATGTTGGTAGTTCTAGAATGCCATAATAGAATGTTGGGAGTTCTAGAATGCCAAAATAGAATGTTGGGAGTTCTAGAATGCCAAAATAGAACGTTAAGAGTTCTAGAATGCCAAAATAGAATGTTGGGAGTTCTAGAATGCCAAAATAGAATGTTGGGAGTTCTAGAATGCCAAAATAGAATGTTAGTAGTTCTAGAATTCCAAAATAGAATTTTGGGAGTTCTAGAATGCCAAAATAGAATGTTGGGAGTTCTAGAATGCCACAATAGAATGTTGGGAGTTCTAGAATGCCAAAATAGAATGTTGGGAGTTCTAGAATTCCAAAATAGAATGTTGGGAGTTCTAGAATTCCAAACTAGAATGTTGGTGTTGCAGAATTCAAGAATAGAATGTTGGGAGTTCTAGAATGCCAAAATAGAATGTTGGGAGTTCTAGAATTCCAAAATAGAATGTTGGGAGATCTAGAATGCCAAAATAGAATGTTGGTAGTTCTAGAATTCCAAAATAGAATGTTGGGAGTTCTAGAATGCCAAAATAGAATGTTGGGAGTTCTAGAATTCCAAAATAGAATGTTGGTGTTGCAGAATACCAAAATAGAATGTTGGGAGTTCTAGAATTCCAAAATAGAATGTTGGGAGTTCTAGAATTCCAAAATAGAATGTTGGTAGTTCTAGAATTCCAAAATAGAATGTTGGGAGTTCTAGAATGCCAAAATAGAATGTTGGGAGTTCTAGAATTCCAAAATAGAATGTTGGGAGTTCTAGAATTCCAAACTAGAATGTTGGTGTTGCAGAATTCAAGAATAGAATGTTGGGAGTTCTAGAATGCCAAAATAGAATGTTGGTAGTTCTAGAATTCCAAAATAGAATGTTGGGAGTTCTAGAATGCCAAATTAGAATGTTGGTAGTTCTAGAATTCTAAAATAGAATGTTGGGAGTTCTAGAATGCCAAAATAGAATGTTGGGAGTTCTAGAATTCCAAAATAGAATGTTGGGAGTTCTAGAATGCCAAAATAGAATGTTGGGAGTCCTAGAATGCCAAAATAGAATGTTGGGAGTTCTAGAATTCCAAAATAGAATGTTGGTGTTGCAGAATTCCAAAATAGAATGTTGGGAGTTCTAGAATTCCAAAATAGAATGTTGGGAGTTCTAGAATGCCAAAATAGAATGTTGATAGTTCTAGAATTCCAAAATAGAATGTTGGGAGTTCTAGAATTCCAAAATAGAATGTTGGGAGTTCTAGAATTCCAAACTAGAATGTTGGTGTTGCAGAATTCAAGAATAGAATGTTGGGAGTTCTAGAATGCCAAAATAGAATGTTGGTAGTTCTAGAATTCCAAAATAGAATGTTGGGAGTTCTAGAATGCCAAAATAGAATGTTGGGAGTTCTAGAATTCCAAAATAGAATGTTGGTGTTGCAGAATTCCAAAATAGAATGTTGGGAGTTCTAGAATTCCAAAATAGAATGTTGGGAGTTCTAGAATGCCAAAATAGAATGTTGGTAGTTCTAGAATTCCAAAATAGAATGTTGGGAGTTCTAGAATGCCAAAATAGAATGTTGGGAGTTCTAGAATTCCAAATAGAATGTTGGGAGTTCTAGAATGCCAAAATAGTATGTTGGGAGTTCTAGAATGCCAAAATAGAATGTTGGTAGTTCTAGAATTCCAAAATAGAATGTTGGTAGTTCTAGAATTCCAAAATAGAATGTGGGTAGTTCAAGAATTCCAAATAGAATGTTGGGAGTTCTAGAATGCGAAAATAGAATGTTGGGAGTTCTAGAATTCCAAAATAGAATGTTGGTGTTGCAGAATTCCAAAATAGAATGTTGGGAGTTCTAGAATTCCAAAATAGAATGTTGGGAGTTCTAGAATGCCAAAATAGAATGTTGGGAGTTCTAGAATTCCAAATAGAATGTTGGGAGTTCTAGAATGCCAAAATAGTATGTTGGGAGTTCTAGAATGCCAAAATAGAATGTTGGTAGTTCTAGAATTCCAAAATAGAATGTTGGTAGTTCTAGAATTCCAAAATAGAATGTGGGTAGTTCAAGAATTCCAAATAGAATGTTGGGAGTTCTAGTATTCCAAAATAGAATGTTGGGAGTACTAGAATGCCAAAATAGAATGTTGGGAGTTCTAGTATTCCAAAATAGAATGTTGGGAGTTCTAGAATACCAAAATAGAATGTTGGGAGTTCTAGAATGCCAAAATAGAATGTTGGGAGTTCTAGAATTCCAAAATAGAATGTTGGGAGTTCTAGAATGTCAAAATAGAATGTTGGGAGTTCTAGAATGCCAAAATAGAGTGTTGGTAGTTCTAGAATTCCAAAATAAAATGTTGGGAGTTCTAGAATGCCAAAATAGAATGTTGGTAGTTCTAGAATTCCAAAATAGAATGTTGGGAGTTCTAGAATGCCAAAATAGAATGTTGGGAGTTCTAGAATTCCAAAATAGAATGTTGGGAGTTCTAGAATGCCAAAATAGAATGTTAAGAGTTATAGAATGCCAAAATAGAATGTTGGGAGTTCTAGAATGCCAAACTAGAATGTTGGTAGTTCTAGAATTCCAAAATAGAATGTTGGGAGTTCTAGAATGCCAAAATAGAATGTTGGGAGTTCTAGAGTTCCAAAATAGAATGTTGGGAGTTCTAGAATGCCAAAATAGAATGTTAAGAGTTATAGAATGCCAAAATAGAATGTTGGGAGTTCTAGAATTCCAAACTAGAATGTTGGTGTTGCAGAATTCAAGAATAGAATGTTGGGAGTTCTAGAATGCCAAAATAGAATGTTGGTAGTTCTAGAATTCCAAAATAGAATGTTGGGAGTTCTAGAATGCCAAATTAGAATGTTGGTAGTTCTAGAATTCCAAAATAGAATGTTGGGAGTTCTAGAATGCCAAAATAGAATGTTGGGAGTCCTAGAATGCCAAAATAGAATGTTGGGAGTTCTAGAATTCCAAAATAGAATGTTGGTGTTGCAGAATTCCAAAATAGAATGTTGGGAGTTCTAGAATTCCAAAATAGAATGTTGGGAGTTCTAGAATGCCAAAATAGAATGTTGATAGTTCTAGAATTCCAAAATAGAATGTTGGGAGTTCTAGAATTCCAAAATAGAATGTTGGGAGTTCTAGAATTCCAAACTAGAATGTTGGTGTTGCAGAATTCAAGAATAGAATGTTGGGAGTTCTAGAATGCCAAAATAGAATGTTGGTAGTTCTAGTATTCCAAAATAGAATGTTGGTCGTTCTAGAATGCCAAAATAGAATGTTAGAAGTTCTAGAATGCCAAAATAGAATGTTGGTAGTTCTAGAATTCAAAAATAGAATGTTGGTAGTTCTAGAATTCCAAAATAGAATGTTGGGAGTTCTAGAATGCCAAAATAGAATGTTAGAAGTTCTAGAATGCCAAAATAGAATGTTGGTAGTTCTAGAATTCAAAAATAGAATGTTGGTAGTTCTAGAATTCCAAAATAGAATGTTGGGAGTTCTAGAATGTCAAAATAGAATGTTGGTAGTTCTAGAATTCCAAAATAGAATGTTGGGAGTTCTAGAATGCCAAAATAGAATGTTGGGAGTGCTAGAATTCCAAATAGAATGTTGGGAGTTCTAGAATGCCAAAATAGAATGTTGGGAGTTCTAGAATGCCAAAATAGAATGTTGGTAGTTCTAGAATGCCATAATAGAATGTTGGGAGTTCTAGAATGCCAAAATAGAATTTTGGGAGTTCTAGAATGCCAAAATAGAATGTTGGGAGTTCTAGAATGCCACAATAGAATGTTGGGAGTTCTAGAATGCCAAAATAGAATGTTGGTAGTTCTAGAATTCCAAAATAGAATGTTGGGAGTTCTAGAATGCCAAAATATAATGTTGGGAGTTCTAGAATTCCAAAATAGAATGTTGGGAGTTCTAGAATGCCAAAATAGAATGTTGGTAGTTCTAGAATGCCAAAATAGAATGTTGGTAGTTCTAGAATTCCAAAATAGAATGTTGGGAGTTCTAGAATGCCAAAATAGAATGTTGGGAGTTCTAGAATTCCAAAAAAGAATGTTGGGAGTTCTAGAATGCCAAAATAGAATGTTGGTGTTGCAGAATTCCAAAATAGAATGTTGGGAGTTGTAGAATTCCAAAATAGAATGTTGGTAGTTCTAAAATTCCAAAATAGAATGTTGGGAGTTCTAGAATGCCAAAATAGAATGTTGGTGTTGTAGAATTCCAAAATAGAATGTTGGGAGTTGTAGAATGCCAAAATAGAATGTTGTTAGTTCTAGAATTCCAAAATAGAATGTTGGGAGTTCTAGAATGCCAAAATAGAATGTTGGGAGTTCTAGCATGCCAAAATAGAATGTTGGGAGTTCTAGAATGCCAAAATAGAATGTTGGGAGTTCTAGAATTCCAAACTAGAATGTTAAGAGTTCTAGAATGCCAAAATAGAATGTTAGGAGTTCTAGAATTCCAAAATAGAATGTTGGGAGTTCTAGAATGCCAACATAGAATGTTGGGAGTTCTAGAATTCCCAAATAGAATAATGGTGTTGCAGAATTCCAAAATAGAATGTTGGGAGTTCTAGAATGGCAAAAAAGAATGTTGGTAGTTCTAGAATTCCAAAATAGAATGTTGGGAGTAATAGAATGCCAAAATAGAATGTTGGGAGTTTTACAATTCCAAAATAGAATGTTGGTGTTGCAGAATTCCAAAATAGAATGTTGGGAGTTCTAGAATTCCAAAATAGAATGTTGGTAGTTCTAGAATTCCAAAATAGAATGATGGGAGTTCTATAATAAAAAAAAAAATGTTGGGAGTTCTAGATTGCCAAAATAGAATGTTGGTAGTTCTAGAATTCCAAAAAAGAATGTTGGGAGTTCTAGAATGCCAAAATAGAATGTTGGGAGTTCTAGAATTCCAAATAGAATGTTGGTAGTTCTAGAATTCCAAAATAGAATGTGGGTAGTTCAAGAATTCCAAATAGAATGTTGGTAGTTCTAGAATTCCAAAATAGAATGATGGGAGTTCTATAATAAAAAAAAAAATGTTGGGAGTTCTAGATTGCCAAAATAGAATGTTGGTAGTTCTAGAATTCCAAAAAAGAATGTTGGGAGTTCTAGAATGCCAAAATAGTATGTTGGGAGTTCTAGAATGCCAAAATAGAATGTTGGTAGTTCTAGAATTCCAAAATAGAATGTTGGTAGTTCTAGAATTCCAAAATAGAATGTGGGTAGTTCAAGAATTCCAAATAGAATGTTGGGAGTTCTAGAATGCCAAAATAGAATGTTGGGAGTTCTAGAATTCCAAAATAGAATGTTGGGAGTTCTAGAATTCCAAAATAGAATGTTGGGAGTACTAGAATGCCAAAATAGAATGTTGGGAGTTCTAGTATTCCAAAATAGAATGTTGGGAGTTCTAGAATGCCAAAATAGAATGTTGGGAGTTCTAGAATTCCAAAATAGAATGTTGGGAGTTCTAGAATGCCAAAATAGAATGTTGGGAGTTCTAGAATTCCAAAATAGAATGTTGGGAGTTCTAGAATTCCAAAATAGAATGTTGGGAGTTCTAGAATTACAAAATAGTATATTGGTAGTTCTAGAATTCCAAAATAGAATGTTGGGAGTTCTAGAATTCCAAAATAGAATGTTGGGAGTTCTAGAATTCCAAATAGAATGTTGGGAGTTCTAGAATGCCAAAATAGAATGTTGGGAGTTCTAGAATTCCAAAATAGAATGTTGGGAGTTCTAGAATTCCAAATAGAATGTTGGTCGTTCTAGAATGCCAAAATAGAATGTTAGAAGTTCTAGAATGACAAAATAGAATGTTGGTAGTTCTAGAATTCAAAAATAGAATGTTGGTAGTTCTAGAATTCCAAAATAGAATGTTGGGAGTTCTAGAATGTCAAAATAGAATGTTGGTAGTTCTAGAATTCCAAAATAAAATGTTGGGAGTTCTAGAATGCCAAAATAGAGTGTTGGTAGTTCTAGAATTCCAAAATAAAATGTTGGGAGTTCTAGAATGCCAAAATAGAATGTTGGTAGTTCTAGAATTCCAAAATAGAATGTTGGGAGTTCTAGAATGCCAAAATAGAATGTTGGGAGTTCTAGAATTCCAAAATAGAATGTTGGGAGTTCTAGAATGTCAAAATAGAATGTTGGGAGTTCTAGAATGCCAAAATAGAGTGTTGGTAGTTCTAGAATTCCAAAATAAAATGTTGGGAGTTCTAGAATGCCAAAATAGAATGTTGGTAGTTCTAGAATTCCAAAATAGAATGTTGGGAGTTCTAGAATGCCAAAATAGAATGTTGGGAGTTCTAGAATTCCAAAATAGAATGTTGGGAGTTCTAGAATGCCAAAATAGAATGTTAAGAGTTATAGAATGCCAAAATAGAATGTTGGGAGTTCTAGAATGCCAAAATAGAATGTTGGTAGTTCTAGAATTCCAAAATAGAATGTTGGGAGTTCTAGAATGCCAAAATAGAATGTTGGGAGTTCTAGAGTTCCAAAATAGAATGTTGGGAGTTCTAGAATGCCAAAATAGAATGTTGGTAGTTCTAGAATGCCAAAATAGAATGTTGGTAGTTCTAGAATTCCAAAATAGAATGTTGGGAGTTCTAGAATGCCAAAATAGAATGTTGGGAGTTCTAGAATTCCAAAAAAGAATGTTGGGAGTTCTAGAATGCCAAAATAGAATGTTGGTGTTGCAGAATTCCAAAATAGAATGTTGGGAGTTGTAGAATTCCAAAATAGAATGTTGGTAGTTCTAAAATTCCAAAATAGAATGTTGGGAGTTCTAGAATGCCAAAATAGAATGTTGGTGTTGCAGAATTCCAAAATAGAATGTTGGGAGTTGTAGAATGCCAAAATAGAATGTTGGTAGTTCTAGAATTCCAAAATAGAATGTTGGGAGTTCTAGAATGCCAAAATAGAATGTTGGGAGTTCTAGCATGCCAAAATAGAATGTTGGGAGTTCTAGAATGCCAAAATAGAATGTTGGGAGTTCTAGAATTCCAAACTAGAATGTTGGGAGTTCTAGAATGCCAAAATAGAATGTTAGGAGTTCTAGAATTCCAAAATAGAATGTTGGGAGTTCTAGAATGCCAACATAGAATGTTGGGAGTTCTAGAATTCCCAAATAGAATAATGGTGTTGCAGAATTCCAAAATAGAATGTTGGGAGTTCTAGAATGGCAAAATAGAATGTTGGTAGTTCTAGAATTCCAAAATAGAATGTTGGGAGTAATAGAATGCCAAAATAGAATGTTGGGAGTTTTACAATTCCAAAATAGAATGTTGGTGTTGCAGAATTCCAAAATAGAATGTTGGGAGTTCTAGAATTCCAAAAAAGAATGTTGGGAGTTCTAGAATGCCAAAATAGAATGTTGGGAGTTCTAGAATTCCAAATAGAATGTTGGGAGTTCTAGAATGCCAAAATAGTATGTTGGGAGTTCTAGAATGCCAAAATAGAATGTTGGTAGTTCTAGAATTCCAAAATAGAATGTTGGTAGTTCTAGAATTCCAAAATAGAATGTGGGTAGTTCAAGAATTCCAAATAGAATGTTGGGAGTTCTAGAATGCCAAAATAGAATGTTGGGAGTTCTAGAATTCCAAAATAGAATGTTGGGAGTTCTAGAATTCCAAAATAGAATGTTGGGAGTACTAGAATGCCAAAATAGAATGTTGGGAGTTCTAGTATTCCAAAATAGAATGTTGGGAGTTCTAGAATGCCAAAATAGAATGTTGGGAGTTCTAGAATTCCAAAATAGAATGTTGGGAGTTCTAGAATGCCAAAATAGAATGTTGGGAGTTCTAGAATTCCAAAATAGAATGTTGAGAGTTCTAGAATTCCAAAATAGAATGTTGGGAGTTCTAGAATTACAAAATAGTATGTTGGTAGTTCTAGAATTCCAAAATAGAATGTTGGGAGTTCTAGAATTCCAAAATAGAATGTTGGGAGTTCTAGAATTCCAAATAGAATGTTGGGAGTTCTAGAATGCCAAAATAGAATGTTGGGAGTTCTAGAATTCCAAAATAGAATGCTGGGAGTTCTAGAATTCCAAATAGAATGTTGGTCGTTCTAGAATGCCAAAATAGAATGTTAGAAGTTCTAGAATGCCAAAATAGAATGTTGGTAGTTCTAGAATTCAAAAATAGAATGTTGGTAGTTCTAGAATTCCAAAATAGAATGTTGGGAGTTCTAGAATGTCAAAATAGAATGTTGGTAGTTCTAGAATTCCAAAATAAAATGTTGGGAGTTCTAGAATGCCAAAATAGAGTGTTGGTAGTTCTAGAATTCCAAAATAAAATGTTGGGAGTTCTAGAATGCCAAAATAGAATGTTGGTAGTTCTAGAATTCCAAAATAGAATGTTGGGAGTTCTAGAATGCCAAAATAGAATGTTGGGAGTTCTAGAATTCCAAAATAGAATGTTGGGAGTTCTAGAATGTCAAAATAGAATGTTGGGAGTTCTAGAATGCCAAAATAGAGTGTTGGTAGTTCTAGAATTCCAAAATAAAATGTTGGGAGTTCTAGAATGCCAAAATAGAATGTTGGTAGTTCTAGAATTCCAAAATAGAATGTTGGGAGTTCTAGAATGCCAAAATAGAATGTTGGGAGTTCTAGAATTCCAAAATAGAATGTTGGGAGTTCTAGAATGCCAAAATAGAATGTTAAGAGTTATAGAATGCCAAAATAGAATGTTGGGAGTTCTAGAATGCCAAAATAGAATGTTGGTAGTTCTAGAATTCCAAAATAGAATGTTGGGAGTTCTAGAATGCCAAAATAGAATGTTGGGAGTTCTAGAGTTCCAAAATAGAATGTTGGGAGTTCTAGAATGCCAAAATAGAATGTTAAGAGTTATAGAATGCCAAAATAGAATGTTGGGAGTTCTAGAATTCCAAAATAGAATGTTGGGAGTTCTAGAATGCCAAAATAGAGTGTTGGTAGTTCTAGAATTCCAAAATAAAATGTTGGGAGTTCTAGAATGCCAAAATAGAATGTTGGTAGTTCTAGAATTCCAAAATAGAATGTTGGGAGTTCTAGAATGCCAAAATAGAATGTTGGGAGTTCTAGAATGCCAAAATAGAATGTTGGGAGTTCTAGAATTCCAAAATAGAATGTTGGGAGTTGTAGAATTCCAAAATAGAATGTTGGTAGTTCTAAAATTCCAAAATAGAATGTTGGGAGTTCTAGAATGCCAAAATAGAATGTTGGTGTTGCAGAATTCCAAAATAGAATGTTGGGAGTTGTAGAATGCCAAAATAGAATGTTGGTAGTTCTAGAATTCCAAAATAGAATGTTGGGAGTTCTAGAATGCCAAAATAGAATGTTGGGAGTTCTAGCATGCCAAAATAGAATGTTGGGAGTTCTAGAATGCCAAAATAGAATGTTGGGAGTTCTAGAATTCCAAACTAGAATGTTGGGAGTTCTAGAATGCCAAAATAGAATGTTAGGAGTTCTAGAATTCCAAAATAGAATGTTGGGAGTTCTAGAATGCCAACATAGAATGTTGGGAGTTCTAGAATTCCCAAATAGAATAATGGTGTTGCAGAATTCCAAAATAGAATGTTGGGAGTTCTAGAATGGCAAAATAGAATGTTGGTAGTTCTAGAATTCCAAAATAGAATGTTGGGAGTAATAGAATGCCAAAATAGAATGTTGGGAGTTTTAAAAATTCCAAAATAGAATGTTGGTGTTGCAGAATTCCAAAATAGAATGTTGGTAGTTCTAGAATTCCAAAAAAGAATGTTGGGAGTTCTAGAATGCCAAAATAGAATGTTGGGAGTTCTAGAATTCCAAATAGAATGTTGGGAGTTCTAGAATGCCAAAATAGAATGTTGGGAGTTCTAGAATTCCAAAAAAGAATGTTGGGAGTTCTAGAATGCCAAAATAGAATGTTGGTGTTGCAGAATTCCAAAATAGAATGTTGGGAGTTGTAGAATTCCAAAATAGAATGTTGGTAGTTCTAAAATTCCAAAATAGAATGTTGGGAGTTCTAGAATGCCAAAATAGAATGTTGGTGTTGCAGAATTCCAAAATAGAATGTTGGGAGTTGTAGAATGCCAAAATAGAATGTTGGTAGTTCTAGAATTCCAAAATAGAATGTTGGGAGTTCTAGAATGCCAAAATAGAATGTTGGGAGTTCTAGCATGCCAAAATAGAATGTTGGGAGTTCTAGAATGCCAAAATAGAATGTTGGGAGTTCTAGAATTCCAAACTAGAATGTTGGGAGTTCTAGAATGCCAAAATAGAATGTTAGGAGTTCTAGAATTCCAAAATAGAATGTTGGGAGTTCTAGAATGCCAACATAGAATGTTGGGAGTTCTAGAATTCCCAAATAGAATAATGGTGTTGCAGAATTCCAAAATAGAATGTTGGGAGTTCTAGAATGGCAAAATAGAATGTTGGTAGTTCTAAAATTCCAAAATAGAATGTTGGGAGTAATAGAATGCCAAAATAGAATGTTGGGAGTTTTACAATTCCAAAATAGAATGTTGGTGTTGCAGAATTCCAAAATAGAATGTTGGGAGTTCTAGAATTCCAAAAAAGAATGTTGGGAGTTCTAGAATGCCAAAATAGAATGTTGGGAGTTCTAGAATTCCAAATAGAATGTTGGGAGTTCTAGAATGCCAAAATAGTATGTTGGGAGTTCTAGAATGCCAAAATAGAATGTTGGTAGTTCTAGAATTCCAAAATAGAATGTTGGTAGTTCTAGAATTCCAAAATAGAATGTGGGTAGTTCAAGAATTCCAAATAGAATGTTGGGAGTTCTAGAATGCCAAAATAGAATGTTGGGAGTTCTAGAATGCCAAAATAGAATGTTGGGAGTTCTAGAATTCCAAAATAGAATGTTGGGAGTACTAGAATGCCAAAATAGAATGTTGGGAGTTCTAGTATTCCAAAATAGAATGTTGGGAGTTCTAGAATGCCAAAATAGAATGTTGGGAGTTCTAGAATTCCAAAATAGAATGTTGGGAGTTCTAGAATGCCAAAATAGAATGTTGGGAGTTCTAGAATTCCAAAATAGAATGTTGGGAGTTCTAGAATTCCAAAATAGAATGTTGGGAGTTCTAGAATTACAAAATAGTATGTTGGTAGTTCTAGAATTCCAAAATAGAATGTTGGGAGTTCTAGAATTCCAAAATAGAATGTTGGGAGTTCTAGAATTCCAAATAGAATGTTGGGAGTTCTAGAATGCCAAAATAGAATGTTGGGAGTTCTAGAATTCCAAAATAGAATGTTGGGAGTTCTAGAATTCCAAATAGAATGTTGGTCGTTCTAGAATGCCAAAATAGAATGTTAGAAGTTCTAGAATGCCAAAATAGAATGTTGGTAGTTCTAGAATTCAAAAATAGAATGTTGGTAGTTCTAGAATTCCAAAATAGAATGTTGGGAGTTCTAGAATGTCAAAATAGAATGTTGGTAGTTCTAGAATTCCAAAATAAAATGTTGGGAGTTCTAGAATGCCAAAATAGAGTGTTGGTAGTTCTAGAATTCCAAAATAAAATGTTGGGAGTTCTAGAATGCCAAAATAGAATGTTGGTAGTTCTAGAATTCCAAAATAGAATGTTGGGAGTTCTAGAATGCCAAAATAGAATGTTGGGAGTTCTAGAATTCCAAAATAGAATGTTGGGAGTTCTAGAATGCCAAAATAGAGTGTTGGTAGTTCTAGAATTCCAAAATAGAATGTTGGGAGTTCTAGAATTCCAAAATAGAATGTTGGGAGTTCTAGAATTCCAAAATAGAATGTTGGGAGTACTAGAATGCCAAAATAGAATGTTGGGAGTTCTAGTATTCCAAAATAGAATGTTGGGAGTTCTAGAATGCCAAAATAGAATGTTGGGAGTTCTAGAATTCCAAAATAGAATGTTGGGAGTTATAGAATGTTGGGAGTTCTAGAATTCCAAAATAGAATGTTGGGAGTTCTAGAATTACAAAATAGTATGTTGGTAGTTCTAGAATTCCAAAATAGAATGTTGGGAGTTCTAGAATTCCAAAATAGAATGTTGGGAGTTCTAGAATTCCAAATAGAATGTTGGGAGTTCTAGAATGCCAAAATAGAATGTTGGGAGTTCTAGAATTCCAAAATAGAATGTTGGGAGTTCTAGAATTCCAAATAGAATGTTGGTCGTTCTAGAATGCCAAAATAGAATGTTAGAAGTTCTAGAATGCCAAAATAGAATGTTGGTAGTTCTAGAATTCAAAAATAGAATGTTGGTAGTTCTAGAATTCCAAAATAGAATGTTGGGAGTTCTAGAATGTCAAAATAGAATGTTTGTAGTTCTAGAATTCCAAAATAAAATGTTGGGAGTTCTAGAATGCCAAAATAAAATGTTGGGAGTTCTAGAATGCCAAAATAGAATGTTGGTAGTTCTAGAATTCCAAAATAAAATGTTGGGAGTTCTAGAATGCCAAAATAGAATGTTGGTAGTTCTAGAATTCCAAAATAGAATGTTGGGAGTTCTAGAATGCCAAAATAGAATGTTGGGAGTTCTAGAATTCCAAAATAGAATGTTGGGAGTTCTAGAATGTCAAAATAGAATGTTGGGAGTTCTAGAATGCCAAAATAGAGTGTTGGTAGTTCTAGAATTCCAAAATAAAATGTTGGGAGTTCTAGAATGCCAAAATAGAATGTTGGTAGTTCTAGAATTCCAAAATAGAATGTTGGGAGCTCTAGAATGCCAAAATAGAATGTTGGTAGTTCTAGAATTCCAAAATAGAATGTTGGGAGTTCTAGAATGCCAAAATAGAATGTTGGGAGTTCTAGAATGCCAAAATAGAATGTTGGGAGTTCTAGAATTCCAAAATAGAATGTTGGGAGTTGTAGAATTCCAAAATAGAATGTTGGTAGTTCTAAAATTCCAAAATAGAATGTTGGGAGTTCTAGAATTCCAAAATAGAATGTTGGGAGTTCTAGAATGCCAAAATAGAATGTTAAGAGTTATAGAATGCCAAAATAGAATGTTGGGAGTTCTAGAATGCCAAAATAGAATGTTGGTAGTTCTAGAATTCCAAAATAGAATGTTGGGAGTTCTAGAATGCCAAAATAGAATGTTGAGAGTTCTAGAGTTCCAAAATAGAATGTTGGGAGTTCTAGAATGCCAAAATAGAGTGTTGGTAGTTCTAGAATTCCAAAATAAAATGTTGGGAGTTCTAGAATGCCAAAATAGAATGTTGGTAGTTCTAGAATTCCAAAATAGAATGTTGGGAGTTCTAGAATGCCAAAATAGAATGTTGGGAGTTCTAGAATGCCAAAATAGAATGTTGGGAGTTCTAGAATTCCAAAATAGAATGTTGGGAGTTGTAGAATTCCAAAATAGAATGTTGGTAGTTCTAAAATTCCAAAATAGAATGTTGGGAGTTCTAGAATTCCAAAATAGAATGTTGGGAGTTCTAGAATGCCAAAATAGAATGTTAAGAGTTATAGAATGCCAAAATAGAATGTTGGGAGTTCTAGAATGCCAAAATAGAATGTTGGTAGTTCTAGAATTCCAAAATAGAATGTTGGGAGTTCTAGAATGCCAAAATAGAATGTTGAGAGTTCTAGAGTTCCAAAATAGAATGTTGGGAGTTCTAGAATGCCAAAATAGAATGTTAAGAGTTATAGAATGCCAAAATAGAATGTTGGGAGTTCTAGAATTCCAAAATAGAATGTTGGGAGTTCTAGAATGCCAAAATAGAGTGTTGGTAGTTCTAGAATTCCAAAATAAAATGTTGGGAGTTCTAGAATGCCAAAATAGAATGTTGGTAGTTCTAGAATTCCAAAATAGAATGTTGGGAGTTCTAGAATGCCAAAATAGAATGTTGGGAGTTCTAGAATGCCAAAATAGAATGTTGGGAGTTCTAGAATTCCAAAATAGAATGTTGGGAGTTGTAGAATTCCAAAATAGAATGTTGGTAGTTCTAAAATTCCAAAATAGAATGTTGGGAGTTCTAGAATGCCAAAATAGAATGTTGGTGTTGCAGAATTCCAAAATAGAATGTTGGGAGTTGTAGAATGCCAAAATAGAATGTTGGTAGTTCTAGAATTCCAAAATAGAATGTTGGGAGTTCTAGAATGCCAAAATAGAATGTTGGGAGTTCTAGCATGCCAAAATAGAATGTTGGGAGTTCTAGAATGCCAAAATAGAATGTTGGGAGTTCTAGAATTCCAAACTAGAATGTTGGGAGTTCTAGAATGCCAAAATAAAATGTTAGGAGTTCTAGAATTCCAAAATAGAATGTTGGGAGTTCTAGAATGCCAACATAGAATGTTGGGAGTTCTAGAATTCCCAAATAGAATAATGGTGTTGCAGAATTCCAAAATAGAATGTTGGGAGTTCTAGAATGGCAAAATAGAATGTTGGTAGTTCTAGAATTCCAAAATAGAATGTTGGGAGTAATAGAATGCCAAAATAGAATGTTGGGAGTTTTACAATTCCAAAATAGAATGTTGGTGTTGCAGAATTCCAAAATAGAATGTTGGTAGTTCTAGAATTCCAAAAAAGAATGTTGGGAGTTCTAGAATGCCAAAATAGAATGTTGGGAGTTCTAGAATTCCAAATAGAATGTTGGGAGTTCTAGAATGCCAAAATAGAATGTTGGGAGTTCTAGAATTCCAAAAAAGAATGTTGGGAGTTCTAGAATGCCAAAATAGAATGTTGGTGTTGCAGAATTCCAAAATAGAATGTTGGGAGTTGTAGAATTCCAAAATAGAATGTTGGTAGTTCTAAAATTCCAAAATAGAATGTTGGGAGTTCTAGAATGCCAAAATAGAATGTTGGTGTTGCAGAATTCCAAAATAGAATGTTGGGAGTTGTAGAATGCCAAAATAGAATGTTGGTAGTTCTAGAATTCCAAAATAGAATGTTGGGAGTTCTAGAATGCCAAAATAGAATGTTGGGAGTTCTAGCATGCCAAAATAGAATGTTGGGAGTTCTAGAATGCCAAAATAGAATGTTGGGAGTTCTAGAATTCCAAACTAGAATGTTGGGAGTTCTAGAATGCCAAAATAGAATGTTAGGAGTTCTAGAATTCCAAAATAGAATGTTGGGAGTTCTAGAATGCCAACATAGAATGTTGGGAGTTCTAGAATTCCCAAATAGAATAATGGTGTTGCAGAATTCCAAAATAGAATGTTGGGAGTTCTAGAATGGCAAAATAGAATGTTGGTAGTTCTAGAATTCCAAAATAGAATGTTGGGAGTAATAGAATGCCAAAATAGAATGTTGGGAGTTTTACAATTCCAAAATAGAATGTTGGTGTTGCAGAATTCCAAAATAGAATGTTGGGAGTTCTAGAATTCCAAAAAAGAATGTTGGGAGTTCTAGAATGCCAAAATAGAATGTTGGGAGTTCTAGAATGCCAAAATAGTATGTTGGGAGTTCTAGAATGCCAAAATAGAATGTTGGTAGTTCTAGAATTCCAAAATAGAATGTTGGTAGTTCTAGAATTCCAAAATAGAATGTGGGTAGTTCAAGAATTCCAAATAGAATGTTGGGAGTTCTAGAATGCCAAAATAGAATGTTGGGAGTTCTAGAATTCCAAAATAGAATGTTGGGAGTTCTAGAATTCCAAAATAGAATGTTGGGAGTACTAGAATGCCAAAATAGAATGTTGGGAGTTCTAGTATTCCAAAATAGAATGTTGGGAGTTCTAGAATGCCAAAATAGAATGTTGGGAGTTCTAGAATTCCAAAATAGAATGTTGGGAGTTCTAGAATGCCAAAATAGAATGTTGGGAGTTCTAGAATTCCAAAATAGAATGTTGGGAGTTCTAGAATTCCAAAATAGAATGTTGGGAGTTCTAGAATTACAAAATAGTATGTTGGTAGTTCTAGAATTCCAAAATAGAATGTTGGGAGTTCTAGAATTCCAAAATAGAATGTTGGGAGTTCTAGAATTCCAAATAGAATGTTGGGAGTTCTAGAATGCCAAAATAGAATGTTGGGAGTTCTAGAATTCCAAAATAGAATGTTGGGAGTTCTAGAATTCCAAATAGAATGTTGGTCGTTCTAGAATGCCAAAATAGAATGTTAGAAGTTCTAGAATGCCAAAATAGAATGTTGGTAGTTCTAGAATTCAAAAATAGAATGTTGGTAGTTCTAGAATTCCAAAATAGAATGTTGGGAGTTCTAGAATGTCAAAATAGAATGTTGGTAGTTCTAGAATTCCAAAATAAAATGTTGGGAGTTCTAGAATGCCAAAATAGAGTGTTGGGAGTTCTAGAATTCCAAAATAAAATGTTGGGAGTTCTAGAATGCCAAAATAGAATGTTGGTAGTTCTAGAATTCCAAAATAGAATGTTGGGAGTTCTAGAATGCCAAAATAGAATGTTGGGAGTTCTAGAATTCCAAAATAGAATGTTGGGAGTTCTAGAATGTCAAAATAGAATGTTGGGAGTTCTAGAATGCCAAAATAGAGTGTTGGTAGTTCTAGAATTCCAAAATAAAATGTTGGGAGTTCTAGAATGCCAAAATAGAATGTTGGTAGTTCTAGAATTCCAAAATAGAATGTTGGGAGTTCTAGAATGCCAAAATAGAATGTTGGGAGTTCTAGAATTCCAAAATAGAATGTTGGGAGTTCTAGAATGCCAAAATATAGTGTTGGTAGTTCTAGAATTCCAAAATAAAATGTTGGGAGTTCTAGAATGCCAAAATAGAATGTTGGTAGTTCTAGAATTCCAAAATAGAATGTTGGGGAGTTCTAGAATTCCCAAATAGAATAATGGTGTTGCAGAATTCCAAAATAGAATGTTGGGAGTTCTAGAATGGCAAAATAGAATGTTGGTAGTTCTAGAATTCCAAAATAGAATGTTGGGAGTAATAGAATGCCAAAATAGAATGTTGGGAGTTTTACAATTCCAAAATAGAATGTTGGTGTTGCAGAATTCCAAAATAGAATGTTGGGAGTTCTAGAATTCCAATAAAGAATGTTGGGAGTTCTAGAATGCCAAAATAGAATGTTGGGAGTTCTAGAATTCCAAATAGAATGTTGGGAGTTCTAGAATGCCAAAATAGTATGTTGGGAGTTCTAGAATGCCAAAATAGAATGTTGGCAGTTCTAGAATTCCAAAATAGAATGTTGGTAGTTCTAGAATTCCAAAATAGAATGTGGGTAGTTCAAGAATTCCAAATAGAATGTTGGGAGTTCTAGAATGCCAAAATAGAATGTTGGGAGTTCTAGAATTCCAAAATAGAATGTTGGGAGTTCTAGAATTCCAAAATAGAATGTTGGGAGTACTAGAATGCCAAAATAGAATGTTGGGAGTTCTAGTATTCCAAAATAGAATGTTGGGAGTTCTAGAATGCCAAAATAGAATGTTGGGAGTTCTAGAATTCCAAAATAGAATGTTGGGAGTTCTAGAATGCCAAAATAGAATGTTGGGAGTTCTAGAATTCCAAAATAGAATGTTGGGAGTTCTAGAATTCCAAAATAGAATGTTGGGAGTTCTAGAATTACAAAATAGTATGTTGGTAGTTCTAGAATTCCAAAATAGAATGTTGGGAGTTCTAGAATTCCAAAATAGAATGTTGGGAGTTCTAGAATTCCAAATAGAATGTTGGGAGTTCTAGAATGCCAAAATAGAATGTTGGGAGTTCTAGAATTCCAAAATAGAATGTTGGGAGTTCTAGAATTCCAAATAGAATGTTGGTCGTTCTAGAATGCCAAAATAGAATGTTAGAAGTTCTAGAATGCCAAAATAGAATGTTGGTAGTTCTAGAATTCAAAAATAGAATGTTGGTAGTTCTAGAATTCCAAAATAGAATGTTGGGAGTTCTAGAATGTCAAAATAGAATGTTGGTAGTTCTAGAATTCCAAAATAAAATGTTGGGAGTTCTAGAATGCCAAAATAGAGTGTTGGTAGTTCTAGAATTCCAAAATAAAATGTTGGGAGTTCTAGAATGCCAAAATAGAATGTTGGTAGTTCTAGAATTCCAAAATAGAATGTTGGGAGTTCTAGAATGCCAAAATAGAATGTTGGGAGTTCTAGAATTCCAAAATAGAATGTTGGGAGTTCTAGAATGTCAAAATAGAATGTTGGGAGTTCTAGAATGCCAAAATAGAGTGTTGGTAGTTCTAGAATTCCAAAATAAAATGTTGGGAGTTCTAGAATGCCAAAATAGAATGTTGGTAGTTCTAGAATTCCAAAATAGAATGTTGGGAGTTCTAGAATGCCAAAATAGAATGTTGGGAGTTCTAGAATTCCAAAATAGAATGTTGGGAGTTCTAGAATGCCAAAATAGAATGTTAAGAGTTATAGAATGCCAAAATAGAATGTTGGGAGTTCTAGAATGCCAAAATAGAATATTGGTAGTTCTAGAATTCCAAAATAGAATGTTGGGAGTTCTAGAATGCCAAAATAGAATGTTGGGAGTTCTAGAGTTCCAAAATAGAATGTTGGGAGTTCTAGAATGCCAAAATAGAATGTTAAGAGTTATAGAATGCCAAAATAGAATGTTGGGAGTTCTAGAATTCCAAAATAGAATGTTGGGAGTTCTAGAATGCCAAAATAGAGTGTTGGTAGTTCTAGAATTCCAAAATAAAATGTTGGGAGTTCTAGAATGCCAAAATAGAATGTTGGTAGTTCTAGAATTCCAAAATAGAATGTTGGGAGTTCTAGAATGCCAAAATAGAATGTTGGGAGTTCTAGAATGCCAAAATAGAATGTTGGGAGTTCTAGAATTCCAAAATAGAATGTTGGGAGTTGTAGAATTCCAAAATAGAATGTTGGTAGTTCTAAAATTCCAAAATAGAATGTTGGGAGTTCTAGAATGCCAAAATAGAATGTTGGTGTTGCAGAATTCCAAAATAGAATGTTGGGAGTTGTAGAATGCCAAAATAGAATGTTGGTAGTTCTAGAATTCCAAAATAGAATGTTGGGAGTTCTAGAATGCCAAAATAGAATGTTGGGAGTTCTAGCATGCCAAAATAGAATGT
Source organism: Pseudophryne corroboree (assembly GCF_028390025.1). NCBI lineage: Eukaryota > Metazoa > Chordata > Amphibia > Anura > Myobatrachidae > Pseudophryne > Pseudophryne corroboree. The sequence continues at coordinate 177,069 of NW_026967466.1, forward strand.
TGGGAGTTCTAGAATGCCAAAATAGAATGTTGGGAGTTCTAGAATGCCAAAATAGAATGTTGGGAGTTCTAGAATTCCAAAATAGAATGTTGGGAGTTCTAGAATTCCAAATAGAATGTTGGTCGTTCTAGAATGCCAAAATAGAATGTTAGAAGTTCTAGAATGCCAAAATAGAATGTTGGTAGTTCTAGAATTCAAAAATAGAATGTTGGTAGTTCTAGAATTCCAAAATAGAATGTTGGGAGTTCTAGAATGTCAAAATAGAATGTTGGTAGTTCTAGAATTCCAAAATAAAATGTTGGGAGTTCTAGAATGCCAAAATAGAGTGTTGGTAGTTCTAGAATTCCAAAATAAAATGTTGGGAGTTCTAGAATGCCAAAATAGAATGTTGGTAGTTCTAGAATTCCAAAATAGAATGTTGGGAGTTCTAGAATGCCAAAATAGAATGTTGGGAGTTCTAGAATTCCAAAATAGAATGTTGGGAGTTCTAGAATTTCAAAATAGAATGTTGGGAGTTCTAGAATGCCAAAATAGAGTGTTGGTAGTTCTAGAATTCCAAAATAAAATGTTGGGAGTTCTAGAATGCCAAAATAGAATGTTGGTAGTTCTAGAATTCCAAAATAGAATGTTGGGAGTTCTAGAATGCCAAAATAGAATGTTGGGAGTTCTAGAATTCCAAAATAGAATGTTGGGAGTTCTAGAATGCCAAAATAGAATGTTAAGAGTTATAGAATGCCAAAATAGAATGTTGGGAGTTCTAGAATGCCAAAATAGAATATTGGTAGTTCTAGAATTCCAAAATAGAATGTTGGGAGTTCTAGAATGCCAAAATTGAATGTTGGGAGTTCTAGAGTTCCAAAATAGAATGTTGGGAGTTCTAGAATGCCAAAATAGAATGTTAAGAGTTATAGAATGCCAAAATAGAATGTTGGGAGTTCTAGAATTCCAAAATAGAATGTTGGGAGTTCTAGAATGCCAAAATAGAGTGTTGGTAGTTCTAGAATTCCAAAATAAAATGTTGGGAGTTCTAGAATGCCAAAATAGAATGTTGGTAGTTCTAGAATTCCAAAATAGAATGTTGGGAGTTCTAGAATGCCAAAATAGAATGTTGGGAGTTCTAGAATGCCAAAATAGAATGTTGGGAGTTCTAGAATTCCAAAATAGAATGTTGGGAGTTGTAGAATTCCAAAATAGAATGTTGGTAGTTCTAAAATTCCAAAATAGAATGTTGGGAGTTCTAGAATGCCAAAATAGAATGTTGGTGTTGCAGAATTCCAAAATAGAATGTTGGGAGTTGTAGAATGCCAAAATAGAATGTTGGTAGTTCTAGAATTCCAAAATAGAATGTTGGGAGTTCTAGAATGCCAAAATAGAATGTTGGGAGTTCTAGCATGCCAACATAGAATGTTGGGAGTTCTAGAATGCCAAAATAGAATGTTGGGAGTTCTAGAATTCCAAACTAGAATGTTGGGAGTTCTAGAATGCCAAAATAGAATGTTAGGAGTTCTAGAATTCCAAAATAGAATGTTGGGAGTTCTAGAATGCCAACATAGAATGTTGGGAGTTCTAGAATTCCCAAATAGAATAATGGTGTTGCAGAATTCCAAAATAGAATGTTGGGAGTTCTAGAATGGCAAAATAGAATGTTGGTAGTTCTAGAATTCCAAAATAGAATGTTGGGAGTAATAGAATGCCAAAATAGAATGTTGGGAGTTTTACAATTCCAAAATAGAATGTTGGTGTTGCAGAATTCCAAAATAGAATGTTGGTAGTTCTAGAATTCCAAAATAGAATGTTGGGAGTTCTAGAATGCCAAAATAGAATGTTGGGAGTTCTAGAATTCCAAAATAGAATGTTGGGAGTTCTAGAATGCCAAAATAGAATGTTAAGAGTTATAGAATGCCAAAATAGAATGTTGGGAGTTCTAGAATGCCAAAATAGAATGTTGGTAGTTCTAGAATTCCAAAATAGAATGTTGGGAGTTCTAGAATGCCAAAATAGAATGTTGGGAGTTCTAGAGTTCCAAAATAGAATGTTGGGAGTTCTAAAATGCCAAAATAGAATGTTAAGAGTTATAGAATGCCAAAATAGAATGTTGGGAGTTCTAGAATTCCAAAATAGAATGTTGGGAGTTCTAGAATGCCAAAATAGAGTGTTGGTAGTTCTAGAATTCCAAAATAAAATGTTGGGAGTTCTAGAATGCCAAAATAGAATGTTGGTAGTTCTAGAATTCCAAAATAGAATGTTGGGAGTTCTAGAATGCCAAAATAGAATGTTGGGAGTTCTAGAATGCCAAAATAGAATGTTGGGAGTTCTAGAATTCCAAAATAGAATGTTGGGAGTTCTAGAATGCCAAAATAGAATGTTGGGAGTTCTAGAATTCCAAAATAGAATGTTGGGAGTTCTAGAATTCCAAACTAGAATGTTGGTGTTGCAGAATTCAAGAATAGAATGTTGGGAGTTCTAGAATGCCAAAATAGAATGTTGGTAGTTCTAGAATTCCAAAATAGAATGTTGGGAGTTCTAGAATGCCAAATTAGAATGTTGGTAGTTCTAGAATTCCAAAATAGAATGTTGGGAGTTCTAGAATGCCAAAATAGAATGTTGGGAGTCCTAGAATGCCAAAATAGAATGTTGGGAGTTCTAGAATTCCAAAATAGAATGTTGGTGTTGCAGAATTCCAAAATAGAATGTTGGGAGTTCTAGAATTCCAAAATAGAATGTTGGGAGTTCTAGAATGCCAAAATAGAATGTTGATAGTTCTAGAATTCCAAAATAGAATGTTGGGAGTTCTAGAATTCCAAAATAGAATGTTGGGAGTTCTAGAATTCCAAACTAGAATGTTGGTGTTGCAGAATTCAAGAATAGAATGTTGGGAGTTCTAGAATGCCAAAATAGAATGTTGGTAGTTCTAGAATTCCAAAATAGAATGTTGGTCGTTCTAGAATGCCAAAATAGAATGTTAGAAGTTCTAGAATGCCAAAATAGAATGTTGGTAGTTCTAGAATTCAAAAATAGAATGTTGGTAGTTCTAGAATTCCAAAATAGAATGTTGGGAGTTCTAGAATGCCAAAATAGAATGTTAGAAGATCTAGAATGCCAAAATAGAATGTTGGTAGTTCTAGAATTCAAAAATAGAATGTTGGTAGTTCTAGAATTCCAAAATAGAATGTTGGGAGCTCTAGAATGTCAAAATAGAATGTTGGTAGTTCTAGAATTCCAAAATAGAATGTTGGGAGTTCTAGAATGCCAAAATAGAATGTTGGGAGTGCTAGAATTCCAAATAGAATGTTGGGAGTTCTAGAATGCCAAAATAGAATGTTGGGAGTGCTAGAATTCCAAATAGAATGTTGGGAGTTCTAGAATGCCAAAATAGAATGTTGGGAGTTCTAGAATGCCAAAATAGAATGTTGGTAGTTCTAGAATGCCAAAATAGAATGTTGGTAGTTCTAGAATGCCAAAATAGAATGTTGGTAGTTCTAGAATTCCAAAATAGAATGTTGGGAGTTCTAGAATGCCAAAATAGAATGTTGGGAGTTCTAGAATTCCAAAAAAGAATGTTGGGAGTTCTAGAATGCCAAAATAGAATGTTGGTGTTGCAGAATTCCAAAATAGAATGTTGGGAGTTGTAGAATGCCAAAATAGAATGTTGGTAGTTCTAGAATTCCAAAATAGAATGTTGGGAGTTCTAGAATGCCAAAATAGAATGTTGGTGTTGCAGAATTCCAAAATAGAATGTTGGGAGTTGTAGAATGCCAAAATAGAATGTTGGTAGTTCTAGAATTCCAAAATAGAATGTTGGGAGTTCTAGAATGCCAAAATAGAATGTTGGGAGTTCTAGCATGCCAAAATAGAATGTTGGGAGTTCTAGAATGCCAAAATAGAATGTTGGGAGTTCTAGAATTCCAAACTAGAATGTTGGGAGTTCTAGAATGCCAAAATAGAATGTTAGGAGTTCTAGAATTCCAAAATAGAATGTTGGGAGTTCTAGAATGCAAACATAGAATGTTGGGAGTTCTAGAATTCCCAAATAGAATAATGGTGTTGCAGAATTCCAAAATAGAATGTTGGGAGTTCTAGAATGCCAAAATAGAATGTTGGTAGTTCTAGAATTCCAAAATAGAATGTTGGGAGTAATAGAATGCCAAAATAGAATGTTGGGAGTTTTACAATTCCAAAATAGAATGTTGGTGTTGCAGAATTCCAAAATAGAATGTTGGGAGTTCTAGAATTCCAAAATAGAATGTTGGTAGTTCTAGAATTCCAAAATAGAATGATGGGAGTTCTATAATTTAAAAAAAAAAATGTTGGGAGTTCTAGATTGCCAAAATAGAATGTTGGTAGTTCTAGAATTCCAAAAAAGAATGTTGGGAGTTCTAGAATGCCAAAATAGAATGTTGGGAGTTCTAGAATTCCAAATAGAATGTTGGGAGTTCTAGAATGCCAAAATAGTATGTTGGGAGTTCTAGAATGCCAAAATAGAATGTTGGTAGTTCTAGAATTCCAAAATAGAATGTTGGTAGTTCGAGAATTCCAAAATAGAATGTGGGTAGTTCAAGAATTCCAAATAGAATGTTGGGAGTTCTAGAATGCCAAAATAGAATGTTGGGAGTTCTAGAATTCCAAAATAGAATGTTGGGAGTTCTAGAATTCCAAAATAGAATGTTGGGAGTACTAGAATGCCAAAATAGAATGTTGGGAGTTCTAGTATTCCAAAATAGAATGTTGGGAGTTCTAGCATGCCAAAATAGAATGTTGGGAGTTCTAGAATGCCAAACTAGAATGTTGGGAGTTCTAGAATTCCAAACTAGAATGTTGGGAGTTCTAGAATGCCAAAATAGAATGTTAGGAGTTCTAGAATTCCAAAATAGAATGTTGGGAGTTCTAGAATGCCAACATAGAATGTTGGGAGTTCTAGAATTCCCAAATAGAATAATGGTGTTGCAGAATTCCAAAATAGAATGTTGGGAGTTCTAGAATGCCAAAATAGAATGTTGGTAGTTCTAGAATTCCAAAATAGAATGTTGGGAGTAATAGAATGCCAAAATAGAATGTTGGGAGTTTTACAATTCCAAAATAGAAAGTTGGTGTTGCAGAATTCCAAAATAGAATGTTGGGAGTTCTAGAATTCCAAAATAGAATGTTGGTAGTTCTAGAATTCCAAAATAGAATGATGGGAGTTCTATAATTTAAAAAAAAAATGTTGGGAGTTCTAGATTGCCAAAATAGAATGTTGGGAGTTCTAGTATTCCAAAATAGAATGTTGGGAGTTCTAGAATGCCAAAATAGAATGTTAAGAGTTATAGAATGCCAAAATAGAATGTTGGGAGCTCTAGAATGTCAAAATAGAATGTTGGTAGTTCTAGAATTCCAAAATAGAATGTTGGGAGTTCTAGAATGCCAAAATAGAATGTTGGGAGTGCTAGAATTCCAAATAGAATGTTGGGAGTTCTAGAATGCCAAAATAGAATGTTGGGAGTTCTAGAATGCCAAAATAGAATGTTGGTAGTTCTAGAATGCCATAATAGAATGTTGGGAGTTCTAGAATGCCAAAATAGAATTTTGGGAGTTCTAGAATGCCAAAATAGAATGTTGGTAGTTCTAGAATTCCAAAATAAAATGTTGGGAGTTCTAGAATGCCAAAATAGAATGTTGGTAGTTCTAGAATTCCAAAATAGAATGTTGGGAGTTCTAGAATGCCAAAATAGAATGTTGGGAGTTCTAGAATGCCAAAATAGAATGTTGGGAGTTCTAGAATTCCAAAATAGAATGTTGGGAGTTCTAGAATGCCAAAATAGAATGTTGGGAGTTCTAGAATTCCAAAATAGAATGTTGGGAGTTCTAGAATTCCAAACTAGAATGTTGGTGTTGCAGAATTCAAGAATAGAATGTTGGGAGTTCTAGAATGCCAAAATAGAATGTTGGTAGTTCTAGAATTCCAAAATAGAATGTTGGGAGTTCTAGAATGCCAAAATAGAATGTTGGGAGTCCTAGAATGCCAAAATAGAATGTTGGGAGTTCTAGAATTCCAAAATAGAATGTTGGTGTTGCAGAATTCCAAAATAGAATGTTGGGAGTTCTAGAATTCCAAAATAGAATGTTGGGAGTTCTAGAATGCCAAAATAGAATGTTGATAGTTCTAGAATTCCAAAATAGAATGTTGGGAGTTCTAGAATTCCAAAATAGAATGTTGGGAGTTCTAGAATTCCAAACTAGAATGTTGGTGTTGCAGAATTCAAGAATAGAATGTTGGGAGTTCTAGAATGCCAAAATAGAATGTTGGTAGTTCTAGAATTCCAAAATAGAATGTTGGTCGTTCTAGAATGCCAAAATAGAATGTTAGAAGTTCTAGAATGCCAAAATAGAATGTTGGTAGTTCTAGAATTCAAAAATAGAATGTTGGTAGTTCTAGAATTCCAAAATAGAATGTTGGGAGTTCTAGAATGCCAAAATAGAATGTTAGAAGTTCTAGAATGCCAAAATAGAATGTTGGTAGTTCTAGAATTCAAAAATAGAATGTTGGTAGTTCTAGAATTCCAAAATAGAATGTTGGGAGCTCTAGAATGTCAAAATAGAATGTTGGTAGTTCTAGAATTCCAAAATAGAATGTTGGGAGTTCTAGAATGCCAAAATAGAATGTTGGGAGTGCTAGAATTCCAAATAGAATGTTGGGAGTTCTAGAATGCCAAAATAGAATGTTGGGAGTTCTAGAATGCCAAAATAGAATGTTGGTAGTTCTAGAATGCCAAAATAGAATGTTGGGAGTTCTAGAATGCCAAAATAGAATTTTGGGAGTTCTAGAATGCCAAAATAGAATGTTGGGAGTTCTAGAATTCCAAACTAGAATGTTGGTGTTGCAGAATTCAAGAATAGAATGTTGGGAGTTCTAGAATGCCAAAATAGAATGTTGGTAGTTCTAGAATTCCAAAATAGAATGTTGGGAGTTCTAGAATGCCAAATTAGAATGTTGGTAGTTCTAGAATTCCAAAATAGAATGTTGGGAGTTCTAGAATGCCAAAATAGAATGTTGGGAGTCCTAGAATGCCAAAATAGAATGTTGGGAGTTCTAGAATTCCAAAATAGAATGTTGGTGTTGCAGAATTCCAAAATAGAATGTTGGGAGTTCTAGAATTCCAAAATAGAATGTTGGGAGTTCTAGAATGCCAAAATAGAATGTTGATAGTTCTAGAATTCCAAAATAGAATGTTGGGAGTTCTAGAATTCCAAAATAGAATGTTGGGAGTTCTAGAATTCCAAACTAGAATGTTGGTGTTGCAGAATTCAAGAATAGAATGTTGGGAGTTCTAGAATGCCAAAATAGAATGTTGGTAGTTCTAGAATTCCAAAATAGAATGTTGGTCGTTCTAGAATGCCAAAATAGAATGTTAGAAGTTCTAGAATGCCAAAATAGAATGTTGGTAGTTCTAGAATTCAAAAATAGAATGTTGGTAGTTCTAGAATTCCAAAATAGAATGTTGGGAGTTCTAGAATGCCAAAATAGAATGTTAGAAGATCTAGAATGCCAAAATAGAATGTTGGTAGTTCTAGAATTCAAAAATAGAATGTTGGTAGTTCTAGAATTCCAAAATAGAATGTTGGGAGCTCTAGAATGTCAAAATAGAATGTTGGTAGTTCTAGAATTCCAAAATAGAATGTTGGGAGTTCTAGAATGCCAAAATAGAATGTTGGGAGTGCTAGAATTCCAAATAGAATGTTGGGAGTTCTAGAATGCCAAAATAGAATGTTGGGAGTGCTAGAATTCCAAATAGAATGTTGGGAGTTCTAGAATGCCAAAATAGAATGTTGGGAGTTCTAGAATGCCAAAATAGAATGTTGGTAGTTCTAGAATGCCAAAATAGAATGTTGGTAGTTCTAGAATGCCAAAATAGAATGTTGGTAGTTCTAGAATTCCAAAATAGAATGTTGGGAGTTCTAGAATGCCAAAATAGAATGTTGGGAGTTCTAGAATTCCAAAAAAGAATGTTGGGAGTTCTAGAATGCCAAAATAGAATGTTGGTGTTGCAGAATTCCAAAATAGAATGTTGGGAGTTGTAGAATGCCAAAATAGAATGTTGGTAGTTCTAGAATTCCAAAATAGAATGTTGGGAGTTCTAGAATGCCAAAATAGAATGTTGGTGTTGCAGAATTCCAAAATAGAATGTTGGGAGTTGTAGAATGCCAAAATAGAATGTTGGTAGTTCTAGAATTCCAAAATAGAATGTTGGGAGTTCTAGAATGCCAAAATAGAATGTTGGGAGTTCTAGCATGCCAAAATAGAATGTTGGGAGTTCTAGAATGCCAAAATAGAATGTTGGGAGTTCTAGAATTCCAAACTAGAATGTTGGGAGTTCTAGAATGCCAAAATAGAATGTTAGGAGTTCTAGAATTCCAAAATAGAATGTTGGGAGTTCTAGAATGCAAACATAGAATGTTGGGAGTTCTAGAATTCCCAAATAGAATAATGGTGTTGCAGAATTCCAAAATAGAATGTTGGGAGTTCTAGAATGCCAAAATAGAATGTTGGTAGTTCTAGAATTCCAAAATAGAATGTTGGGAGTAATAGAATGCCAAAATAGAATGTTGGGAGTTTTACAATTCCAAAATAGAATGTTGGTGTTGCAGAATTCCAAAATAGAATGTTGGGAGTTCTAGAATTCCAAAATAGAATGTTGGTAGTTCTAGAATTCCAAAATAGAATGATGGGAGTTCTATAATTTAAAAAAAAAAATGTTGGGAGTTCTAGATTGCCAAAATAGAATGTTGGTAGTTCTAGAATTCCAAAAAAGAATGTTGGGAGTTCTAGAATGCCAAAATAGAATGTTGGGAGTTCTAGAATTCCAAATAGAATGTTGGGAGTTCTAGAATGCCAAAATAGTATGTTGGGAGTTCTAGAATGCCAAAATAGAATGTTGGTAGTTCTAGAATTCCAAAATAGAATGTTGGTAGTTCGAGAATTCCAAAATAGAATGTGGGTAGTTCAAGAATTCCAAATAGAATGTTGGGAGTTCTAGAATGCCAAAATAGAATGTTGGGAGTTCTAGAATTCCAAAATAGAATGTTGGGAGTTCTAGAATTCCAAAATAGAATGTTGGGAGTACTAGAATGCCAAAATAGAATGTTGGGAGTTCTAGTATTCCAAAATAGAATGTTGGGAGTTCTAGCATGCCAAAATAGAATGTTGGGAGTTCTAGAATGCCAAACTAGAATGTTGGGAGTTCTAGAATTCCAAACTAGAATGTTGGGAGTTCTAGAATGCCAAAATAGAATGTTAGGAGTTCTAGAATTCCAAAATAGAATGTTGGGAGTTCTAGAATGCCAACATAGAATGTTGGGAGTTCTAGAATTCCCAAATAGAATAATGGTGTTGCAGAATTCCAAAATAGAATGTTGGGAGTTCTAGAATGCCAAAATAGAATGTTGGTAGTTCTAGAATTCCAAAATAGAATGTTGGGAGTAATAGAATGCCAAAATAGAATGTTGGGAGTTTTACAATTCCAAAATAGAAAGTTGGTGTTGCAGAATTCCAAAATAGAATGTTGGGAGTTCTAGAATTCCAAAATAGAATGTTGGTAGTTCTAGAATTCCAAAATAGAATGATGGGAGTTCTATAATTTAAAAAAAAAATGTTGGGAGTTCTAGATTGCCAAAATAGAATGTTGGGAGTTCTAGTATTCCAAAATAGAATGTTGGGAGTTCTAGAATGCCAAAATAGAATGTTAAGAGTTATAGAATGCCAAAATAGAATGTTGGGAGCTCTAGAATGTCAAAATAGAATGTTGGTAGTTCTAGAATTCCAAAATAGAATGTTGGGAGTTCTAGAATGCCAAAATAGAATGTTGGGAGTGCTAGAATTCCAAATAGAATGTTGGGAGTTCTAGAATGCCAAAATAGAATGTTGGGAGTTCTAGAATGCCAAAATAGAATGTTGGTAGTTCTAGAATGCCATAATAGAATGTTGGGAGTTCTAGAATGCCAAAATAGAATTTTGGGAGTTCTAGAATGCCAAAATAGAATGTTGGTAGTTCTAGAATTCCAAAATAAAATGTTGGGAGTTCTAGAATGCCAAAATAGAATGTTGGTAGTTCTAGAATTCCAAAATAGAATGTTGGGAGTTCTAGAATGCCAAAATAGAATGTTGGGAGTTCTAGAATGCCAAAATAGAATGTTGGGAGTTCTAGAATTCCAAAATAGAATGTTGGGAGTTCTAGAATGCCAAAATAGAATGTTGGGAGTTCTAGAATTCCAAAATAGAATGTTGGGAGTTCTAGAATTCCAAACTAGAATGTTGGTGTTGCAGAATTCAAGAATAGAATGTTGGGAGTTCTAGAATGCCAAAATAGAATGTTGGTAGTTCTAGAATTCCAAAATAGAATGTTGGGAGTTCTAGAATGCCAAAATAGAATGTTGGGAGTCCTAGAATGCCAAAATAGAATGTTGGGAGTTCTAGAATTCCAAAATAGAATGTTGGTGTTGCAGAATTCCAAAATAGAATGTTGGGAGTTCTAGAATTCCAAAATAGAATGTTGGGAGTTCTAGAATGCCAAAATAGAATGTTGATAGTTCTAGAATTCCAAAATAGAATGTTGGGAGTTCTAGAATTCCAAAATAGAATGTTGGGAGTTCTAGAATTCCAAACTAGAATGTTGGTGTTGCAGAATTCAAGAATAGAATGTTGGGAGTTCTAGAATGCCAAAATAGAATGTTGGTAGTTCTAGAATTCCAAAATAGAATGTTGGTCGTTCTAGAATGCCAAAATAGAATGTTAGAAGTTCTAGAATGCCAAAATAGAATGTTGGTAGTTCTAGAATTCAAAAATAGAATGTTGGTAGTTCTAGAATTCCAAAATAGAATGTTGGGAGTTCTAGAATGCCAAAATAGAATGTTAGAAGTTCTAGAATGCCAAAATAGAATGTTGGTAGTTCTAGAATTCAAAAATAGAATGTTGGTAGTTCTAGAATTCCAAAATAGAATGTTGGGAGCTCTAGAATGTCAAAATAGAATGTTGGTAGTTCTAGAATTCCAAAATAGAATGTTGGGAGTTCTAGAATGCCAAAATAGAATGTTGGGAGTGCTAGAATTCCAAATAGAATGTTGGGAGTTCTAGAATGCCAAAATAGAATGTTGGGAGTTCTAGAATGCCAAAATAGAATGTTGGTAGTTCTAGAATGCCAAAATAGAATGTTGGGAGTTCTAGAATGCCAAAATAGAATTTTGGGAGTTCTAGAATGCCAAAATAGAATGTTGGGAGTTCTAGAATGCCAAAATAGAATGTTGGGAGTGCTAGAATTCCAAATAGAATGTTGGGAGTTCTAGAATGCCAAAATAGAATGTTGGGAGTTCTAGAATGCCAAAATAGAATGTTGGAAGTTCTAGAATGCCAAAATAGAATGTTGGTAGTTCTAGAATGCCAAAATAGAATGTTGGTAGTTCTAGAATTCCAAAATAGAATGTTGGGAGTTCTAGAATGCCAAAATAGAATGTTGGGAGTTCTAGAATGCCAAAATAGAATGTTAGGAGTTCTAGAATTCAAAAAAAGAATGTTGGGAGTTCTAGAATGCCAAAATAGAATGTTGGTGTTGCAGAATTCCAAAATAGAATGTTGGGAGTTGTAGAATGCCAAAATAGAATGTTGGTAGTTCTAGAATTCCAAAATAGAATGTTGGGAGTTCTAGAATGCCAAAATAGAATGTTGGTGTTGCAGAATTCCAAAATAGAATGTTGGGAGTTGTAGAATGCCAAAATAGAATGTTGGTAGTTCTAGAATTCCAAAATAGAATGTTGGGAGTTCTAGAATGCCAAAATAGAATGTTGGGAGTTCTAGCATGCCAAAATAGAATGTTGGGAGTTCTAGAATGCCAAAATAGAATGTTGGGAGTTCTAGAATTCCAAACTAGAATGTTGGGAGTTCTAGAATGCCAAAATAGAATGTTAGGAGTTCTAGAATTCCAAAATAGAATGTTGGGAGTTCTAGAATGCCAACTTAGAATGTTGGGAGTTCTAGAATTCCCAAATAGAATAATGGTGTTGCAGAATTCCAAAATAGAATGTTGGGAGTTCTAGAATGCCAAAATAGAATGTTGGTAGTTCTAGAATTCCAAAATAGAATGTTGGGAGTAATAGAATGCCAAAATAGAATGTTGGGAGTTTTACAATTCCAAAATAGAATGTTGGTGTTGCAGAATTCCAAAATAGAATGTTGGGAGTTCTAGAATTCCAAAATAGAATGTTGGTAGTTCTAGAATTCCAAAATAGAATGATGGGAGTTCTATAATTTAAAAAAAAAATGTTGGGAGTTCTAGATTGCCAAAATAGAATGTTGGTAGTTCTAGAATTCCAAAAAAGAATGTTGGGAGTTCTAGAATGCCAAAATAGAATGTTGGGAGTTCTAGAATTCCAAATAGAATGTTGGGAGTTCTAGAATGCCAAAATAGTATGTTGGGAGTTCTAGAATGCCAAAATAGAATGTTGGTAGTTCTAGAATTCCAAAATAGAATGTTGGTAGTTCGAGAATTCCAAAATAGAATGTGGGTAGTTCAAGAATTCCAAATAGAATGTTGGGAGTTCTAGAATGCCAAAATAGAATGTTGGGAGTTCTAGAATTCCAAAATAGAATGTTGGGAGTTCTAGAATTCCAAAATAGAATGTTGGGAGTTCTAGAATGCCAAAATAGAATGTTGATAGTTCTAGAATTCCAAAATAGAATGTTGGGAGTTCTAGAATTCCAAAATAGAATGTTGGGAGTTCTAGAATTCCAAACTAGAATGTTGGTGTTGCAGAATTCAAGAATAGAATGTTGGGAGTTCTAGAATGCCAAAATAGAATGTTGGTAGTTCTAGAATTCCAAAATAGAATGTTGGTCGTTCTAGAATGCCAAAATAGAATGTTAGAAGTTCTAGAATGCCAAAATAGAATGTTGGTAGTTCTAGAATTCAAAAATAGAATGTTGGTAGTTCTAGAATTCCAAAATAGAATGTTGGGAGTTCTAGAATGCCAAAATAGAATGTTAGAAGTTCTAGAATGCCAAAATAGAATGTTGGTAGTTCTAGAATTCAAAAATAGAATGTTGGTAGTTCTAGAATTCCAAAATAGAATGTTGGGAGCTCTAGAATGTCAAAATAGAATGTTGGTAGTTCTAGAATTCCAAAATAGAATGTTGGGAGTTCTAGAATGCCAAAATAGAATGTTGGGAGTGCTAGAATTCCAAATAGAATGTTGGGAGTTCTAGAATGCCAAAATAGAATGTTGGGAGTTCTAGAATGCCAAAATAGAATGTTGGTAGTTCTAGAATGCCAAAATAGAATGTTGGGAGTTCTAGAATGCCAAAATAGAATTTTGGGAGTTCTAGAATGCCAAAATAGAATGTTGGGAGTTCTAGAATGCCAAAATAGAATGTTGGGAGTGCTAGAATTCCAAATAGAATGTTGGGAGTTCTAGAATGCCAAAATAGAATGTTGGGAGTTCTAGAATGCCAAAATAGAATGTTGGAAGTTCTAGAATGCCAAAATAGAATGTTGGTAGTTCTAGAATGCCAAAATAGAATGTTGGTAGTTCTAGAATTCCAAAATAGAATGTTGGGAGTTCTAGAATGCCAAAATAGAATGTTGGGAGTTCTAGAATGCCAAAATAGAATGTTAGGAGTTCTAGAATTCAAAAAAAGAATGTTGGGAGTTCTAGAATGCCAAAATAGAATGTTGGTGTTGCAGAATTCCAAAATAGAATGTTGGGAGTTGTAGAATGCCAAAATAGAATGTTGGTAGTTCTAGAATTCCAAAATAGAATGTTGGGAGTTCTAGAATGCCAAAATAAAATGTTGGTGTTGCAGAATTCCAAAATAGAATGTTGGGAGTTGTAGAATGCCAAAATAGAATGTTGGTAGTTCTAGAATTCCAAAATAGAATGTTGGGAGTTCTAGAATGCCAAAATAGAATGTTGGGAGTTCTAGCATGCCAAAATAGAATGTTGGGAGTTCTAGAATGCCAAAATAGAATGTTGGGAGTTCTAGAATTCCAAAATAGAATGTTAGGAGTTCTAGAATTCCAAAATAGAATGTTGGGAGTTCTAGAATGCCAACTTAGAATGTTGGGAGTTCTAGAATTCCCAAATAGAATAATGGTGTTGCAGAATTCCAAAATAGAATGTTGGGAGTTCTAGAATGCCAAAATAGAATGTTGGTAGTTCTAGAATTCCAAAATAGAATGTTGGGAGTAATAGAATGCCAAAATAGAATGTTGGGAGTTTTACAATTCCAAAATAGAATGTTGGTGTTGCAGAATTCCAAAATAGAATGTTGGGAGTTCTAGAATTCCAAAATAGAATGTTGGTAGTTCTAGAATTCCAAAATAGAATGATGGGAGTTCTATAATTTAAAAAAAAAATGTTGGGAGTTCTAGATTGCCAAAATAGAATGTTGGTAGTTCTAGAATTCCAAAAAAGAATGTTGGGAGTTCTAGAATGCCAAAATAGAATGTTGGGAGTTCTAGAATTCCAAATAGAATGTTGGGAGTTCTAGAATGCCAAAATAGTATGTTGGGAGTTCTAGAATGCCAAAATAGAATGTTGGTAGTTCTAGAATTCCAAAATAGAATGTTGGTAGTTCGAGAATTCCAAAATAGAATGTGGGTAGTTCAAGAATTCCAAATAGAATGTTGGGAGTTCTAGAATGCCAAAATAGAATGTTGGGAGTTCTAGAATTCCAAAATAGAATGTTGGGAGTTCTAGAATTCCAAAATAGAATGTTGGGAGTACTAGAATGCCAAAATAGAATGTTGGGAGTTCTAGTATTCCAAAATAGAATGTTGGGAGTTCTAGCATGCCAAAATAGAATGTTGGGAGTTCTAGAATGCCAAAATAGAATGTTGGGAGTTCTAGAATTCCAAACTAGAATGTTGGGAGTTCTAGAATGCCAAAATAGAATGTTAGGAGTTCTAGAATTCCAAAATAGAATGTTGGGAGTTCTAGAATGCCAACATAGAATGTTGGGAGTTCTAGAATTCCCAAATAGAATAATGGTGTTGCAGAATTCCAAAATAGAATGTTGGGAGTTCTAGAATGCCAAAATAGAATGTTGGTAGTTCTAGAATTCCAAAATAGAATGTTGGGAGTAATAGAATGCCAAAATAGAATGTTGGGAGTTTTACAATTCCAAAATAGAATGTTGGTGTTGCAGAATTCCAAAATAGAATGTTGGGAGTTCTAGAATTCCAAAATAGAATGTTGGTAGTTCTAGAATTCCAAAATAGAATGATGGGAGTTCTATAATTTAAAAAAAAAATGTTGGGAGTTCTAGATTGCCAAAATAGAATGTTGGGAGTTCTAGTATTCCAAAATAGAATGTTGGGAGTTCTAGCATGCCAAAATAGAATGTTGGGAGTTCTAGAATGCCAAAATAGAATGTTGGGAGTTCTAGAATTCCAAACTAGAATGTTGGGAGTTCTAGAATGCCAAAATAGAATGTTAGGAGTTCTAGAATTCCAAAATAGAATGTTGGGAGTTCTAGAATGCCAACATAGAATGTTGGGAGTTCTAGAATTCCCAAATAGAATAATGGTGTTGCAGAATTCCAAAATAGAATGTTGGGAGTTCTAGAATGCCAAAATAGAATGTTGGTAGTTCTAGAATTCCAAAATAGAATGTTGGGAGTAATAGAATGCCAAAATAGAATGTTGGGAGTTTTACAATTCCAAAATAGAATGTTGGTGTTGCAGAATTCCAAAATAGAATGTTGGGAGTTCTAGAATTCCAAAATAGAATGTTGGTAGTTCTAGAATTCCAAAATAGAATGATGGGAGTTCTATAATTTAAAAAAAAAATGTTGGGAGTTCTAGATTGCCAAAATAGAATGTTGGGAGTTCTAGTATTCCAAAATAGAATGTTGGGAGTTCTAGAATGCCAAAATAGAATGTTAAGAGTTATAGAATGCCAAAATAGAATGTTGGTAGTTCTAGAATTCCAAAATAAAATGTTGGGAGTTCTAGAATGCCAAAATAGAGTGTTGGTAGTTCTAGAATTCCAAAATAAAATGTTGGGAGTTCTAGAATGCCAAAATAGAATGTTGGTAGTTCTAGAATTCCAAAATAGAATGTTGGGAGTTCTAGAATGCCAAAATAGAATGTTGGGAGTTCTAGAATTCCAAAATAGAATGTTGGGAGTTCTAGAATGTCAAAATAGAATGTTGGGAGTTCTAGAATGCCAAAATAGAGTGTTGGTAGTTCTAGAATTCCAAAATAAAATGTTGGGAGTTCTAGAATGCCAAAATAGAATGTTGGTAGTTCTAGAATTCCAAAATAGAATGTTGGGAGTTCTAGAATGCCAAAATAGAATGTTGGGAGTTCTAGAATTCCAAAATAGAATGTTGGGAGTTCTAGAATGCCAAAATAGAATGTTAAGAGTTATAGAATGCCAAAATAGAATGTTGGGAGTTCTAGAATGCCAAAATAGAATGTTGGTAGTTCTAGAATTCCAAAATAGAATGTTGGGAGTTCTAGAATGCCAAAATAGAATGTTGGGAGTTCTAGAGTTCCAAAATAGAATGTTGGGAGTTCTAGAATGCCAAAATAGAATGTTAAGAGTTATAGAATGCCAAAATAGAATGTTGGGAGTTCTAGAATTCCAAAATAGAATGTTGGGAGTTCTAGAATGCCAAAATAGAGTGTTGGTAGTTCTAGAATTCCAAAATAAAATGTTGGGAGTTCTAGAATGCCAAAATAGAATGTTGGTAGTTCTAGAATTCCAAAATAGAATGTTGGGAGTTCTAGAATGCCAAAATAGAATGTTGGGAGTTCTAGAATGCCAAAATAGAATGTTGGGAGTTCTAGAATTCCAAAATAGAATGTTGGGAGTTGTAGAATTCCAAAATAGAATGTTGGTAGTTCTAAAATTCCAAATTAGAATGTTGGGAGTTCTAGAATGCCAAAATAGAATGTTGGTGTTGCAGAATTCCAAAATAGAATGTTGGGAGTTGTAGAATGCCAAAATAGAATGTTGGTAGTTCTAGAATTCCAAAATAGAATGTTGGGAGTTCTAGAATGCCAAAATAGAATGTTGGGAGTTCTAGCATGCCAAAATAGAATGTTGGGAGTTCTAGAATGCCAAAATAGAATGTTGGGAGTTCTAGAATTCCAAACTAGAATGTTGGGAGTTCTAGAATGCCAAAATAGAATGTTAGGAGTTCTAGAATTCCAAAATAGAATGTTGGGAGTTCTAGAATGCCAACATAGAATGTTGGGAGTTCTAGAATTCCCAAATAGAATAATGGTGTTGCAGAATTCCAAAATAGAATGTTGGGAGTTCTAGAATGGCAAAATAGAATGTTGGTAGTTCTAGAATTCCAAAATAGAATGTTGGGAGTAATAGAATGCCAAAATAGAATGTTGGGAGTTTTACAATTCCAAAATAGAATGTTGGTGTTGCAGAATTCCAAAATAGAATGTTGGTAGTTCTAGAATTCCAAAAAAGAATGTTGGGAGTTCTAGAATGCCAAAATAGAATGTTGGGAGTTCTAGAATTCCAAATAGAATGTTGGGAGTTCTAGAATGCCAAAATAGTATGTTGGGAGTTCTAGAATGCCAAAATAGAATGTTGGTAGTTCTAGAATTCCAAAATAGAATGTTGGTAGTTCTAGAATTCCAAAATAGAATGTGGGTAGTTCAAGAATTCCAAATAGAATGTTGGGAGTTCTAGAATGCCAAAATAGAATGTTGGGAGTTCTAGAATTCCAAAATAGAATGTTGGGAGTTCTAGAATTCCAAAATAGAATGTTGGGAGTACTAGAATGCCAAAATAGAATGTTGGGAGTTCTAGTATTCCAAAATAGAATGTTGGGAGTTCTAGAATGCCAAAATAGAATGTTGGGAGTTCTAGAATTCCAAAATAGAATGTTGGGAGTTCTAGAATGCCAAAATAGAATGTTGGGAGTTCTAGAATTCCAAAATAGAATGTTGGGAGTTCTAGAATGCCAAAATAGAATGTTGGTAGTTCTAGAATTCCAAAATAGAATGTTGGGAGTTCTAGAATGCCAAAATAGAATGTTGGGAGTTCTAGAATTCCAAAAAAGAATGTTGGGAGTTCTAGAATGCCAAAATAGAATGTTGGTGTTGCAGAATTCCAAAATAGAATGTTGGGAGTTGTAGAATTCCAAAATAGAATGTTGGTAGTTCTAAAATTCCAAAATAGAATGTTGGGAGTTCTAGAATGCCAAAATAGAATGTTGGTGTTGCAGAATTCCAAAATAGAATGTTGGGAGTTGTAGAATGCCAAAATAGAATGTTGGTAGTTCTAGAATTCCAAAATAGAATGTTGGGAGTTCTAGAATGCCAAAATAGAATGTTGGGAGTTCTAGCATGCCAAAATAGAATGTTGGGAGTTCTAGAATGCCAAAATAGAATGTTGGGAGTTCTAGAATTCCAAACTAGAATGTTGGGAGTTCTAGAATGCCAAAATAGAATGTTAGGAGTTCTAGAATTCCAAAATAGAATGTTGGGAGTTCTAGAATGCCAACATAGAATGTTGGGAGTTCTAGAATTCCCAAATAGAATAATGGTGTTGCAGAATTCCAAAATAGAATGTTGGGAGTTCTAGAATGGCAAAATAGAATGTTGGTAGTTCTAGAATTCCAAAATAGAATGTTGGGAGTAATAGAATGCCAAAATAGAATGTTGGGAGTTTTACAATTCCAAAATAGAATGTTGGTGTTGCAGAATTCCAAAATAGAATGTTGGGAGTTCTAGAATTCCAATAAAGAATGTTGGGAGTTCTAGAATGCCAAAATAGAATGTTGGGAGTTCTAGAATTCCAAATAGAATGTTGGGAGTTCTAGAATGCCAAAATAGTATGTTGGGAGTTCTAGAATGCCAAAATAGAATGTTGGCAGTTCTAGAATTCCAAAATAGAATGTTGGTAGTTCTAGAATTCCAAAATAGAATGTGGGTAGTTCAAGAATTCCAAATAGAATGTTGGGAGTTCTAGAATGCCAAAATAGAATGTTGGGAGTTCTAGAATTCCAAAATAGAATGTTGGGAGTTCTAGAATTCCAAAATAGAATGTTGGGAGTACTAGAATGCCAAAATAGAATGTTGGGAGTTCTAGTATTCCAAAATAGAATGTTGGGAGTTCTAGAATGCCAAAATAGAGTGTTGGTAGTTCTAGAATTCCAAAATAAAATGTTGGGAGTTCTAGAATGCCAAAATAGAATGTTGGTAGTTCTAGAATTCCAAAATAGAATGTTGGGAGTTCTAGAATGCCAAAATAGAATGTTGGGAGTTCTAGAATTCCAAAATAGAATGTTGGGAGTTCTAGAATGCCAAAATAGAATGTTAAGAGTTATAGAATGCCAAAATAGAATGTTGGGAGTTCTAGAATGCCAAAATAGAATGTTGGTAGTTCTAGAATTCCAAAATAGAATGTTGGGAGTTCTAGAATGCCAAAATAGAATGTTGGGAGTTCTAGAGTTCCAAAATAGAATGTTGGGAGTTCTAGAATGCCAAAATATAATGTTAAGAGTTATAGAATGCCAAAATAGAATGTTGGGAGTTCTAGAATTCCAAAATAGAATGTTGGGAGTTCTAGAATGCCAAAATATAGTGTTGGTAGTTCTAGAATTCCAAAATAAAATGTTGGGAGTTCTAGAATGCCAAAATAGAATGTTGGTAGTTCTAGAATTCCAAAATAGAATGTTGGGAGTTCTAGAATGCCAACATAGAATGTTGGGAGTTCTAGAATTCCCAAATAGAATAATGGTGTTGCAGAATTCCAAAATAGAATGTTGGGAGTTCTAGAATGGCAAAATAGAATGTTGGTATTTCTAGAATTCCAAAATAGAATGTTGGGAGTAATAGAATGCCAAAATAGAATGTTGGGAGTTTTACAATTCCAAAATAGAATGTTGGTGTTGCAGAATTCCAAAATAGAATGTTGGGAGTTCTAGAATTCCAAAAAAGAATGTTGGGAGTTCTAGAATGCCAAAATAGAATGTTGGGAGTTCTAGAATGCCAAAATAGTATGTTGGGAGTTCTAGAATGCCAAAATAGAATGTTGGTAGTTCTAGAATTCCAAAATAGAATGTTGGTAGTTCTAGAATTCCAAAATAGAATGTGGGTAGTTCAAGAATTCCAAATAGAATGTTGGGAGTTCTAGAATGCCAAAATAGAATGTTGGGAGTTCTAGAATTCCAAAATAGAATGTTGGGAGTTCTAGAATTCCAAAATAGAATGTTGGGAGTACTAGAATGCCAAAATAGAATGTTGGGAGTTCTAGTATTCCAAAATAGAATGTTGGGAGTTCTAGAATGCCAAAATAGAATGTTGGGAGTTCTAGAATTCCAAAATAGAATGTTGGGAGTTCTAGAATGCCAAAATAGAATGTTGGGAGTTCTAGAATTCCAAAATAGAATGTTGGGAGTTCTAGAATTCCAAAATAGAATGTTGGGAGTTCTAGAATTACAAAATAGTATGTTGGTAGTTCTAGAATTCCAAAATAGAATGTTGGGAGTTCTAGAATTCCAAAATAGAATGTTGGGAGTTCTAGAATTCCAAATAGAATGTTGGGAGTTCTAGAATGCCAAAATAGAATGTTGGGAGTTCTAGAATTCCAAAATAGAATGTTGGGAGTTCTAGAATTCCAAATAGAATGTTGGTCGTTCTAGAATGCCAAAATAGAATGTTAGAAGTTCTAGAATGCCAAAATAGAATGTTGGTAGTTCTAGAATTCAAAAATAGAATGTTGGTAGTTCTAGAATTCCAAAATAGAATGTTGGGAGTTCTAGAATGTCAAAATAGAATGTTGGTAGTTCTAGAATTCCAAAATAAAATGTTGGGAGTTCTAGAATGCCAAAATAGAGTGTTGGTAGTTCTAGAATTCCAAAATAAAATGTTGGGAGTTCTAGAATGCCAAAATAGAATGTTGGTAGTTCTAGAATTCCAAAATAGAATGTTGGGAGTTCTAGAATGCCAAAATAGAATGTTGGGAGTTCTAGAATTCCAAAATAGAATGTTGGGAGTTCTAGAATGTCAAAATAGAATGTTGGGAGTTCTAGAATGCCAAAATAGAGTGTTGGTAGTTCTAGAATTCCAAAATAAAATGTTGGGAGTTCTAGAATGCCAAAATAGAATGTTGGTAGTTCTAGAATTCCAAAATAGAATGTTGGGAGTTCTAGAATGCCAAAATAGAATGTTGGGAGTTCTAGAATTCCAAAATAGAATGTTGGGAGTTCTAGAATGCCAAAATAGAATGTTAAGAGTTATAGAATGCCAAAATAGAATGTTGGGAGTTCTAGAATGCCAAAATAGAATGTTGGTAGTTCTAGAATTCCAAAATAGAATGTTGGGAGTTCTAGAATGCCAAAATAGAATGTTGGGAGTTCTAGAGTTCCAAAATAGAATGTTGGGAGTTCTAGAATGCCAAAATAGAATGTTAAGAGTTATAGAATGCCAAAATAGAATGTTGGGAGTTCTAGAATTCCAAAATAGAATGTTGGGAGTTCTAGAATGCCAAAATAGAGTGTTGGTAGTTCTAGAATTCCAAAATAAAATGTTGGGAGTTCTAGAATGCCAAAATAGAATGTTGGTAGTTCTAGAATTCCAAAATAGAATGTTGGGAGTTCTAGAATGCCAAAATAGAATGTTGGGAGTTCTAGAATGCCAAAATAGAATGTTGGGAGTTCTAGAATTCCAAAATAGAATGTTGGGAGTTGTAGAATTCCAAAATAGAATGTTGGTAGTTCTAAAATTCCAAAATAGAATGTTGGGAGTTCTAGAATGCCAAAATAGAATGTTGGTGTTGCAGAATTCCAAAATAGAATGTTGGGAGTTGTAGAATGCCAAAATAGAATGTTGGTAGTTCTAGAATTCCAAAATAGAATGTTGGGAGTTCTAGAATGCCAAAATAGAATGTTGGGAGTTCTAGCATGCCAAAATAGAATGTTGGGAGTTCTAGAATGCCAAAATAGAATGTTGGGAGTTCTAGAATTCCAAAATAGAATGTTGGGAGTTCTAGAATGCCAACATAGAATGTTGGGAGTTCTAGAATTCCCAAATAGAATAATGGTGTTGCAGAATTCCAAAATAGAATGTTGGGAGTTCTAGAATGGCAAAATAGAATGTTGGTAGTTCTAGAATTCCAAAATAGAATGTTGGGAGTAATAGAATGCCAAAATAGAATGTTGGGAGTTTTACAATTCCAAAATAGAATGTTGGTGTTGCAGAATTCCAAAATAGAATGTTGGTAGTTCTAGAATTCCAAAAAAGAATGTTGGGAGTTCTAGAATGCCAAAATAGAATGTTGGGAGTTCTAGAATTCCAAATAGAATGTTGGGAGTTCTAGAATGCCAAAATAGTATGTTGGGAGTTCTAGAATGCCAAAATAGAATGTTGGTAGTTCTAGAATTCCAAAATAGAATGTTGGTAGTTCTAGAATTCCAAAATAGAATGTGGGTAGTTCAAGAATTCCAAATAGAATGTTGGGAGTTCTAGAATGCCAAAATAGAATGTTGGGAGTTCTAGAATTCCAAAATAGAATGTTGGGAGTTCTAGAATTCCAAAATAGAATGTTGGGAGTTCTAGTATTCCAAAATAGAATGTTGGGAGTTCTAGAATGCCAAAATAGAATGTTGGGAGTTCTAGAATTCCAAAATAGAATGTTGGGAGTTCTAGAATGCCAAAATAGAATGTTGGGAGTTCTAGAATTCCAAAATAGAATGTTGGGAGTTCTAGAATGCCAAAATAGAATGTTGGGAGTTCTAGAATTCCAAAATAGAATGTTGGGAGTTCTAGAATGCCAAAATAGAATGTTGGTAGTTCTAGAATTCCAAAATAGAATGTTGGGAGTTCTAGAATGCCAAAATAGAATGTTGGGAGTTCTAGAATTCCAAAAAAGAATGTTGGGAGTTCTAGAATGCCAAAATAGAATGTTGATGTTGCAGAATTCCAAAATAGAATGTTGGGAGTTGTAGAATTCCAAAATAGAATGTTGGTAGTTCTAAAATTCCAAAATAGAATGTTGGGAGTTCTAGAATGCCAAAATAGAATGTTGGTGTTGCAGAATTCCAAAATAGAATGTTGGGAGTTGTAGAATGCCAAAATAGAATGTTGGTAGTTCTAGAATTCCAAAATAGAATGTTGGGAGTTCTAGAATGCCAAAATAGAATGTTGGGAGTTCTAGCATGCCAAAATAGAATGTTGGGAGTTCTAGAATGCCAAAATAGAATGTTGGGAGTTCTAGAATTCCAAACTAGAATGTTGGGAGTTCTAGAATGCCAAAATAGAATGTTAGGAGTTCTAGAATTCCAAAATAGAATGTTGGGAGTTCTAGAATGCCAACATAGAATGTTGGGAGTTCTAGAATTCCCAAATAGAATAATGGTGTTGCAGAATTCCAAAATAGAATGTTGGGAGTTCTAGAATGGCAAAATAGAATGTTGGTAGTTCTAGAATTCCAAAATAGAATGTTGGGAGTAATAGAATGCCAAAATAGAATGTTGGGAGTTTTACAATTCCAAAATAGAATGTTGGTGTTGCAGAATTCCAAAATAGAATGTTGGGAGTTCTAGAATTCCAATAAAGAATGTTGGGAGTTCTAGAATGCCAAAATAGAATGTTGGGAGTTCTAGAATTCCAAATAGAATGTTGGGAGTTCTAGAATGCCAAAATAGTATGTTGGGAGTTCTAGAATGCCAAAATAGAATGTTGGCAGTTCTAGAATTCCAAAATAGAATGTTGGTAGTTCTAGAATTCCAAAATAGAATGTGGGTAGTTCAAGAATTCCAAATAGAATGTTGGGAGTTCTAGAATGCCAAAATAGAATGTTGGGAGTTCTAGAATTCCAAAATAGAATGTTGGGAGTTCTAGAATTCCAAAATAGAATGTTGGGAGTACTAGAATGCCAAAATAGAATGTTGGGAGTTCTAGTATTCCAAAATAGAATGTTGGGAGTTCTAGAATGCCAAAATAGAATGTTGGGAGTTCTAGAATTCCAAAATAGAATGTTGGGAGTTCTAGAATGCCAAAATAGAATGTTGGGAGTTCTAGAATTCCAAAATAGAATGTTGGGAGTTCTAGAATTCCAAAATAGAATGTTGGGAGTTCTAGAATTACAAAATAGTATGTTGGTAGTTCTAGAATTCCAAAATAGAATGTTGGGAGTTCTAGAATTCCAAAATAGAATGTTGGGAGTTCTAGAATTCCAAATAGAATGTTGGGAGTTCTAGAATGCCAAAATAGAATGTTGGGAGTTCTAGAATTCCAAAATAGAATGTTGGGAGTTCTAGAATTCCAAATAGAATGTTGGTCGTTCTAGAATGCCAAAATAGAATGTTAGAAGTTCTAGAATGCCAAAATAGAATGTTGGTAGTTCTAGAATTCAAAAATAGAATGTTGGTAGTTCTAGAATTCCAAAATAGAATGTTGGGAGTTCTAGAATGTCAAAATAGAATGTTGGTAGTTCTAGAATTCCAAAATAAAATGTTGGGAGTTCTAGAATGCCAAAATAGAGTGTTGGTAGTTCTAGAATTCCAAAATAAAATGTTGGGAGTTCTAGAATGCCAAAATAGAATGTTGGTAGTTCTAGAATTCCAAAATAGAATGTTGGGAGTTCTAGAATGCCAAAATAGAATGTTGGGAGTTCTAGAATTCCAAAATAGAATGTTGGGAGTTCTAGAATGTCAAAATAGAATGTTGGGAGTTCTAGAATGCCAAAATAGAGTGTTGGTAGTTCTAGAATTCCAAAATAAAATGTTGGGAGTTCTAGAATGCCAAAATAGAATGTTGGTAGTTCTAGAATTCCAAAATAGAATGTTGGGAGTTCTAGAATGCCAAAATAGAATGTTGGGAGTTCTAGAATTCCAAAATAGAATGTTGGGAGTTCTAGAATGCCAAAATAGAATGTTAAGAGTTATAGAATGCCAAAATAGAATGTTGGGAGTTCTAGAATGCCAAAATAGAATATTGGTAGTTCTAGAATTCCAAAATAGAATGTTGGGAGTTCTAGAATGCCAAAATAGAATGTTGGGAGTTCTAGAGTTCCAAAATAGAATGTTGGGAGTTCTAGAATGCCAAAATAGAATGTTAAGAGTTATAGAATGCCAAAATAGAATGTTGGGAGTTCTAGAATTCCAAAATAGAATGTTGGGAGTTCTAGAATGCCAAAATAGAGTGTTGGTAGTTCTAGAATTCCAAAATAAAATGTTGGGAGTTCTAGAATGCCAAAATAGAATGTTGGTAGTTCTAGAATTCCAAAATAGAATGTTGGGAGTTCTAGAATGCCAAAATAGAATGTTGGGAGTTCTAGAATGCCAAAATAGAATGTTGGGAGTTCTAGAATTCCAAAATAGAATGTTGGGAGTTGTAGAATTCCAAAATAGAATGTTGGTAGTTCTAAAATTCCAAAATAGAATGTTGGGAGTTCTAGAATGCCAAAATAGAATGTTGGTGTTGCAGAATTCCAAAATAGAATGTTGGGAGTTGTAGAATGCCAAAATAGAATGTTGGTAGTTCTAGAATTCCAAAATAGAATGTTGGGAGTTCTAGAATGCCAAAATAGAATGTTGGGAGTTCTAGCATGCCAAAATAGAATGTTGGGAGTTCTAGAATGCCAAAATAGAATGTTGGGAGTTCTAGAATGCCAAAATAGAATGTTGGGAGTTCTAGAATTCCAAAATAGAATGTTGGGAGTTCTAGAATTCCAAATAGAATGTTGGTCGTTCTAGAATGCCAAAATAGAATGTTAGAAGTTCTAGAATGCCAAAATAGAATGTTGGTAGTTCTAGAATTCAAAAATAGAATGTTGGTAGTTCTAGAATTCCAAAATAGAATGTTGGGAGTTCTAGAATGTCAAAATAGAATGTTGGTAGTTCTAGAATTCCAAAATAAAATGTTGGGAGTTCTAGAATGCCAAAATAGAGTGTTGGTAGTTCTAGAATTCCAAAATAAAATGTTGGGAGTTCTAGAATGCCAAAATAGAATGTTGGTAGTTCTAGAATTCCAAAATAGAATGTTGGGAGTTCTAGAATGCCAAAATAGAATGTTGGGAGTTCTAGAATTCCAAAATAGAATGTTGGGAGTTCTAGAATTTCAAAATAGAATGTTGGGAGTTCTAGAATGCCAAAATAGAGTGTTGGTAGTTCTAGAATTCCAAAATAAAATGTTGGGAGTTCTAGAATGCCAAAATAGAATGTTGGTAGTTCTAGAATTCCAAAATAGAATGTTGGGAGTTCTAGAATGCCAAAATAGAATGTTGGGAGTTCTAGAATTCCAAAATAGAATGTTGGGAGTTCTAGAATGCCAAAATAGAATGTTAAGAGTTATAGAATGCCAAAATAGAATGTTGGGAGTTCTAGAATGCCAAAATAGAATATTGGTAGTTCTAGAATTCCAAAATAGAATGTTGGGAGTTCTAGAATGCCAAAATTGAATGTTGGGAGTTCTAGAGTTCCAAAATAGAATGTTGGGAGTTCTAGAATGCCAAAATAGAATGTTAAGAGTTATAGAATGCCAAAATAGAATGTTGGGAGTTCTAGAATTCCAAAATAGAATGTTGGGAGTTCTAGAATGCCAAAATAGAGTGTTGGTAGTTCTAGAATTCCAAAATAAAATGTTGGGAGTTCTAGAATGCCAAAATAGAATGTTGGTAGTTCTAGAATTCCAAAATAGAATGTTGGGAGTTCTAGAATGCCAAAATAGAATGTTGGGAGTTCTAGAATGCCAAAATAGAATGTTGGGAGTTCTAGAATTCCAAAATAGAATGTTGGGAGTTGTAGAATTCCAAAATAGAATGTTGGTAGTTCTAAAATTCCAAAATAGAATGTTGGGAGTTCTAGAATGCCAAAATAGAATGTTGGTGTTGCAGAATTCCAAAATAGAATGTTGGGAGTTGTAGAATGCCAAAATAGAATGTTGGTAGTTCTAGAATTCCAAAATAGAATGTTGGGAGTTCTAGAATGCCAAAATAGAATGTTGGGAGTTCTAGCATGCCAAAATAGAATGTTGGGAGTTCTAGAATGCCAAAATAGAATGTTGGGAGTTCTAGAATTCCAAACTAGAATGTTGGGAGTTCTAGAATGCCAAAATAGAATGTTAGGAGTTCTAGAATTCCAAAATAGAATGTTGGGAGTTCTAGAATGCCAACATAGAATGTTGGGAGTTCTAGAATTCCCAAATAGAATAATGGTGTTGCAGAATTCCAAAATAGAATGTTGGGAGTTCTAGAATGGCAAAATAGAATGTTGGTAGTTCTAGAATTCCAAAATAGAATGTTGGGAGTAATAGAATGCCAAAATAGAATGTTGGGAGTTTTACAATTCCAAAATAGAATGTTGGTGTTGCAGAATTCCAAAATAGAATGTTGGTAGTTCTAGAATTCCAAAATAGAATGTTGGGAGTTCTAGAATGCCAAAATAGAATGTTGGGAGTTCTAGAATTCCAAAATAGAATGTTGGGAGTTCTAGAATGCCAAAATAGAATGTTAAGAGTTATAGAATGCCAAAATAGAATGTTGGGAGTTCTAGAATGCCAAAATAGAATGTTGGTAGTTCTAGAATTCCAAAATAGAATGTTGGGAGTTCTAGAATGCCAAAATAGAATGTTGGGAGTTCTAGAGTTCCAAAATAGAATGTTGGGAGTTCTAAAATGCCAAAATAGAATGTTAAGAGTTATAGAATGCCAAAATAGAATGTTGGGAGTTCTAGAATTCCAAAATAGAATGTTGGGAGTTCTAGAATGCCAAAATAGAGTGTTGGTAGTTCTAGAATTCCAAAATAAAATGTTGGGAGTTCTAGAATGCCAAAATAGAATGTTGGTAGTTCTAGAATTCCAAAATAGAATGTTGGGAGTTCTAGAATGCCAAAATAGAATGTTGGGAGTTCTAGAATGCCAAAATAGAATGTTGGGAGTTCTAGAATTCCAAAATAGAATGTTGGGAGTTCTAGAATGCCAAAATAGAATGTTGGGAGTTCTAGAATTCCAAAATAGAATGTTGGGAGTTCTAGAATTCCAAACTAGAATGTTGGTGTTGCAGAATTCAAGAATAGAATGTTGGGAGTTCTAGAATGCCAAAATAGAATGTTGGTAGTTCTAGAATTCCAAAATAGAATGTTGGGAGTTCTAGAATGCCAAATTAGAATGTTGGTAGTTCTAGAATTCCAAAATAGAATGTTGGGAGTTCTAGAATGCCAAAATAGAATGTTGGGAGTCCTAGAATGCCAAAATAGAATGTTGGGAGTTCTAGAATTCCAAAATAGAATGTTGGTGTTGCAGAATTCCAAAATAGAATGTTGGGAGTTCTAGAATTCCAAAATAGAATGTTGGGAGTTCTAGAATGCCAAAATAGAATGTTGATAGTTCTAGAATTCCAAAATAGAATGTTGGGAGTTCTAGAATTCCAAAATAGAATGTTGGGAGTTCTAGAATTCCAAACTAGAATGTTGGTGTTGCAGAATTCAAGAATAGAATGTTGGGAGTTCTAGAATGCCAAAATAGAATGTTGGTAGTTCTAGAATTCCAAAATAGAATGTTGGTCGTTCTAGAATGCCAAAATAGAATGTTAGAAGTTCTAGAATGCCAAAATAGAATGTTGGTAGTTCTAGAATTCAAAAATAGAATGTTGGTAGTTCTAGAATTCCAAAATAGAATGTTGGGAGTTCTAGAATGCCAAAATAGAATGTTAGAAGATCTAGAATGCCAAAATAGAATGTTGGTAGTTCTAGAATTCAAAAATAGAATGTTGGTAGTTCTAGAATTCCAAAATAGAATGTTGGGAGCTCTAGAATGTCAAAATAGAATGTTGGTAGTTCTAGAATTCCAAAATAGAATGTTGGGAGTTCTAGAATGCCAAAATAGAATGTTGGGAGTGCTAGAATTCCAAATAGAATGTTGGGAGTTCTAGAATGCCAAAATAGAATGTTGGGAGTGCTAGAATTCCAAATAGAATGTTGGGAGTTCTAGAATGCCAAAATAGAATGTTGGGAGTTCTAGAATGCCAAAATAGAATGTTGGTAGTTCTAGAATGCCAAAATAGAATGTTGGTAGTTCTAGAATGCCAAAATAGAATGTTGGTAGTTCTAGAATTCCAAAATAGAATGTTGGGAGTTCTAGAATGCCAAAATAGAATGTTGGGAGTTCTAGAATTCCAAAAAAGAATGTTGGGAGTTCTAGAATGCCAAAATAGAATGTTGGTGTTGCAGAATTCCAAAATAGAATGTTGGGAGTTGTAGAATGCCAAAATAGAATGTTGGTAGTTCTAGAATTCCAAAATAGAATGTTGGGAGTTCTAGAATGCCAAAATAGAATGTTGGTGTTGCAGAATTCCAAAATAGAATGTTGGGAGTTGTAGAATGCCAAAATAGAATGTTGGTAGTTCTAGAATTCCAAAATAGAATGTTGGGAGTTCTAGAATGCCAAAATAGAATGTTGGGAGTTCTAGCATGCCAAAATAGAATGTTGGGAGTTCTAGAATGCCAAAATAGAATGTTGGGAGTTCTAGAATTCCAAACTAGAATGTTGGGAGTTCTAGAATGCCAAAATAGAATGTTAGGAGTTCTAGAATTCCAAAATAGAATGTTGGGAGTTCTAGAATGCAAACATAGAATGTTGGGAGTTCTAGAATTCCCAAATAGAATAATGGTGTTGCAGAATTCCAAAATAGAATGTTGGGAGTTCTAGAATGCCAAAATAGAATGTTGGTAGTTCTAGAATTCCAAAATAGAATGTTGGGAGTAATAGAATGCCAAAATAGAATGTTGGGAGTTTTACAATTCCAAAATAGAATGTTGGTGTTGCAGAATTCCAAAATAGAATGTTGGGAGTTCTAGAATTCCAAAATAGAATGTTGGTAGTTCTAGAATTCCAAAATAGAATGATGGGAGTTCTATAATTTAAAAAAAAAAATGTTGGGAGTTCTAGATTGCCAAAATAGAATGTTGGTAGTTCTAGAATTCCAAAAAAGAATGTTGGGAGTTCTAGAATGCCAAAATAGAATGTTGGGAGTTCTAGAATTCCAAATAGAATGTTGGGAGTTCTAGAATGCCAAAATAGTATGTTGGGAGTTCTAGAATGCCAAAATAGAATGTTGGTAGTTCTAGAATTCCAAAATAGAATGTTGGTAGTTCGAGAATTCCAAAATAGAATGTGGGTAGTTCAAGAATTCCAAATAGAATGTTGGGAGTTCTAGAATGCCAAAATAGAATGTTGGGAGTTCTAGAATTCCAAAATAGAATGTTGGGAGTTCTAGAATTCCAAAATAGAATGTTGGGAGTACTAGAATGCCAAAATAGAATGTTGGGAGTTCTAGTATTCCAAAATAGAATGTTGGGAGTTCTAGCATGCCAAAATAGAATGTTGGGAGTTCTAGAATGCCAAACTAGAATGTTGGGAGTTCTAGAATTCCAAACTAGAATGTTGGGAGTTCTAGAATGCCAAAATAGAATGTTAGGAGTTCTAGAATTCCAAAATAGAATGTTGGGAGTTCTAGAATGCCAACATAGAATGTTGGGAGTTCTAGAATTCCCAAATAGAATAATGGTGTTGCAGAATTCCAAAATAGAATGTTGGGAGTTCTAGAATGCCAAAATAGAATGTTGGTAGTTCTAGAATTCCAAAATAGAATGTTGGGAGTAATAGAATGCCAAAATAGAATGTTGGGAGTTTTACAATTCCAAAATAGAAAGTTGGTGTTGCAGAATTCCAAAATAGAATGTTGGGAGTTCTAGAATTCCAAAATAGAATGTTGGTAGTTCTAGAATTCCAAAATAGAATGATGGGAGTTCTATAATTTAAAAAAAAAATGTTGGGAGTTCTAGATTGCCAAAATAGAATGTTGGGAGTTCTAGTATTCCAAAATAGAATGTTGGGAGTTCTAGAATGCCAAAATAGAATGTTAAGAGTTATAGAATGCCAAAATAGAATGTTGGGAGCTCTAGAATGTCAAAATAGAATGTTGGTAGTTCTAGAATTCCAAAATAGAATGTTGGGAGTTCTAGAATGCCAAAATAGAATGTTGGGAGTGCTAGAATTCCAAATAGAATGTTGGGAGTTCTAGAATGCCAAAATAGAATGTTGGGAGTTCTAGAATGCCAAAATAGAATGTTGGTAGTTCTAGAATGCCATAATAGAATGTTGGGAGTTCTAGAATGCCAAAATAGAATTTTGGGAGTTCTAGAATGCCAAAATAGAATGTTGGTAGTTCTAGAATTCCAAAATAAAATGTTGGGAGTTCTAGAATGCCAAAATAGAATGTTGGTAGTTCTAGAATTCCAAAATAGAATGTTGGGAGTTCTAGAATGCCAAAATAGAATGTTGGGAGTTCTAGAATGCCAAAATAGAATGTTGGGAGTTCTAGAATTCCAAAATAGAATGTTGGGAGTTCTAGAATGCCAAAATAGAATGTTGGGAGTTCTAGAATTCCAAAATAGAATGTTGGGAGTTCTAGAATTCCAAACTAGAATGTTGGTGTTGCAGAATTCAAGAATAGAATGTTGGGAGTTCTAGAATGCCAAAATAGAATGTTGGTAGTTCTAGAATTCCAAAATAGAATGTTGGGAGTTCTAGAATGCCAAAATAGAATGTTGGGAGTCCTAGAATGCCAAAATAGAATGTTGGGAGTTCTAGAATTCCAAAATAGAATGTTGGTGTTGCAGAATTCCAAAATAGAATGTTGGGAGTTCTAGAATTCCAAAATAGAATGTTGGGAGTTCTAGAATGCCAAAATAGAATGTTGATAGTTCTAGAATTCCAAAATAGAATGTTGGGAGTTCTAGAATTCCAAAATAGAATGTTGGGAGTTCTAGAATTCCAAACTAGAATGTTGGTGTTGCAGAATTCAAGAATAGAATGTTGGGAGTTCTAGAATGCCAAAATAGAATGTTGGTAGTTCTAGAATTCCAAAATAGAATGTTGGTCGTTCTAGAATGCCAAAATAGAATGTTAGAAGTTCTAGAATGCCAAAATAGAATGTTGGTAGTTCTAGAATTCAAAAATAGAATGTTGGTAGTTCTAGAATTCCAAAATAGAATGTTGGGAGTTCTAGAATGCCAAAATAGAATGTTAGAAGTTCTAGAATGCCAAAATAGAATGTTGGTAGTTCTAGAATTCAAAAATAGAATGTTGGTAGTTCTAGAATTCCAAAATAGAATGTTGGGAGCTCTAGAATGTCAAAATAGAATGTTGGTAGTTCTAGAATTCCAAAATAGAATGTTGGGAGTTCTAGAATGCCAAAATAGAATGTTGGGAGTGCTAGAATTCCAAATAGAATGTTGGGAGTTCTAGAATGCCAAAATAGAATGTTGGGAGTTCTAGAATGCCAAAATAGAATGTTGGTAGTTCTAGAATGCCAAAATAGAATGTTGGGAGTTCTAGAATGCCAAAATAGAATTTTGGGAGTTCTAGAATGCCAAAATAGAATGTTGGGAGTTCTAGAATGCCAAAATAGAATGTTGGGAGTGCTAGAATTCCAAATAGAATGTTGGGAGTTCTAGAATGCCAAAATAGAATGTTGGGAGTTCTAGAATGCCAAAATAGAATGTTGGAAGTTCTAGAATGCCAAAATAGAATGTTGGTAGTTCTAGAATGCCAAAATAGAATGTTGGTAGTTCTAGAATTCCAAAATAGAATGTTGGGAGTTCTAGAATGCCAAAATAGAATGTTGGGAGTTCTAGAATGCCAAAATAGAATGTTAGGAGTTCTAGAATTCAAAAAAAGAATGTTGGGAGTTCTAGAATGCCAAAATAGAATGTTGGTGTTGCAGAATTCCAAAATAGAATGTTGGGAGTTGTAGAATGCCAAAATAGAATGTTGGTAGTTCTAGAATTCCAAAATAGAATGTTGGGAGTTCTAGAATGCCAAAATAGAATGTTGGTGTTGCAGAATTCCAAAATAGAATGTTGGGAGTTGTAGAATGCCAAAATAGAATGTTGGTAGTTCTAGAATTCCAAAATAGAATGTTGGGAGTTCTAGAATGCCAAAATAGAATGTTGGGAGTTCTAGCATGCCAAAATAGAATGTTGGGAGTTCTAGAATGCCAAAATAGAATGTTGGGAGTTCTAGAATTCCAAACTAGAATGTTGGGAGTTCTAGAATGCCAAAATAGAATGTTAGGAGTTCTAGAATTCCAAAATAGAATGTTGGGAGTTCTAGAATGCCAACTTAGAATGTTGGGAGTTCTAGAATTCCCAAATAGAATAATGGTGTTGCAGAATTCCAAAATAGAATGTTGGGAGTTCTAGAATGCCAAAATAGAATGTTGGTAGTTCTAGAATTCCAAAATAGAATGTTGGGAGTAATAGAATGCCAAAATAGAATGTTGGGAGTTTTACAATTCCAAAATAGAATGTTGGTGTTGCAGAATTCCAAAATAGAATGTTGGGAGTTCTAGAATTCCAAAATAGAATGTTGGTAGTTCTAGAATTCCAAAATAGAATGATGGGAGTTCTATAATTTAAAAAAAAAATGTTGGGAGTTCTAGATTGCCAAAATAGAATGTTGGTAGTTCTAGAATTCCAAAAAAGAATGTTGGGAGTTCTAGAATGCCAAAATAGAATGTTGGGAGTTCTAGAATTCCAAATAGAATGTTGGGAGTTCTAGAATGCCAAAATAGTATGTTGGGAGTTCTAGAATGCCAAAATAGAATGTTGGTAGTTCTAGAATTCCAAAATAGAATGTTGGTAGTTCGAGAATTCCAAAATAGAATGTGGGTAGTTCAAGAATTCCAAATAGAATGTTGGGAGTTCTAGAATGCCAAAATAGAATGTTGGGAGTTCTAGAATTCCAAAATAGAATGTTGGGAGTTCTAGAATTCCAAAATAGAATGTTGGGAGTTCTAGAATGCCAAAATAGAATGTTGATAGTTCTAGAATTCCAAAATAGAATGTTGGGAGTTCTAGAATTCCAAAATAGAATGTTGGGAGTTCTAGAATTCCAAACTAGAATGTTGGTGTTGCAGAATTCAAGAATAGAATGTTGGGAGTTCTAGAATGCCAAAATAGAATGTTGGTAGTTCTAGAATTCCAAAATAGAATGTTGGTCGTTCTAGAATGCCAAAATAGAATGTTAGAAGTTCTAGAATGCCAAAATAGAATGTTGGTAGTTCTAGAATTCAAAAATAGAATGTTGGTAGTTCTAGAATTCCAAAATAGAATGTTGGGAGTTCTAGAATGCCAAAATAGAATGTTAGAAGTTCTAGAATGCCAAAATAGAATGTTGGTAGTTCTAGAATTCAAAAATAGAATGTTGGTAGTTCTAGAATTCCAAAATAGAATGTTGGGAGCTCTAGAATGTCAAAATAGAATGTTGGTAGTTCTAGAATTCCAAAATAGAATGTTGGGAGTTCTAGAATGCCAAAATAGAATGTTGGGAGTGCTAGAATTCCAAATAGAATGTTGGGAGTTCTAGAATGCCAAAATAGAATGTTGGGAGTTCTAGAATGCCAAAATAGAATGTTGGTAGTTCTAGAATGCCAAAATAGAATGTTGGGAGTTCTAGAATGCCAAAATAGAATTTTGGGAGTTCTAGAATGCCAAAATAGAATGTTGGGAGTTCTAGAATTCCAAAATAGAATGTTGGGAGTACTAGAATGCCAAAATAGAATGTTGGGAGTTCTAGTATTCCAAAATAGAATGTTGGGAGTTCTAGCATGCCAAAATAGAATGTTGGGAGTTCTAGAATGCCAAACTAGAATGTTGGGAGTTCTAGAATTCCAAACTAGAATGTTGGGAGTTCTAGAATGCCAAAATAGAATGTTAGGAGTTCTAGAATTCCAAAATAGAATGTTGGGAGTTCTAGAATGCCAACATAGAATGTTGGGAGTTCTAGAATTCCCAAATAGAATAATGGTGTTGCAGAATTCCAAAATAGAATGTTGGGAGTTCTAGAATGCCAAAATAGAATGTTGGTAGTTCTAGAATTCCAAAATAGAATGTTGGGAGTAATAGAATGCCAAAATAGAATGTTGGGAGTTTTACAATTCCAAAATAGAAAGTTGGTGTTGCAGAATTCCAAAATAGAATGTTGGGAGTTCTAGAATTCCAAAATAGAATGTTGGTAGTTCTAGAATTCCAAAATAGAATGATGGGAGTTCTATAATTTAAAAAAAAAATGTTGGGAGTTCTAGATTGCCAAAATAGAATGTTGGGAGTTCTAGTATTCCAAAATAGAATGTTGGGAGTTCTAGAATGCCAAAATAGAATGTTAAGAGTTATAGAATGCCAAAATAGAATGTTGGGAGCTCTAGAATGTCAAAATAGAATGTTGGTAGTTCTAGAATTCCAAAATAGAATGTTGGGAGTTCTAGAATGCCAAAATAGAATGTTGGGAGTGCTAGAATTCCAAATAGAATGTTGGGAGTTCTAGAATGCCAAAATAGAATGTTGGGAGTTCTAGAATGCCAAAATAGAATGTTGGTAGTTCTAGAATGCCATAATAGAATGTTGGGAGTTCTAGAATGCCAAAATAGAATTTTGGGAGTTCTAGAATGCCAAAATAGAATGTTGGTAGTTCTAGAATTCCAAAATAAAATGTTGGGAGTTCTAGAATGCCAAAATAGAATGTTGGTAGTTCTAGAATTCCAAAATAGAATGTTGGGAGTTCTAGAATGCCAAAATAGAATGTTGGGAGTTCTAGAATGCCAAAATAGAATGTTGGGAGTTCTAGAATTCCAAAATAGAATGTTGGGAGTTCTAGAATGCCAAAATAGAATGTTGGGAGTTCTAGAATTCCAAAATAGAATGTTGGGAGTTCTAGAATTCCAAACTAGAATGTTGGTGTTGCAGAATTCAAGAATAGAATGTTGGGAGTTCTAGAATGCCAAAATAGAATGTTGGTAGTTCTAGAATTCCAAAATAGAATGTTGGGAGTTCTAGAATGCCAAAATAGAATGTTGGGAGTCCTAGAATGCCAAAATAGAATGTTGGGAGTTCTAGAATTCCAAAATAGAATGTTGGTGTTGCAGAATTCCAAAATAGAATGTTGGGAGTTCTAGAATTCCAAAATAGAATGTTGGGAGTTCTAGAATGCCAAAATAGAATGTTGATAGTTCTAGAATTCCAAAATAGAATGTTGGGAGTTCTAGAATTCCAAAATAGAATGTTGGGAGTTCTAGAATTCCAAACTAGAATGTTGGTGTTGCAGAATTCAAGAATAGAATGTTGGGAGTTCTAGAATGCCAAAATAGAATGTTGGTAGTTCTAGAATTCCAAAATAGAATGTTGGTCGTTCTAGAATGCCAAAATAGAATGTTAGAAGTTCTAGAATGCCAAAATAGAATGTTGGTAGTTCTAGAATTCAAAAATAGAATGTTGGTAGTTCTAGAATTCCAAAATAGAATGTTGGGAGTTCTAGAATGCCAAAATAGAATGTTAGAAGTTCTAGAATGCCAAAATAGAATGTTGGTAGTTCTAGAATTCAAAAATAGAATGTTGGTAGTTCTAGAATTCCAAAATAGAATGTTGGGAGCTCTAGAATGTCAAAATAGAATGTTGGTAGTTCTAGAATTCCAAAATAGAATGTTGGGAGTTCTAGAATGCCAAAATAGAATGTTGGGAGTGCTAGAATTCCAAATAGAATGTTGGGAGTTCTAGAATGCCAAAATAGAATGTTGGGAGTTCTAGAATGCCAAAATAGAATGTTGGTAGTTCTAGAATGCCAAAATAGAATGTTGGGAGTTCTAGAATGCCAAAATAGAATTTTGGGAGTTCTAGAATGCCAAAATAGAATGTTGGGAGTTCTAGAATGCCAAAATAGAATGTTGGGAGTGCTAGAATTCCAAATAGAATGTTGGGAGTTCTAGAATGCCAAAATAGAATGTTGGGAGTTCTAGAATGCCAAAATAGAATGTTGGAAGTTCTAGAATGCCAAAATAGAATGTTGGTAGTTCTAGAATGCCAAAATAGAATGTTGGTAGTTCTAGAATTCCAAAATAGAATGTTGGGAGTTCTAGAATGCCAAAATAGAATGTTGGGAGTTCTAGAATGCCAAAATAGAATGTTAGGAGTTCTAGAATTCAAAAAAAGAATGTTGGGAGTTCTAGAATGCCAAAATAGAATGTTGGTGTTGCAGAATTCCAAAATAGAATGTTGGGAGTTGTAGAATGCCAAAATAGAATGTTGGTAGTTCTAGAATTCCAAAATAGAATGTTGGGAGTTCTAGAATGCCAAAATAGAATGTTGGTGTTGCAGAATTCCAAAATAGAATGTTGGGAGTTGTAGAATGCCAAAATAGAATGTTGGTAGTTCTAGAATTCCAAAATAGAATGTTGGGAGTTCTAGAATGCCAAAATAGAATGTTGGGAGTTCTAGCATGCCAAAATAGAATGTTGGGAGTTCTAGAATGCCAAAATAGAATGTTGGGAGTTCTAGAATTCCAAACTAGAATGTTGGGAGTTCTAGAATGCCAAAATAGAATGTTAGGAGTTCTAGAATTCCAAAATAGAATGTTGGGAGTTCTAGAATGCCAACTTAGAATGTTGGGAGTTCTAGAATTCCCAAATAGAATAATGGTGTTGCAGAATTCCAAAATAGAATGTTGGGAGTTCTAGAATGCCAAAATAGAATGTTGGTAGTTCTAGAATTCCAAAATAGAATGTTGGGAGTAATAGAATGCCAAAATAGAATGTTGGGAGTTTTACAATTCCAAAATAGAATGTTGGTGTTGCAGAATTCCAAAATAGAATGTTGGGAGTTCTAGAATTCCAAAATAGAATGTTGGTAGTTCTAGAATTCCAAAATAGAATGATGGGAGTTCTATAATTTAAAAAAAAAATGTTGGGAGTTCTAGATTGCCAAAATAGAATGTTGGTAGTTCTAGAATTCCAAAAAAGAATGTTGGGAGTTCTAGAATGCCAAAATAGAATGTTGGGAGTTCTAGAATTCCAAATAGAATGTTGGGAGTTCTAGAATGCCAAAATAGTATGTTGGGAGTTCTAGAATGCCAAAATAGAATGTTGGTAGTTCTAGAATTCCAAAATAGAATGTTGGTAGTTCGAGAATTCCAAAATAGAATGTGGGTAGTTCAAGAATTCCAAATAGAATGTTGGGAGTTCTAGAATGCCAAAATAGAATGTTGGGAGTTCTAGAATTCCAAAATAGAATGTTGGGAGTTCTAGAATTCCAAAATAGAATGTTGGGAGTTCTAGAATGCCAAAATAGAATGTTGATAGTTCTAGAATTCCAAAATAGAATGTTGGGAGTTCTAGAATTCCAAAATAGAATGTTGGGAGTTCTAGAATTCCAAACTAGAATGTTGGTGTTGCAGAATTCAAGAATAGAATGTTGGGAGTTCTAGAATGCCAAAATAGAATGTTGGTAGTTCTAGAATTCCAAAATAGAATGTTGGTCGTTCTAGAATGCCAAAATAGAATGTTAGAAGTTCTAGAATGCCAAAATAGAATGTTGGTAGTTCTAGAATTCAAAAATAGAATGTTGGTAGTTCTAGAATTCCAAAATAGAATGTTGGGAGTTCTAGAATGCCAAAATAGAATGTTAGAAGTTCTAGAATGCCAAAATAGAATGTTGGTAGTTCTAGAATTCAAAAATAGAATGTTGGTAGTTCTAGAATTCCAAAATAGAATGTTGGGAGCTCTAGAATGTCAAAATAGAATGTTGGTAGTTCTAGAATTCCAAAATAGAATGTTGGGAGTTCTAGAATGCCAAAATAGAATGTTGGGAGTGCTAGAATTCCAAATAGAATGTTGGGAGTTCTAGAATGCCAAAATAGAATGTTGGGAGTTCTAGAATGCCAAAATAGAATGTTGGTAGTTCTAGAATGCCAAAATAGAATGTTGGGAGTTCTAGAATGCCAAAATAGAATTTTGGGAGTTCTAGAATGCCAAAATAGAATGTTGGGAGTTCTAGAATGCCAAAATAGAATGTTGGGAGTGCTAGAATTCCAAATAGAATGTTGGGAGTTCTAGAATGCCAAAATAGAATGTTGGGAGTTCTAGAATGCCAAAATAGAATGTTGGAAGTTCTAGAATGCCAAAATAGAATGTTGGTAGTTCTAGAATGCCAAAATAGAATGTTGGTAGTTCTAGAATTCCAAAATAGAATGTTGGGAGTTCTAGAATGCCAAAATAGAATGTTGGGAGTTCTAGAATGCCAAAATAGAATGTTAGGAGTTCTAGAATTCAAAAAAAGAATGTTGGGAGTTCTAGAATGCCAAAATAGAATGTTGGTGTTGCAGAATTCCAAAATAGAATGTTGGGAGTTGTAGAATGCCAAAATAGAATGTTGGTAGTTCTAGAATTCCAAAATAGAATGTTGGGAGTTCTAGAATGCCAAAATAGAATGTTGGTGTTGCAGAATTCCAAAATAGAATGTTGGGAGTTGTAGAATGCCAAAATAGAATGTTGGTAGTTCTAGAATTCCAAAATAGAATGTTGGGAGTTCTAGAATGCCAAAATAGAATGTTGGGAGTTCTAGCATGCCAAAATAGAATGTTGGGAGTTCTAGAATGCCAAAATAGAATGTTGGGAGTTCTAGAATTCCAAAATAGAATGTTAGGAGTTCTAGAATTCCAAAATAGAATGTTGGGAGTTCTAGAATGCCAACTTAGAATGTTGGGAGTTCTAGAATTCCCAAATAGAATAATGGTGTTGCAGAATTCCAAAATAGAATGTTGGGAGTTCTAGAATGCCAAAATAG
Organism: Pseudophryne corroboree; assembly: GCF_028390025.1. Classification (NCBI taxonomy): domain Eukaryota; kingdom Metazoa; phylum Chordata; class Amphibia; order Anura; family Myobatrachidae; genus Pseudophryne; species Pseudophryne corroboree. The sequence continues at coordinate 216,676 of NW_026967466.1, forward strand.
AATGTTGGTAGTTCTAGAATTCCAAAATAGAATGTTGGGAGTAATAGAATGCCAAAATAGAATGTTGGGAGTTTTACAATTCCAAAATAGAATGTTGGTGTTGCAGAATTCCAAAATAGAATGTTGGGAGTTCTAGAATTCCAAAATAGAATGTTGGTAGTTCTAGAATTCCAAAATAGAATGATGGGAGTTCTATAATTTAAAAAAAAAATGTTGGGAGTTCTAGATTGCCAAAATAGAATGTTGGTAGTTCTAGAATTCCAAAAAAGAATGTTGGGAGTTCTAGAATGCCAAAATAGAATGTTGGGAGTTCTAGAATTCCAAATAGAATGTTGGGAGTTCTAGAATGCCAAAATAGTATGTTGGGAGTTCTAGAATGCCAAAATAGAATGTTGGTAGTTCTAGAATTCCAAAATAGAATGTTGGTAGTTCGAGAATTCCAAAATAGAATGTGGGTAGTTCAAGAATTCCAAATAGAATGTTGGGAGTTCTAGAATGCCAAAATAGAATGTTGGGAGTTCTAGAATTCCAAAATAGAATGTTGGGAGTTCTAGAATTCCAAAATAGAATGTTGGGAGTACTAGAATGCCAAAATAGAATGTTGGGAGTTCTAGTATTCCAAAATAGAATGTTGGGAGTTCTAGCATGCCAAAATAGAATGTTGGGAGTTCTAGAATGCCAAAATAGAATGTTGGGAGTTCTAGAATTCCAAACTAGAATGTTGGGAGTTCTAGAATGCCAAAATAGAATGTTAGGAGTTCTAGAATTCCAAAATAGAATGTTGGGAGTTCTAGAATGCCAACATAGAATGTTGGGAGTTCTAGAATTCCCAAATAGAATAATGGTGTTGCAGAATTCCAAAATAGAATGTTGGGAGTTCTAGAATGCCAAAATAGAATGTTGGTAGTTCTAGAATTCCAAAATAGAATGTTGGGAGTAATAGAATGCCAAAATAGAATGTTGGGAGTTTTACAATTCCAAAATAGAATGTTGGTGTTGCAGAATTCCAAAATAGAATGTTGGGAGTTCTAGAATTCCAAAATAGAATGTTGGTAGTTCTAGAATTCCAAAATAGAATGATGGGAGTTCTATAATTTAAAAAAAAAATGTTGGGAGTTCTAGATTGCCAAAATAGAATGTTGGGAGTTCTAGTATTCCAAAATAGAATGTTGGGAGTTCTAGAATGCCAAAATAGAATGTTAAGAGTTATAGAATGCCAAAATAGAATGTTGGGAGTTCTAGAATTCAAAAATAGAATGTTGGTAGTTCTAGAATTCCAAAATAGAATGTTGGGAGCTCTAGAATGTCAAAATAGAATGTTGGTAGTTCTAGAATTCCAAAATAGAATGTTGGGAGTTCTAGAATGCCAAAATAGAATGTTGGGAGTTCTAGAATGCCAAAATAGAATGTTGGTAGTTCTAGAATGCCATAATAGAATGTTGGGAGTTCTAGAATGCCAAAATAGAATTTTGGGAGTTCTAGAATGCCAAAATAGAATGTTGGTAGTTCTAGAATTCCAAAATAAAATGTTGGGAGTTCTAGAATGCCAAAATAGAATGTTGGTAGTTCTAGAATTCCAAAATAGAATGTTGGGAGTTCTAGAATGCCAAAATAGAATGTTGGGAGTTCTAGAATGCCAAAATAGAATGTTGGGAGTTCTAGAATTCCAAAATAGAATGTTGGGAGTTCTAGAATGCCAAAATAGAATGTTGGGAGTTCTAGAATTCCAAAATAGAATGTTGGGAGTTCTAGAATTCCAAACTAGAATGTTGGTGTTGCAGAATTCAAGAATAGAATGTTGGGAGTTCTAGAATGCCAAAATAGAATGTTGGTAGTTCTAGAATTCCAAAATAGAATGTTGGGAGTTCTAGAATGCCAAATTAGAATGTTGGTAGTTCTAGAATTCCAAAATAGAATGTTGGGAGTTCTAGAATGCCAAAATAGAATGTTGGGAGTCCTAGAATGCCAAAATAGAATGTTGGGAGTTCTAGAATTCCAAAATAGAATGTTGGTGTTGCAGAATTCCAAAATAGAATGTTGGGAGTTCTAGAATTCCAAAATAGAATGTTGGGAGTTCTAGAATGCCAAAATAGAATGTTGATAGTTCTAGAATTCCAAAATAGAATGTTGGGAGTTCTAGAATTCCAAAATAGAATGTTGGGAGTTCTAGAATTCCAAACTAGAATGTTGGTGTTGCAGAATTCAAGAATAGAATGTTGGGAGTTCTAGAATGCCAAAATAGAATGTTGGTAGTTCTAGAATTCCAAAATAGAATGTTGGTCGTTCTAGAATGCCAAAATAGAATGTTAGAAGTTCTAGAATGCCAAAATAGAATGTTGGTAGTTCTAGAATTCAAAAATAGAATGTTGGTAGTTCTAGAATTCCAAAATAGAATGTTGGGAGTTCTAGAATGCCAAAATAGAATGTTAGAAGTTCTAGAATGCCAAAATAGAATGTTGGTAGTTCTAGAATTCAAAAATAGAATGTTGGTAGTTCTAGAATTCCAAAATAGAATGTTGGGAGCTCTAGAATGTCAAAATAGAATGTTGGTAGTTCTAGAATTCCAAAATAGAATGTTGGGAGTTCTAGAATGCCAAAATAGAATGTTGGGAGTGCTAGAATTCCAAATAGAATGTTGGGAGTTCTAGAATGCCAAAATAGAATGTTGGGAGTTCTAGAATGCCAAAATAGAATGTTGGTAGTTCTAGAATGCCAAAATAGAATGTTGGGAGTTCTAGAATGCCAAAATAGAATTTTGGGAGTTCTAGAATGCCAAAATAGAATGTTGGGAGTTCTAGAATGCCAAAATAGAATGTTGGGAGTGCTAGAATTCCAAATAGAATGTTGGGAGTTCTAGAATGCCAAAATAGAATGTTGGGAGTTCTAGAATGCCAAAATAGAATGTTGGTAGTTCTAGAATGCCAAAATAGAATGTTGGTAGTTCTAGAATGCCAAAATAGAATGTTGGTAGTTCTAGAATTCCAAAATAGAATGTTGGGAGTTCTAGAATGCCAAAATAGAATGTTGGGAGTTCTAGAATGCCAAAATAGAATGTTAGGAGTTCTAGAATTCAAAAAAAGAATGTTGGGAGTTCTAGAATGCCAAAATAGAATGTTGGTGTTGCAGAATTCAAAAATAGAATGTTGGGAGTTGTAGAATGCCAAAATAGAATGTTGGTAGTTCTAGAATTCCAAAATAGAATGTTGGGAGTTCTAGAATGTCAAAATAGAATGTTGGTGTTGCAGAATTCCAAAATAGAATGTTGGGAGTTGTAGAATGCCAAAATAGAATGTTGGTAGTTCTAGAATTCCAAAATAGAATGTTGGGAGTTCTAGAATGCCAAAATAGAATGTTGGGAGTTCTAGCATGCCAAAATAGAATGTTGGGAGTTCTAGAATGCCAAAATAGAATGTTGGGAGTTCTAGAATTCCAAACTAGAATGTTGGGAGTTCTAGAATGCCAAAATAGAATGTTAGGAGTTCTAGAATTCCAAAATAGAATGTTGGGAGTTCTAGAATGCCAACTTAGAATGTTGGGAGTTCTAGAATTCCCAAATAGAATAATGGTGTTGCAGAATTCCAAAATAGAATGTTGGGAGTTCTAGAATGCCAAAATAGAATGTTGGTAGTTCTAGAATTCCAAAATAGAATGTTGGGAGTAATAGAATGCCAAAATAGAATGTTGGGAGTTTTACAATTCCAAAATAGAATGTTGGTGTTGCAGAATTCAAAAATAGAATGTTGGGAGTTGTAGAATGCCAAAATAGAATGTTGGTAGTTCTAGAATTCCAAAATAGAATGTTGGGAGTTCTAGAATGTCAAAATAGAATGTTGGTGTTGCAGAATTCCAAAATAGAATGTTGGGAGTTGTAGAATGCCAAAATAGAATGTTGGTAGTTCTAGAATTCCAAAATAGAATGTTGGGAGTTCTAGAATGCCAAAATAGAATGTTGGGAGTTCTAGCATGCCAAAATAGAATGTTGGGAGTTCTAGAATGCCAAAATAGAATGTTGGGAGTTCTAGAATTCCAAACTAGAATGTTGGGAGTTCTAGAATGCCAAAATAGAATGTTAGGAGTTCTAGAATTCCAAAATAGAATGTTGGGAGTTCTAGAATGCCAACTTAGAATGTTGGGAGTTCTAGAATTCCCAAATAGAATAATGGTGTTGCAGAATTCCAAAATAGAATGTTGGGAGTTCTAGAATGCCAAAATAGAATGTTGGTAGTTCTAGAATTCCAAAATAGAATGTTGGGAGTTCTAGAATGCCAAAATAGAATGTTGGGAGTTCTAGAATGCCAAAATAGAATGTTAGGAGTTCTAGAATTCAAAAAAAGAATGTTGGGAGTTCTAGAATGCCAAAATAGAATGTTGGTGTTGCAGAATTCCAAAATAGAATGTTGGGAGTTCTAGAATGCCAAAATAGAATGTTAGGAGTTCTAGAATTCCAAAATAGAATGTTGGGAGTTCTAGAATGCCAACTTAGAATGTTGGGAGTTCTAGAATTCCCAAATAGAATAATGGTGTTGCAGAATTCCAAAATAGAATGTTGGGAGTTCTAGAATGCCAAAATAGAATGTTGGTAGTTCTAGAATTCCAAAATAGAATGTTGGGAGTAATAGAATGCCAAAATAGAATGTTGGGAGTTTTACAATTCCAAAATAGAATGTTGGTGTTGCAGAATTCCAAAATAGAATGTTGGGAGTTCTAGATTGCCAAAATAGAATGTTGGTAGTTCTAGAATTCCAAAAAAGAATGTTGGGAGTTCTAGAATGCCAAAATAGAATGTTGGGAGTTCTAGAATTCCAAATAGAATGTTGGGAGTTCTAGAATGCCAAAATAGTATGTTGGGAGTTCTAGAATGCCAAAATAGAATGTTGGTAGTTCTAGAATTCCAAAATAGAATGTTGGTAGTTCTAGAATTCCAAAATAGAATGTGGGTAGTTCAAGAATTCCAAATAGAATGTTGGGAGTTCTAGAATGCCAAAATAGAATGTTGGGAGTTCTAGAATTCCAAAATAGAATGTTGGGAGTTCTAGAATTCCAAAATAGAATGTTGGGAGTATTAGAATGCCAAAATAGAATGTTGGGAGTTCTAGTATTCCAAAATAGAATGTTGGGAGTTCTAGAATGCCAAAATAGAAAGTTGGGAGTTCTAGAATTCCAAAATAGAATGTTGGGAGTTCTAGAATGCCAAAATAGAATGTTGGGAGTTCTAGAATTCCAAAATAGAATGTTGGGAGTTCTAGAATTCCAAAATAGAATGTTGGGAGTTCTAGAATTACAAAATAGTATGTTGGTAGTTCTAGAATTCCAAAATAGAATGTTGGGAGTTCTAGAATTCCAAAATAGAATGTTGGGAGTTCTAGAATTCCAAATAGAATGTTGGGAGTTCTAGAATGCCAAAATAGAATGTTGGGAGTTCTAGAATTCCAAATAGAATGTTGGTCGTTCTAGAATGCCAAAATAGAATGTTAGATGTTCTAGAATGCCAAAATAGAATGTTGGTAGTTCTAGAATTCAAAAATAGAATGTTGGTAGTTCTAGAATTCCAAAATAGAATGTTGGGAGTTCTAGAATGTCAAAATAGAATGTTGGTAGTTCTAGAATTCCAAAATAGAATGTTGGGAGTTCTAGAATGCCAAAATAGAATGTTGGGAGTGCTAGAATTCCAAATAGAATGTTGGGAGTTCTAGAATGCCAAAATAGAATGTTGGGAGTTCTAGAATGCCAAAATAGAATGTTGGTAGTTCTAGAATGCCATAATAGAATGTTGGGAGTTCTAGAATGCCAAAATAGAATGTTGGGAGTTCTAGAATGCCAAAATAGAACGTTAAGAGTTCTAGAATGCCAAAATAGAATGTTGGGAGTTCTAGAATGCCAAAATAGAATGTTGGGAGTTCTAGAATGCCAAAATAGAATGTTAGTAGTTCTAGAATTCCAAAATAGAATTTTGGGAGTTCTAGAATGCCAAAATAGAATGTTGGGAGTTCTAGAATGCCACAATAGAATGTTGGGAGTTCTAGAATGCCAAAATAGAATGTTGGGAGTTCTAGAATTCCAAAATAGAATGTTGGGAGTTCTAGAATGCCAAAATAGAATGTTGGGAGTTCTAAAATTCCAAAATAGAATGTTGGAGATCTAGAATGCCAAAATAGAATGTTGGTAGTTCTAGAATTCCAAAATAGAATGTTGGGAGTTCTAGAATGCCAAAATAGTATGTTGGGAGTTCTAGAATTCCAAAATAGAATGTTGGTGTTGCAGAATTCCAAAATAGAATGTTGGGAGTTCTAGAATTCCAAAATAGAATGTTGGGAGTTCTAGAATTCCAAAATAGAATGTTGGTAGTTCTAGAATTCCAAAATAGAATGTTGGGAGTTCTAGAATGCCAAAATAGAATGTTGGGAGTTCTAGAATTCCAAAATAGAATGTTGGGAGTTCTAGAATTCCAAACTAGAATGTTGGTGTTGCAGAATTCAAGAATAGAATGTTGGGAGTTCTAGAATGCCAAAATAGAATGTTGGTAGTTCTAGAATTCCGAAATAGAATGTTGGGAGTTCTAGAATGCCAAATTAGAATGTTGGTAGTTCTAGAATTCCAAAATAGAATGTTGGGAGTTCTAGAATGCCAAAATAGAATGTTGGGAGTCCTAGAATGCCAAAATAGAATGTTGGGAGTTCTAGAATTCCAAAATAGAATGTTGGTGTTGCAGAATTCCAAAATAGAATGTTGGGAGTTCTAGAATTCCAAAATAGAATGTTGGGAGTTCTAGAATGCCAAAATAGAATGTTGATAGTTCTAGAATTCCAAAATAGAATGTTGGGAGTTCTAGAATTCCAAAATAGAATGTTGGGAGTTCTAGAATTCCAAACTAGAATGTTGGTGTTGCAGAATTCAAGAATAGAATGTTGGGAGTTCTAGAATGCCAAAATAGAATGTTGGTAGTTCTAGAATTCCAAAATAGAATGTTGGGAGTTCTAGAATGCCAAAATAGAATGTTGGGAGTTCTAGAATTCCAAAATAGAATGTTGGTGTTGCAGAATTCCAAAATAGAATGTTGGGAGTTCTAGAATTCCAAAATAGAATGTTGGGAGTTCTAGAATGCCAAAATAGAATGTTGGTAGTTCTAGAATTCCAAAATAGAATGTTGGGAGTTCTAGAATGCCAAAATAGAATGTTGGGAGTTCTAGAATTCCAAATAGAATGTTGGGAGTTCTAGAATGCCAAAATAGTATGTTGGGAGTTCTAGAATGCCAAAATAGAATGTTGGTAGTTCTAGAATTCCAAAATAGAATGTTGGTAGTTCTAGAATTCCAAATAGAATGTTGGGAGTTCTAGAATGCCAAAATAGTATGTTTGGAGTTCTAGAATGCCAAAATAGAATGTTGGTAGTTCTAGAATTCCAAAATAGAATGTTGGGAGTTCTAGGATGCCAAAATAGAATGTTGGGAGTTATAGAATGCCAAAATAGAATGTTGGGAGTTCTAGAATTCCAAGACAGAATGTTGGGAGTTCAAGAGTGCCAAAATAGAATGTTGGTAGTTCTAGAATTCCAAAATAGAATGTTGGGAGTTCTAGAATTCCAAGACAGAATGTTAGGAGTTCAAGAGTGCCAAAATAGAATGTTGGTAGTTCTAGAATTCCAAAATAGAATGTTGGGAGTTCTAGGAAGCCAAAATAGAATGTTGGGAGTTCTAGAATGCCAAAATAGAATGTTGGGAGTTCTAGAATTCCAAGACAGAATGTTGGGAGTTCAAGAGTGCCAAAATAGAATGTTGGTAGTTCTAGAATTCCAAAATAGAATGTTGGGAGTTCTAGAATGCCAAAATAGAATGTTGGTAGTTCTAGAATTCCAAAAAAGAATGTTGGGAGTTCTAGAATGCCAAAATAGAATGTTGGGAGTTCTAGAATTCCAAATAGAAAGTTGGGAGTTCTAGAATTCCAAAATAGAATGTTGGGAGTTCTAGAATGCCAAAATAGAATGTTGGGAGTTCTAGAATTCCAAAATAGAATGTTGGGAGTTCTAGAATTCCAAAATAGAATGTTGGGAGTTCTAGAATTACAAAATAGTATGTTGGTAGTTCTAGAATTCCAAAATAGAATGTTGGGAGTTCTAGAATTCCAAAATAGAATGTTGGGAGTTCTAGAATTCCAAATAGAATGTTGGGAGTTCTAGAATGCCAAAATAGAATGTTGGGAGTTCTAGAATTCCAAAATAGAATGTTGGGAGTTCTAGAATTCCAAATAGAATGTTGGTCGTTCTAGAATGCCAAAATAGAATGTTAGATGTTCTAGAATGCCAAAATAGAATGTTGGTAGTTCTAGAATTCAAAAATAGAATGTTGGTAGTTCTAGAATTCCAAAATAGAATGTTGGGAGTTCTAGAATGTCAAAATAGAATGTTGGTAGTTCTAGAATTCCAAAATAGAATGTTGGGAGTTCTAGAATGCCAAAATAGAATGTTGGGAGTGCTAGAATTCCAAATAGAATGTTGGGAGTTCTAGAATGCCAAAATAGAATGTTGGGAGTTCTAGAATTCCAAAATAGAATGTTGGTGTTGCAGAATTCCAAAATAGAATGTTGGGAGTTCTAGAATTCCAAAATAGAATGTTGGTAGTTCTAGAATTCCAAAATAGAATGTTGGGAGTTCTAGAATGCCAAAATAGAATGTTGGGAGTTCTAGAATTCCAAAATAGAATGTTGGGAGTTCTAGAATTCCAAACTAGAATGTTGGTGTTGCAGAATTCAAGAATAGAATGTTGGGAGTTCTAGAATGCCAAAATAGAATGTTGGTAGTTCTAGAATTCCGAAATAGAATGTTGGGAGTTCTAGAATGCCAAATTAGAATGTTGGTAGTTCTAGAATTCCAAAATAGAATGTTGGGAGTTCTAGAATGCCAAAATAGAATGTTGGGAGTCCTAGAATGCCAAAATAGAATGTTGGGAGTTCTAGAATTCCAAAATAGAATGTTGGTGTTGCAGAATTCCAAAATAGAATGTTGGGAGTTCTAGAATTCCAAAATAGAATGTTGGGAGTTCTAGAATGCCAAAATAGAATGTTGATAGTTCTAGAATTCCAAAATAGAATGTTGGGAGTTCTAGAATTCCAAAATAGAATGTTGGGAGTTCTAGAATTCCAAACTAGAATGTTGGTGTTGCAGAATTCAAGAATAGAATGTTGGGAGTTCTAGAATGCCAAAATAGAATGTTGGTAGTTCTAGAATTCCAAAATAGAATGTTGGGAGTTCTAGAATGCCAAAATAGAATGTTGGGAGTTCTAGAATTCCAAAATAGAATGTTGGTGTTGCAGAATTCCAAAATAGAATGTTGGGAGTTCTAGAATTCCAAAATAGAATGTTGGGAGTTCTAGAATGCCAAAATAGAATGTTGGTAGTTCTAGAATTCCAAAATAGAATGTTGGGAGTTCTAGAATGCCAAAATAGAATGATGGGAGTTCTAGAATTCCAAATAGAATGTTGGGAGTTCTAGAATGCCAAAATAGTATGTTGGGAGTTCTAGAATGCCAAAATAGAATGTTGGTAGTTCTAGAATTCCAAAATAGAATGTTGGTAGTTCTAGAATTCCAAATAGAATGTTGGGAGTTCTAGAATGCCAAAATAGTATGTTTGGAGTTCTAGAATGCCAAAATAGAATGTTGGTAGTTCTAGAATTCCAAAATAGAATGTTGGGAGTTCTAGAATTCCAAGACAGAATGTTGGGAGTTCAAGAGTGCCAAAATAGAATGTTGGTAGTTCTAGAATTCCAAAATAGAATGTTGGGAGTTCTAGAATTCCAAGACAGAATGTTGGGAGTTCAAGAGTGCCAAAATAGAATGTTGGTAGTTCTAGAATTCCAAAATAGAATGTTGGGAGTTCTAGGATGCCAAAATAGAATGTTGGGAGTTCTAGAATGCCAAAATAGAATGTTGGGAGTTCTAGAATTCCAAGACAGAATGTTGGGAGTTCAAGAGTGCCAAAATAGAATGTTGGTAGTTCTAGAATTCCAAAATAGAATGTTGGGAGTTCTAGAATGCCAAAATAGAATGTTGGGAGTTCTAGAATGCCAAAATAGAATGTTGGGAGTTCTAGAATGCCAAAATAGAATGTTGGTAGTTCTAGAATTCCAAATAGAATGTTGGGAGTTCTAGAATGTCAAAATAGAATGTTGGTAGTTCTAGAATTCCAAAATATAATGTTGGGAGTTCTAGAATGCCAAAATAGAATGTTGGGAGTTCTAGAATGCCAAAATAGAATGTTGGGAGTTCTAGAATTCAAAAATAGAATGTTGGTGTTGCAGAATTCCAAAATAGAATGTTTGGAGTTCTAGAAAGCCAAAATAGAATGTTGGTAGTTCTAGAATTCCAAAAAAGAATGTTGGGAGTTCTAGAATGCAAAAATAGAATGTTGGGAGTTTTACAATTCCAAAATAGAATGTTGGTGTTGCAGAATTCCAAAATAGAATGTTGGTAGTTCTAGATTTCCAAAATAGAATGATGGGAGTTCTATAATTTAAAAAAAAAATGTTGGGAGTTCTAGATTGCCAAAATAGAATGTTGGTAGTTCTAGAATTCCAAAAAAGAATGTTGGGAGTTCTAGAATGCAAAAATAGAATGTTGGGAGTTCTAGAATTCCAAATAGAATGTTGGGAGTTCTAGAATGCCAAAATAGTATGTTGGGAGTTCTAGAATGCCAAAATAGATGGTTGGTAGTTCTAGAATTCCAAAATAGAATGTTTGTAGTTCTAGAATTCCAAAATAGAATGTGGGTAGTTCAAGAATTCCAAATAGAATGTTGGGAGTTCTAGAATGCCAAAATAGAATGTTGGGAGTTCTAGAATTCCAAAATAGAATGTTGGGAGTTCTAGAATTCCAAAATAGAATGTTGGGAGTACTAGAATGCCAAAATAGAATGTTGGGAGTTCTAGAATGCCAAAATAGAATGTTGGGAGTTCTAGAATGCCAAAATAGAATGTTGGGAGTTCTAGAATTCCAAAATAGAATGTTGGGAGTTCTAGAATTCCAAAATAGAATGTTGGGAGTTCTAGAATGTCTAAATAGAATGTTGGTAGTTCTAGAATTCCAAAATAGAATGTTGGTAGTTCTAGAATTCCAAAATAGAATGTTGGGAGTTCTAGAATTCCAAAAAAGAATGTTGGGAGTTCTAGAATTCCAAATAGAATGTTGGGAGTTCTAGAATGCCAAAATAGAATGTTGGGAGTTCTAGAATGCCAAAATAGAATGTTGGGAGTTCTAGAATTCCAAATAGAATGTTGGTCATTCTAGAATGCCAAAATAGAATGTTAGAAGTTCTAGAATGCCAAAATAGAATGTTGGTAGTTCTAGAATTCAAAAATAGAATGTTGGTAGTTCTAGAATTCCAAAATAGAATGTTGGGAGTTCTAGAATTCCAAGACAGAATGTTGGGAGTTCAAGAGTGCCAAAATAGAATGTTGGTAGTTCTAGAATTCCAAAATAGAATGTTGGGAGTTCTAGAATGCCAAAATAGAATGTTGGGAGTTCTAGAATGCCAAAATAGAATGTTGGGAGTTCTAGAATGCCAAAATAGAATGTTGGTAGTTCTAGAATTCCAAATAGAATGTTGGGAGTTCTAGAATGTCAAAATAGAATGTTGGTAGTTCTAGAATTCCAAAATATAATGTTGGGAGTTCTAGAATGCCAAAATAGAATGTTGGGAGTTCTAGAATGCCAAAATAGAATGTTGGGAGTTCTAGAATTCCAAAATAGAATGTTGGTGTTGCAGAATTCCAAAATAGAATGTTTGGAGTTCTAGAAAGCCAAAATAGAATGTTGGTAGTTCTAGAATTCCAAAAAAGAATGTTGGGAGTTCTAGAATGCAAAAATAGAATGTTGGGAGTTTTACAATTCCAAAATAGAATGTTGGTGTTGCAGAATTCCAAAATAGAATGTTGGGAGTTCTAGAATTCCAAAATAGAATGTTGGTAGTTCTAGATTTCCAAAATAGAATGATGGGAGTTCTATAATTTAAAAAAAAAATGTTGGGAGTTCTAGATTGCCAAAATAGAATGTTGGTAGTTCTAGAATTCCAAAAAAGAATGTTGGGAGTTCTAGAATGCAAAAATAGAATGTTGGGAGTTCTAGAATTCCAAATAGAATGTTGGGAGTTCTAGAATGCCAAAATAGTATGTTGGGAGTTCTAGAATGCCAAAATAGAATGTTGGTAGTTCTAGAATTCCAAAATAGAATGTTTGTAGTTCTAGAATTCCAAAATAGAATGTGGGTAGTTCAAGAATTCCAAATAGAATGTTGGGAGTTCTAGAATGCCAAAATAGAATGTTGGGAGTTCTAGAATTCCAAAATAGAATGTTGGGAGTTCTAGAATTCCAAAATAGAATGTTGGGAGTACTAGAATGCCAAAATAGAATGTTGGGAGTTCTAGAATGCCAAAATAGAATGTTGGGAGTTCTAGAATGCCAAAATAGAATGTTGGGAGTTCTAGAATTCCAAAATAGAATGTTGGGAGTTCTAGAATTCCAAAATAGAATGTTGGGAGTTCTAGAATGTCTAAATAGAATGTTGGTAGTTCTAGAATTCCAAAATAGAATGTTGGTAGTTCTAGAATTCCAAAATAGAATGTTGGGAGTTCTAGAATTCCAAAAAAGAATGTTGGGAGTTCTAGAATTCCAAATAGAACGTTGGGAGTTCTAGAATGCCAAAATAGAATGTTGGGAGTTCTAGAATGCCAAAATAGAATGTTGGGAGTTCTAGAATTCCAAATAGAATGTTGGTCATTCTAGAATGCCAAAATAGAATGTTAGAAGTTCTAGAATGCCAAAATAGAATGTTGGTAGTTCTAGAATTCAAAAATAGAATGTTGGTAGTTCTAGAATTCCAAAATAGAATGTTGGGAGTTCTAGAATGTCAAAATAGAATGTTGGTAGTTCTAGAATTCCAAAATAGAATGTTGGGAGTTCTAGAATGCCAAAATAGAATGTTGGGAGTGCTAGAATTCCAAATAGAATGTTGGGAGTTCTAGAATTCCAAAATAGAATGTTGGGAGATCTAGAATGCCAAAATAGAATGTTGGTAGTTCTAGAATTCCAAAATAGAATGTTGGGAGTTCCAGAATGCCAAAATAGAATGTTGGGAGTTCTAGAATTCCAAAATAGAATGTTGGTGTTGCAGAATTCCAAAATAGAATGTTGGGAGTTCTAGAATTCCAAAATAGAATGTTGGGAGTTCTAGAATGCCAAAATAGAATGTTGGTAGTTCTAGAATTCCAAAATAGAATGTTGGGAGTTCTAGAATGCCAAAATAGAATGTTGGGAGTTCTAGAATTCCAAAATAGAATGTTGGGAGTTCTAGAATTCCAAACTAGAATGTTGGTGTTGCAGAATTCAAGAATAGAATGTTGGGAGTTCTAGAATGCCAAAATAGAATGTTGGTAGTTCTAGAATTCCAAAATAGAATGTTGGGAGTTCTAGAATGCCAAAATAGAATGTTGGTAGTTCTAGAATTCCAAAATAGAATGTTGGGAGTTCTAGAATGCCAAAATAGAATGTTGGGAGTCCTAGAATGCCAAAATAGAATGTTGGGAGTTCTAGAATTCCAAAATAGAATGTTGGGAGTTCTAGAATTCCAAAATAGAATGTTGGGAGTTCTAGAATTCCAAAATAGAATGTTGGGAGTTCTAGAATTCCAAACTAGAATGTTGGTGTTGCAGAATTCAAGAATAGAATGTTGGGAGTTCTAGAATGCCAAAATAGAATGTTGGTAGTTCTAGAATTCCAAAATAGAATGTTGGGAGTTCTAGAATGCCAAAATAGAATGTTGGGAGTTCTAGAATTCCAAAATAGAATGTTGGTGTTGCAGAATTCCAAAATAGAATGTTGGGAGTTCTAGAATTCCAAAATAGGATGTTGGGAGTTCTAGAATGCCAAAATAGAATGTTGGTAGTTCTAGAATTCCAAAATAGAATGTTGGGAGTTCTAGAATGCCAAAATAGAATGTTGGGAGTTCTAGAATACCAAAATAGAATGTTGGGAGTTCTAGAATGCCAAAATAGAATGTTGGGAGTTCTAGAATGCCAAAATAGAATGTTGGGAGTTCTAGAATTCCAAAATAGAATGTTGGTGTTGCAGAATTCCAAAATAGAATGTTCGGAGTTCTAGAATGCCAAAATATAATGTTGGGAGTTCTAGAATTCCAGAATAGAATGTTGGCAGTTCTAGAATTCCAAAATAGAATGTTGGTGTTGCAGAATTCCAAAATAGAATGTTGGGAGTTCTAGAATGCCAAAAAATGAATGTTGGGAGTTGTAATATTCCAAAATAGAATGTTGGTGTTGCAGAATTCCAAAATAGAATGTTTGGAGTTCTAGAATGCCAAAATAGAATGTTGGGAGTTCTAGAATTCCAAAATAGAATGTTGGTGTTGCAGAATTCCAAAATAGAATGTTGGGAGTTCTAGAATTCCAAAATAGAATGTTGGGAGTTCTAGAATGCCAAAATAGAATGTTGGTAGTTCTAGAATTCCAAAATAGAATGTTGGGAGTTCTAGAATGCCAAAATAGAATGTTGGTAGTTCTAGAATTCCAAAATAGAATGTTGGGAGTTCTAGAATGCCAAAATAGAATGTTGGGAGTTCTAGAATTCCAAATAGAATGTTGAGAGTTCTAGAATGCCAAAATAGTATGTTGGGAGTTCTAGAATGCCAAAATAGAATGTTGGTAGTTCTAGAATTCCAAAATAGAATGTTGGGAGTTCTAGAATTCCAAATAGAATGTTGGGAGTTCTAGAATGCCAAAATAGTATGTTGGGAGTTCTAGAATGCCAAAATAGAATGTTGGTAGTTCTAGAATTCCAAAATAGAATGTTGGTAGTTCTAGAATTCCAAAATAGAATGTGGGTAGTTCAAGAATTCCAAATAGAATGTTGGGAGTTCTAGTATTCCAAAATAGAATGTTGGGAGTACTAGAATGCCAAAATAGAATGTTGGGAGTTCTAGTATTCCAAAATAGAATGTTGGGAGTTCTAGAATTCCAAAATAGAATGTTGGTGTTGCAGAATTCCAAAATAGAATGTTGGGAGTTCTAGAATTCCAAAATAGAATGTTGGGATTTCTAGAATGCCAAAATAGAATGTTGGTAGTTCTAGAATTCCAAAATAGAATGTTGGGAGTTCTAGAATGCCAAAATAGAATGTTTGGAGTTCTAGAATTCCAAAATAGAATGTTGGGAGTTCTAGAATTCCAAACTAGAATGTTGGTGTTGCAGAATTCAAGAATAGAATGTTGGGAGTTCTAGAATGCCAAAATAGAATGTTGGGAGTTCTAGAATGCCAAAATAGAATGTTGGTAGTTCTAGAATTCCAAAATAGAATGTTGGGAGTTCTAGAATCCAACATAGAATGTTGGGAGTTCTAGAATTCCCAAATAGAATACTGGTGTTGCAGAATGCAAAAATAGAATGTTGGGAGTTCTAGAATTCCAAAATAGAATGTTGGTGTTGCAGAATTCCAAAATAGAATGTTGGGAGTTCTAGAATTCCAAATAGAATGTTGGGAGTACTAGAATGCCAAAATAGAATGTTGGGAGTTCTAGAATGCCAAAATAGAATGTTGGGAGTTCTAGAATGCCAAAATAGAATGTTGGGAGTTCTAGAATTCCAAAATAGAATGTTGGGAGTTCTAGAATTCCAAAATAGAATGTTGGGAGTTCTAGAATGTCTAAATAGAATGTTGGTAGTTCTAGAATTCCAAAATAGAATGTTGGTAGTTCTAGAATTCCAAAATAGAATGTTGGGAGTTCTAGAATTCCAAAAAAGAATGTTGGGAGTTCTAGAATTCCAAATAGAATGTTGGGAGTTCTAGAATGCCAAAATAGAATGTTGGGAGTTCTAGAATGCCAAAATAGAATGTTAGGAGTTCTAGAATTCCAAATAGAATGTTGGTCATTCTAGAATGCCAAAATAGAATGTTAGAAGTTCTAGAATGCCAAAATAGAATGTTGGTAGTTCTAGAATTCAAAAATAGAATGTTGGTAGTTCTAGAATTCAAAAATAGAATGTTGGGAGTTCTAGAATGTCAAAATAGAATGTTGGTAGTTCTAGAATTCCAAAATAGAATGTTGGGAGTTCTAGAATGCCAAAATAGAATGTTGGGAGTGCTAGAATTCCAAATAGAATGTTGGGAGTTCTAGAATGCCAAAATAGAATGTTAAGAGTTCTAGAATGCCAAAATAGAATGTTGGGAGTTCTAGAATGCCAAAATAGAATGTTGGGAGTTCTAGAATGCCAAAATAGAATGTTAGTAGTTCTAGAATTCCAAAATAGAATTTTGGGAGTTCTAGAATGCCAAAATAGAATGTTGGGAGTTCTAGAATGCCACAATAGAATGTTGGGAGTTCTAGAATGCCAAAATAGAATGTTGGTAGTTCTAGAATTCCAAAATAGAATGTTGGGAGTTCTAGAATTCCAAACTAGAATGTTGGTGTTGCAGAATTCAAGAATAGAATGTTGGGAGTTCTAGAATGCCAAAATAGAATGTTGGGAGTTCTAGAATTCCAAAATAGAATGTTGGGAGATCTAGAATGCCAAAATAGAATGTTGGTAGTTCTAGAATTCCAAAATAGAATGTTGGGAGTTCCAGAATGCCAAAATAGAATGTTGGGAGTTCTAGAATTCCAAAATAGAATGTTGGTGTTGCAGAATTCCAAAATAGAATGTTGGGAGTTCTAGAATTCCAAAATAGAATGTTGGGAGTTCTAGAATGCCAAAATAGAATGTTGGTAGTTCTAGAATTCCAAAATAGAATGTTGGGAGTTCTAGAATGCCAAAATAGAATGTTGGGAGTTCTAGAATTCCAAAATAGAATGTTGGGAGTTCTAGAATTCCAAACTAGAATGTTGGTGTTGCAGAATTCAAGAATAGAATGTTGGGAGTTCTAGAATGCCAAAATAGAATGTTGGTAGTTCTAGAATTCCAAAATAGAATGTTGGGAGTTCTAGAATGCCAAATTAGAATGTTGGTAGTTCTAGAATTCCAAAATAGAATGTTGGGAGTTCTAGAATGCCAAAATAGAATGTTGGGAGTTCTAGAATGCCAAAATAGAATGTTGGGAGTTCTAGAATGCCAAAATAGAATGTTGGGAGTTCTAGAATGCCAAAATAGAATGTTGGTAGTTCTAGAATTCCAAAATAGAATGTTGGGAGTTCTAGAATGCCAAAATAGAATGTTGGGAGTTCTAGAATGCCAAAATAGAATGTTGGTAGTTCTAGAATTCCAAAATAGAATGTTGGGAGTTCTAGAATCCAACATAGAATGTTGGGAGTTCTAGAATTCCCAAATAGAATACTGGTGTTGCAGAATTCCAAAATAGAATGTTGGGAGTTCTAGAATGCCAAAATAGAATGTTGGTAGTTCTAGAATTCCAAAATAGAATGTTGGGAGTTCTAGAATGCCAAAATAGAATTTTGGGAGTTTTACAATTCCAAAATAGAATGTTGGTGTTGCAGAATTCCAAAATAGAATGTTGGGAGTTCTAGAATTCCAAAATAGAATGTTGGTAGTTCTAGAATTCCAAAATAGAATGATGGGAGTTCTATAATTTAAAAAAAAAATGTTGGGAGTTCTAGATTGCCAAAATAGAATGTTGGTAGTTCTAGAATTCCAAAAAAGAATGTTGGGAGTTCTAGAATGCAAAAATAGAATGTTGGGAGTTTTACAATTCCAAAATAGAATGTTGGTGTTGCAGAATTCCAAAATAGAATGTTGGGAGTTCTAGAATTCCAAAATAGAATGTTGGTAGTTCTAGAATTCCAAAAAAGAATGATGGGAGTTCTATAATTTAAAAAAAAATGTTGGGAGTTCTAGATTGCCAAAATAGAATGTTGGTAGTTCTAGAATTCCAAAAAAGAATGTTGGGAGTTCTAGAATGCAAAAATAGAATGTTGGGAGTTCTAGAATTCCAAATAGAATGTTGGGAGTTCTAGAATTCCAAAAAAGAATGTTGGGAGTTCTAGAATGCAAAAATAGAATGTTGGGAGTTCTAGAATTCCAAAATAGAATGTTGGGAGTTCTAGAATTCCAAAATAGAATGTTGGGAGTTCTAGAATGTCTAAATAGAATGTTGGTAGTTCTAGAATTCCAAAATAGAATGTTGGTAGTTCTAGAATTCCAAAATAGAATGTTGGGAGTTCTAGAATTCCAAAAAAGAATGTTGGGAGTTCTAGAATTCCAAATAGAATGTTGGGAGTTCTAGAATGCCAAAATAGAATGTTGGGAGTTCTAGAATGCCAAAATAGAATGTTGGGAGTTCTAGAATTCCAAATAGAATGTTGGTCATTCTAGAATGCCAAAATAGAATGTTGGTAGTTCTAGAATTCAAAAATAGAATGTTGGTAGTTCTAGAATTCCAAAATAGAATGTTGGGAGTTCTAGAATGTCAAAATAGAATGTTGGTAGTTCTAGAATTCCAAAATAGAATGTTGGGAGTTCTAGAATGCCAAAATAGAATGTTGGGAGTGCTAGAATTCCAAATAGAATGTTGGGAGTTCTAGAATGCCAAAATAGAATGTTGGGAGTTCTAGAATGCCAAAATAGAATGTTGGTAGTTCTAGAATGCCATAATAGAATGTTGGGAGTTCTAGAATGCCAAAATAGAATGTTGGGAGTTCTAGAATTCCAAAATAGAATGTTGGGAGATCTAGAATGCCAAAATAGAATGTTGGTAGTTCTAGAATTCCAAAATAGAATGTTGGGAGTTCCAGAATGCCAAAATAGAATGTTGGGAGTTCTAGAATTCCAAAATAGAATGTTGGTGTTGCAGAATTCCAAAATAGAATGTTGGGAGTTCTAGAATTCCAAAATAGAATGTTGGGAGTTCTAGAATGCCAAAATAGAATGTTGGTAGTTCTAGAATTCCAAAATAGAATGTTGGGAGTTCTAGAATGCCAAAATAGAATGTTGGGAGTTCTAGAATTCCAAAATAGAATGTTGGGAGTTCTAGAATTCCAAACTAGAATGTTGGTGTTGCAGAATTCAAGAATAGAATGTTGGGAGTTCTAGAATGCCAAAATAGAATGTTGGTAGTTCTAGAATTCCAAAATAGAATGTTGGGAGTTCTAGAATGCCAAATTAGAATGTTGGTAGTTCTAGAATTCCAAAATAGAATGTTGGGAGTTCTAGAATGCCAAAATAGAATGTTGGGAGTCCTAGAATGCCAAAATAGAATGTTGGGAGTTCTAGAATTCCAAAATAGAATGTTGGGAGTTCTAGAATTCCAAAATAGAATGTTGGGAGTTCTAGAATTCCAAACTAGAATGTTGGTGTTGCAGAATTCAAGAATAGAATGTTGGGAGTTCTAGAATGCCAAAATAGAATGTTGGTAGTTCTAGAATTCCAAAATAGAATGTTGGGAGTTCTAGAATGCCAAAATAGAATGTTGGGAGTTCTAGAATTCCAAAATAGAATGTTGGTGTTGCAGAATTCCAAAATAGAATGTTGGGAGTTCTAGAATTCCAAAATAGGATGTTGGGAGTTCTAGAATGCCAAAATAGAATGTTGGTAGTTCTAGAATTCCAAAATAGAATGTTGGGAGTTCTAGAATGCCAAAATAGAATGTTGGTAGTTCTAGAATTCCAAAATAGAATGTTGGGAGTTCTAGAATGCCAAAATAGAATGTTGGGAGTTCTAGAATTCCAAATAGAATGTTGAGAGTTCTAGAATGCCAAAATAGTATGTTGGGAGTTCTAGAATGCCAAAATAGAATGTTGGTAGTTCTAGAATTCCAAAATAGAATGTTGGGAGTTCTAGAATTCCAAATAGAATGTTGGGAGTTCTAGAATGCCAAAATAGTATGTTGGGAGTTCTAGAATGCCAAAATAGAATGTTGGTAGTTCTAGAATTCCAAAATAGAATGTTGGTAGTTCTAGAATTCCAAATAGAATGTTGGGAGTTCTAGAATGCCAAAATAGAATGTTGGGAGTTCTAGAATGCCAAAATAGAATGTTGGGAGTTCTAGAATTCCAAATAGAATGTTGGTCATTCTAGAATGCCAAAATAGAATGTTAGAAGTTCTAGAATGCCAAAATAGAATGTTGGTAGTTCTAGAATGCCATAATAGAATGTTGGGAGTTCTAGAATGCCAAAATAGAATGTTGGGAGTTCTAGAATGCCAAAATAGAATGTTGGGAGTTCTAGAATTCCAAAATAGAATGTTGGGAGTTCTAGAATTCCAAAATAGAATGTTGGGAGTTCTAGAATGTCTAAATAGAATGTTGGTAGTTCTAGAATTCCAAAATAGAATGTTGGTAGTTCTAGAATTCCAAAATAGAATGTTGGGAGTTCTAGAATTCCAAAAAAGAATGTTGGGAGTTCTAGAATTCCAAATAGAATGTTGGGAGTTCTAGAATGCCAAAATAGAATGTTGGGAGTTCTAGAATGCCAAAATAGAATGTTGGGAGTTCTAGAATTCCAAATAGAATGTTGGTCATTCTAGAATGCCAAAATAGAATGTTAGAAGTTCTAGAATGCCAAAATAGAATGTTGGTAGTTCTAGAATGCCATAATAGAATGTTGGGAGTTCTAGAATGCCAAAATAGAATGTTGGGAGTTCTAGAATGCCAAAATAGAATGTTAAGAGTTCTAGAATGCCAAAATAGAATGTTGGGAGTTCTAGAATGCCAAAATAGAATGTTGGGAGTTCTAGAATGCCAAAATAGAATGTTAGTAGTTCTAGAATTCCAAAATAGAATTTTGGGAGTTCTAGAATGCCAAAATAGAATGTTGGGAGTTCTAGAATGCCACAATAGAATGTTGGGAGTTCTAGAATGCCAAAATAGAATGTTGGTAGTTCTAGAATTCCAAAATAGAATGTTGGGAGTTCTAGAATTCCAAACTAGAATGTTGGTGTTGCAGAATTCAAGAATAGAATGTTGGGAGTTCTAGAATGCCAAAATAGAATGTTGGGAGTTCTAGAATTCCAAAATAGAATGTTGGGAGATCTAGAATGCCAAAATAGAATGTTGGTAGTTCTAGAATTCCAAAATAGAATGTTGGGAGTTCCAGAATGCCAAAATAGAATGTTGGGAGTTCTAGAATTCCAAAATAGAATGTTGGTGTTGCAGAATTCCAAAATAGAATGTTGGGAGTTCTAGAATTCCAAAATAGAATATTGGGAGTTCTAGAATGCCAAAATAGAATGTTGGTAGTTCTAGAATTCCAAAATAGAATGTTGGGAGTTCTAGAATGCCAAAATAGAATGTTGGGAGTTCTAGAATTCCAAAATAGAATGTTGGGAGTTCTAGAATTCCAAACTAGAATGTTGGTGTTGCAGAATTCAAGAATAGAATGTTGGGAGTTCTAGAATGCCAAAATAGAATGTTGGTAGTTCTAGAATTCCAAAATAGAATGTTGGGAGTTCTAGAATGCCAAATTAGAATGTTGGTAGTTCTAGAATTCCAAAATAGAATGTTGGGAGTTCTAGAATGCCAAAATAGAATGTTGGGAGTCCTAGAATGCCAAAATAGAATGTTGGGAGTTCTAGAATTCCAAAATAGAATGTTGGGAGTTCTAGAATTCCAAAATAGAATGTTGGGAGTTCTAGAATTCCAAAATAGAATGTTGGGAGTTCTAGAATTCCAAACTAGAATGTTGGTGTTGCAGAATTCAAGAATAGAATGTTGGGAGTTCTAGAATGCCAAAATAGAATGTTGGTAGTTCTAGAATTCCAAAATAGAATGTTGGGAGTTCTAGAATGCCAAAATAGAATGTTGGGAGTTCTAGAATTCCAAAATAGAATGTTGGTGTTGCAGAATTCCAAAATAGAATGTTGGGAGTTCTAGAATTCCAAAATAGGATGTTGGGAGTTCTAGAATGCCAAAATAGAATGTTGGTAGTTCTAGAATTCTAAAATAGAATGTTGGGAGTTCTAGAATGCCAAAATAGAATGTTGGTAGTTCTAGAATTCCAAAATAGAATGTTGGGAGTTCTAGAATGCCAAAATAGAATGTTGGGAGTTCTAGAATTCCAAATAGAATGTTGAGAGTTCTAGAATGCCAAAATAGTATGTTGGGAGTTCTAGAATGCCAAAATAGAATGTTGGTAGTTCTAGAATTCCAAAATAGAATGTTGGGAGTTCTAGAATTCCAAATAGAATGTTGGGAGTTCTAGAATGCCAAAATAGTATGTTGGGAGTTCTAGAATGCCAAAATAGAATGTTGGTAGTTCTAGAATTCCAAAATAGAATGTTGGTAGTTCTAGAATTCCAAAATAGAATGTGGGTAGTTCAAGAATTCCAAATAGAATGTTGGTAGTTCTAGAATTCCAAAATAGAATGTTGGGAGTTCTAGAATGCCAAAATAGAATGTTGGTAGTTCTAGAATTCCAAAATAGAATGTTGGGAGTTCTAGAATGCCAAAATAGAATGTTGGGAGTTCTAGAATTCCAAATAGAATGTTGAGAGTTCTAGAATGCCAAAATAGTATGTTGGGAGTTCTAGAATGCCAAAATAGAATGTTGGTAGTTCTAGAATTCCAAAATAGAATGTTGGGATTTCTAGAATGCCAAAATAGAATGTTGGTAGTTCTAGAATTCCAAAATAGAATGTTGGGAGTTCTAGAATGCCAAAATAGAATGTTTGGAGTTCTAGAATTCCAAAATAGAATGTTGGGAGTTCTAGAATTCCAAACTAGAATGTTGGTGTTGCAGAATTCAAGAATAGAATGTTGGGAGTTCTAGAATGCCAAAATAGAATGTTGGGAGTTCTAGAATGCCAAAATAGAATGTTGGGAGTTCTAGAATTCCAAAATAGAATGTTGGGAGTTCTAGAATCCAACATAGAATGTTGGGAGTTCTAGAATTCCCAAATAGAATACTGGTGTTGCAGAATGCAAAAATAGAATGTTGGGAGTTCTAGAATTCCAAATAGAATGTTGGGAGTACTAGAATGCCAAAATAGAATGTTGGGAGTTCTAGAATGCCACAATAGAATGTTGGGAGTTCTAGAATGCCAAAATAGAATGTTGGGAGTTCTAGAATTCCAAAATAGAATGTTGGGAGTTCTAGAATTCCAAAATAGAATGTTGGGAGTTCTAGAATTCCAAAATAGAATTTTGGGAGTTCTAGAATTCCAAAATAGAATGTTGGTGTTGCAGAATTCCAAAATAGAATGTTGGTAGTTCTAGAATTCCAAAATAGAATGTTGGTAGTTCTAGAATTCCAAAAAAGAATGTTGGGAGTTCTAGAATTCCAAATAGAATGTTGGGAGTTCTAGAATGCCAAAATAGAATGTTGGGAGTTCTAGAATGCCAAAATAGAATGTTGGGAGTTCTAGAATTCCAAATAGAATGTTGGTCATTCTAGAATGCCAAAATAGAATGTTAGAAGTTCTAGAATGCCAAAATAGAATGTTGGTAGTTCTAGAATTCAAAAATAGAATGTTGGTAGTTCTAGAATTCCAAAATAGAATGTTGGGAGTTCTAGAATGTCAAAATAGAATGTTGGTAGTTCTAGAATTCCAAAATAGAATGTTGGGAGTTCTAGAATGCCAAAATAGAATGTTGGGAGTGCTAGAATTCCAAATAGAATGTTGGGAGTTCTAGAATGCCAAAATAGAATGTTAGTAGTTCTAGAATTCCAAAATAGAATTTTGGGAGTTCTAGAATGCCAAAATAGAATGTTGGGAGTTCTAGAATGCCACAATAGAATGTTGGTAGTTCTAGAATTCCAAAATAGAATGTTGGGAGTTCTAGAATTCCAAACTAGAATGTTGGTGTTGCAGAATTCAAGAATAGAATGTTGGGAGTTCTAGAATGCCAAAATAGAATGTTGGGAGTTCTAGAATTCCAAAATAGAATGTTGGGAGATCTAGAATGCCAAAATAGAATGTTGGTAGTTCTAGAATTCCAAAATAGAATGTTGGGAGTTCCAGAATGCCAAAATAGAATGTTGGGAGTTCTAGAATTCCAAAATAGAATGTTGGTGTTGCAGAATTCCAAAATAGAATGTTGGGAGTTCTAGAATTCCAAAATAGAATGTTGGGAGTTCTAGAATGCCAAAATAGAATGTTGGTAGTTCTAGAATTCCAAAATAGAATGTTGGGAGTTCTAGAATGCCAAAATAGAATGTTGGGAGTTCTAGAATTCCAAAATAGAATGTTGGGAGTTCTAGAATTCCAAACTAGAATGTTGGTGTTGCAGAATTCAAGAATAGAATGTTGGGAGTTCTAGAATGCCAAAATAGAATGTTGGTAGTTCTAGAATTCCAAAATAGATTGTTGGGAGTTCTAGAATGCCAAATTAGAATGTTGGTAGTTCTAGAATTCCAAAATAGAATGTTGGGAGTTCTAGAATGCCAAAATAGAATGTTGGGAGTTCTAGAATGCCAAAATAGAATGTTGGGAGTTCTAGAATGCCAAAATAGAATGTTGGGAGTTCTAGAATGCCAAAATAGAATGTTGGTAGTTCTAGAATTCCAAAATAGAATGTTGGGAGTTCTAGAATGCCAAAATAGAATGTTGGGAGTTCTAGAATGCCAAAATAGAATGTTGGTAGTTCTAGAATTCCAAAATAGAATGTTGGGAGTTCTAGAATCCAACATAGAATGTTGGGAGTTCTAGAATTCCCAAATAGAATACTGGTGTTGCAGAATTCCAAAATAGAATGTTGGGAGTTCTAGAATGCCAAAATAGAATGTTGGTAGTTCTAGAATTCCAAAATAGAATGTTGGGAGTTCTAGAATGCCAAAATAGAATGTTGGGAGTTTTACAATTCCAAAATAGAATGTTGGTGTTGCAGAATTCCAAAATAGAATGTTGGGAGTTCTAGAATTCCAAAATAGAATGTTGGTAGTTCTAGAATTCCAAAATAGAATGATGGGAGTTCTATAATTTAAAAAAAAAATGTTGGGAGTTCTAGATTGCCAAAATAGAATGTTGGTAGTTCTAGAATTCCAAAAAAGAATGTTGGGAGTTCTAGAATGCAAAAATAGAATGTTGGGAGTTTTACAATTCCAAAATAGAATGTTGGTGTTGCAGAATTCCAAAATAGAATGTTGGGAGTTCTAGAATTCCAAAATAGAATGTTGGTAGTTCTAGAATTCCAAAATAGAATGATGGGAGTTCTATAATTTAAAAAAAAATGTTGGGAGTTCTAGATTGCCAAAATAGAATGTTGGTAGTTCTAGAATTCCAAAAAAGAATGTTGGGAGTTCTAGAATGCAAAAATAGAATGTTGGGAGTTCTAGAATTCCAAATAGAATGTTGGGAGTTCTAGAATTCCAAAAAAGAATGTTGGGAGTTCTAGAATGCAAAAATAGAATGTTGGGAGTTCTAGAATTCCAAAATAGAATGTTGGGAGTTCTAGAATTCCAAAATAGAATGTTGGGAGTTCTAGAATGTCTAAATAGAATGTTGGTAGTTCTAGAATTCCAAAATAGAATGTTGGTAGTTCTAGAATTCCAAAATAGAATGTTGGGAGTTCTAGAATTCCAAAAAAGAATGTTGGGAGTTCTAGAATTCCAAATAGAATGTTGGGAGTTCTAGAATGCCAAAATAGAATGTTGGGAGTTCTAGAATGCCAAAATAGAATGTTGGGAGTTCTAGAATTCCAAATAGAATGTTGGTCATTCTAGAATGCCAAAATAGAATGTTGGTAGTTCTAGAATTCAAAAATAGAATGTTGGTAGTTCTAGAATTCCAAAATAGAATGTTGGGAGTTCTAGAATGTCAAAATAGAATGTTGGTAGTTCTAGAATTCCAAAATAGAATGTTGGGAGTTCTAGAATGCCAAAATAGAATGTTGGGAGTGCTAGAATTCCAAATAGAATGTTGGGAGTTCTAGAATGCCAAAATAGAATGTTGGGAGTTCTAGAATGCCAAAATAGAATGTTGGTAGTTCTAGAATGCCATAATAGAATGTTGGGAGTTCTAGAATGCCAAAATAGAATGTTGGGAGTTCTAGAATGCTAAAATAGAATGTTAAGAGTTCTAGAATGCCAAAATAGAATGTTGGGAGTTCTAGAATGCCAAAATAGAATGTTGGGAGTTCTAGAATGCCAAAATAGAATGTTAGTAGTTCTAGAATTCCAAAATAGAATTTTGGGAGTTCTAGAATGCCAAAATAGAATGTTGGGAGTTCTAGAATGCCACAATAGAATGTTGGGAGTTCTAGAATGCCAAAATAGAATGTTGGTAGTTCTAGAATTCCAAAATAGAATGTTGGGAGTTCTAGATTTCCAAACTAGAATGTTGGTGTTGCAGAATTCAAGAATAGAATGTTGGGAGTTCTAGAATGCCAAAATAGAATGTTGGGAGTTCTAGAATTCCAAAATAGAATGTTGGGAGATCTAGAATGCCAAAATAGAATGTTGGTAGTTCTAGAATTCCAAAATAGAATGTTGGGAGTTCCAGAATGCCAAAATAGAATGTTGGGAGTTCTAGAATTCCAAAATAGAATGTTGGTGTTGCAGAATTCCAAAATAGAATGTTGGGAGTTCTAGAATTCCAAAATAGAATGTTGGGAGTTCTAGAATGCCAAAATAGAATGTTGGTAGTTCTAGAATTCCAAAATAGAATGTTGGTAGTTCTAGAATGCCAAAATAGAATGTTGGGAGTTCTAGAATTCCAAAATAGAATGTTGGGAGTTCTAGAATTCCAAACTAGAATGTTGGTGTTGCAGAATTCAAGAATAGAATGTTGGGAGTTCTAGAATGCCAAAATAGAATGTTGGTAGTTCTAGAATTCCAAAATAGAATGTTGGGAGTTCTAGAATGCCAAATTAGAATGTTGGTAGTTCTAGAATTCCAAAATAGAATGTTGGGAGTTCTAGAATGCCAAAATAGAATGTTGGGAGTCCTAGAATGCCAAAATACAATGTTGGGAGTTCTAGAATTCCAAAATAGAATGTTGGGAGTTCTAGAATTCCAAAATAGAATGTTGGGAGTTCTAGAATTCCAAAATAGAATGTTGGGAGTTCTAGAATTCCAAACTAGAATGTTGGTGTTGCAGAATTCAAGAATAGAATGTTGGGAGTTCTAGAATGCCAAAATAGAATGTTGGTAGTTCTAGAATTCCAAAATAGAATGTTGGGAGTTCTAGAATGCCAAAATAGAATGTTGGTAGTTCTAGAATTCCAAAATAGAATGTTGGGAGTTCTAGAATGCCAAAATAGAATGTTGGGAGTTCTAGAATTCCAAATAGAATGTTGAGAGTTCTAGAATGCCAAAATAGTATGTTGGGAGTTCTAGAATGCCAAAATAGAATGTTGGTAGTTCTAGAATTCCAAAATAGAATGTTGGGAGTTCTAGAATTCCAAATAGAATGTTGGGAGTTCTAGAATGCCAAAATAGTATGTTGGGAGTTCTAGAATGCCAAAATAGAATGTTGGTAGTTCTAGAATTCCAAAATAGAATGTTGGTAGTTCTAGAATTCCAAAATAGAATGTGGGTAGTTCAAGAATTCCAAATAGAATGTTGGGAGTTCTAGTATTCCAAAATAGAATGTTGGGAGTACTAGAATGCCAAAATAGAATGTTGGGAGTTCTAGTATTCCAAAATAGAATGTTGGGAGTTCTAGAATTCCAAAATAGAATGTTGGTGTTGCAGAATTCCAAAATAGAATGTTGGGAGTTCTAGAATTCCAAAATAGAATGTTGGGATTTCTAGAATGCCAAAATAGAATGTTGGTAGTTCTAGAATTCCAAAATAGAATGTTGGGAGTTCTAGAATGCCAAAATAGAATATTTGGAGTTCTAGAATTCCAAAATAGAATGTTGGGAGTTCTAGAATTCCAAACTAGAATGTTGGTGTTGCAGAATTCAAGAATAGAATGTTGGGAGTTCTAGAATGCCAAAATAGAATGTTGGGAGTTCTAGAATGCCAAAATAGAATGTTGGTAGTTCTAGAATTCCAAAATAGAATGTTGGGAGTTCTAGAATCCAACATAGAATGTTGGGAGTTCTAGAATTCCCAAATAGAATACTGGTGTTGCAGAATGCAAAAATAGAATGTTGGGAGTTCTAGAATTCCAAATAGAATGTTGGGAGTACTAGAATGCCAAAATAGAATGTTGGGAGTTCTAGAATGCCAAAATAGAATGTTGGGAGTTCTAGAATGCCAAAATAGAATGTTGGGAGTTCTAGAATTCCAAAATAGAATGTTGGGAGTTCTAGAATTCCAAAATAGAATGTTGGGAGTTCTAGAATTCCAAAATAGAATGTTGGGAGTTCTAGAATTCCAAAATAGAATGTTGGGAGTTCTAGAATTCCAAAATAGAATGTTGGGAGTTCTAGAATTCCAAAAAAGAATGTTGGGAGTTCTAGAATTCCAAATAGAATGTTGGGAGTTCTAGAATGCCAAAATAGAATGTTGGGAGTTCTAGAATGCCAAAATAGAATGTTGGGAGTTCTAGAATTCCAAATAGAATGTTGGTCATTCTAGAATGCCAAAATAGAATGTTAGAAGTTCTAGAATGCCAAAATAGAATGTTGGTAGTTCTAGAATTCAAAAATAGAATGTTGGTAGTTCTAGAATTCCAAAATAGAATGTTGGGAGTTCTAGAATGTCAAAATAGAATGTTGGTAGTTCTAGAATTCCAAAATAGAATGTTGGGAGTTCTAGAATGCCAAAATAGAATGTTGGGAGTGCTAGAATTCCAAATAGAATGTTGGGAGTTCTAGAATGCCAAAATAGAATGTTAAGAGTTCTAGAATGCCAAAATAGAATGTTGGGAGTTCTAGAATGCCAAAATAGAATGTTGGGAGTTCTAGAATGCCAAAATAGAATGTTGGGAGTTCTAGAATTCCAAATAGAATGTTGGTCATTCTAGAATGCCAAAATAGAATGTTGGTAGTTCTAGAATTCAAAAATAGAATGTTAGTAGTTCTAGAATTCCAAAATAGAATGTTGGGAGTTCTAGAATGTCAAAATAGAATGTTGGTAGTTCTAGAATTCCAAAATAGAATGTTGGGAGTTCTAGAATGCCAAAATAGAATGTTGGGAGTGCTAGAATTCCAAATAGAATGTTGGGAGTTCTAGAATGCCAAAATAGAATGTTGGGAGTTCTAGAATGCCAAAATAGAATGTTGGTAGTTCTAGAATGCCATAATAGAATGTTGGGAGTTCTAGAATGCCAAAATAGAATGTTGGGAGTTCTAGAATGCCAAAATAGAATGTTAAGAGTTCTAGAATGCCAAAATAGAATGTTGGGAGTTCTAGAATGCCAAAATAGAATGTTGGGAGTTCTAGAATGCCAAAATAGAATGTTAGTAGTTCTAGAATTCCAAAATAGAATTTTGGGAGTTCTAGAATGCCAAAATAGAATGTTGGGAGTTCTAGAATGCCACAATAGAATGTTGGGAGTTCTAGAATGCCAAAATAGAATGTTGGTAGTTCTAGAATTCCAAAATAGAATGTTGGGAGTTCTAGATTTCCAAACTAGAATGTTGGTGTTGCAGAATTCAAGAATAGAATGTTGGGAGTTCTAGAATGCCAAAATAGAATGTTGGGAGTTCTAGAATTCCAAAATAGAATGTTGCGAGATCTAGAATGCCAAAATAGAATGTTGGTAGTTCTAGAATTCCAAAATAGAATGTTGGGAGTTCCAGAATGCCAAAATAGAATGTTGGGAGTTCTAGAATTCCAAAATAGAATGTTGGTGTTGCAGAATTCCAAAATAGAATGTTGGGAGTTCTAGAATTCCAAAATAGAATGTTGGGAGTTCTAGAATGCCAAAATAGAATGTTGGTAGTTCTAGAATTCCAAAATAGAATGTTGGTAGTTCTAGAATGCCAAAATAGAATGTTGGGAGTTCTAGAATTCCAAAATAGAATGTTGGGAGTTCTAGAATTCCAAACTAGAATGTTGGTGTTGCAGAATTCAAGAATAGAATGTTGGGAGTTCTAGAATGCCAAAATAGAATGTTGGTAGTTCTAGAATTCCAAAATAGAATGTTGGGAGTTCTAGAATGCCAAATTAGAATGTTGGTAGTTCTAGAATTCCAAAATAGAATGTTGGGAGTTCTAGAATGCCAAAATAGAATGTTGGGAGTCCTAGAATGCCAAAATACAATGTTGGGAGTTCTAGAATTCCAAAATAGAATGTTGGGAGTTCTAGAATTCCAAAATAGAATGTTGGGAGTTCTAGAATTCCAAAATAGAATGTTGGGAGTTCTAGAATTCCAAACTAGAATGTTGGTGTTGCAGAATTCAAGAATAGAATGTTGGGAGTTCTAGAATGCCAAAATAGAATGTTGGTAGTTCTAGAATTCCAAAATAGAATGTTGGGAGTTCTAGAATGCCAAAATAGAATGTTGGGAGTTCTAGAATTCCAAAATAGAATGTTGGTGTTGCAGAATTCCAAAATAGAATGTTGGGAGTTCTTGAATTCCAAAATAGGATGTTGGGAGTTCTAGAATGCCAAAATAGAATGTTGGTAGTTCTAGAATTCCAAAATAGAATGTTGGGAGTTCTAGAATGCCAAAATAGAATGTTGGTAGTTCTAGAATTCCAAAATAGAATGTTGGGAGTTCTAGAATGCCAAAATAGAATGTTGGGAGTTCTAGAATTCCAAATAGAATGTTGAGAGTTCTAGAATGCCAAAATAGTATGTTGGGAGTTCTAGAATGCCAAAATAGAATGTTGGTAGTTCTAGAATTCCAAAATAGAATGTTGGGAGTTCTAGAATTCCAAATAGAATGTTGGGAGTTCTAGAATGCCAAAATAGTATGTTGGGAGTTCTAGAATGCCAAAATAGAATGTTGGTAGTTCTAGAATTCCAAAATAGAATGTTGGTAGTTCTAGAATTCCAAAATAGAATGTGGGTAGTTCAAGAATTCCAAATAGAATGTTGGGAGTTCTAGTATTCCAAAATAGAATGTTGGGAGTACTAGAATGCCAAAATAGAATGTTGGGAGTTCTAGTATTCCAAAATAGAATGTTGGGAGTTCTAGAATTCCAAAATAGAATGTTGGTGTTGCAGAATTCCAAAATAGAATGTTGGGAGTTCTAGAATTCCAAAATAGAATGTTGGGATTTCTAGAATGCCAAAATAGAATGTTGGTAGTTCTAGAATTCCAAAATAGAATGTTGGGAGTTCTAGAATGCCAAAATAGAATGTTTGTAGTTCTAGAATTCCAAAATAGAATGTTGGGAGTTCTAGAATTCCAAACTAGAATGTTGGTGTTGCAGAATTCAAGAATAGAATGTTGGGAGTTCTAGAATGCCAAAATAGAATGTTGGGAGTTCTAGAATGCCAAAATAGAATGTTGGTAGTTCTAGAATTCCAAACTAGAATGTTGGGAGTTCTAGAATCCAACATAGAATGTTGGGAGTTCTAGAATTCCCAAATAGAATACTGGTGTTGCAGAATGCAAAAATAGAATGTTGGGAGTTCTAGAATTCCAAATAGAATGTTGGGAGTACTAGAATGCCAAAATAGAATGTTGGGAGTTCTAGAATGCCAAAATAGAATGTTGGGAGTTCTAGAATGCCAAAATAGAATGTTGGGAGTTCTAGAATTCCAAAATAGAATGTTGGGAGTTCTAGAATTCCAAAATAGAATGTTGGGAGTTCTAGAATGTCTAAATAGAATGTTGGTAGTTCTAGAATTCCAAAATAGAATGTTGGTAGTTCTAGAATTCCAAAATAGAATGTTGGGAGTTCTAGAATTCCAAAAAAGAATGTTGGGAGTTCTAGAATTCCAAATAGAATGTTGGGAGTTCTAGAATGCCAAAATAGAATGTTGGGAGTTCTAGAATGCCAAAATAGAATGTTAGAAGTTCTAGAATGCCAAAATAGAATGTTGGTAGTTCTAGAATTCAAAAATAGAATGTTGGTAGTTCTAGAATTCCAAAATAGAATGTTGGGAGTTCTAGAATGTCAAAATAGAATGTTGGTAGTTCTAGAATTCCAAAATAGAATGTTGGGAGTTCTAGAATGCCAAAATAGAATGTTGGGAGTGCTAGAATTCCAAATAGAATGTTGGGAGTTCTAGAATGCCAAAATAGAATGTTAAGAGTTCTAGAATGCCAAAATAGAATGTTGGGAGTTCTAGAATGCCAAAATAGAATGTTGGGAGTTCTAGAATGCCAAAATAGAATGTTAGTAGTTCTAGAATTCCAAAATAGAATTTTGGGAGTTCTAGAATGCCAAAATAGAATGTTGGGAGTTCTAGAATGCCACAATAGAATGTTGGGAGTTCTAGAATGCCAAAATAGAATGTTGGTAGTTCTAGAATTCCAAAATAGAATGTTGGGAGTTCTAGAATTCCAAACTAGAATGTTGGTGTTGCAGAATTCAAGAATAGAATGTTGGGAGTTCTAGAATGCCAAAATAGAATGTTGGGAGTTCTAGAATTCCAAAATAGAATGTTGGGAGATCTAGAATGCCAAAATAGAATGTTGGTAGTTCTAGAATTCCAAAACAGAATGTTGGGAGTTCCAGAATGCCAAAATAGAATGTTGGGAGTTCTAGAATTCCAAAATAGAATGTTGGTGTTGCAGAATTCCAAAATAGAATGTTGGGAGTTCTAGAATTCCAAAATAGAATGTTGGGAGTTCTAGAATG
The DNA here is from genome assembly GCF_028390025.1 of Pseudophryne corroboree. Lineage (NCBI taxonomy): Eukaryota > Metazoa > Chordata > Amphibia > Anura > Myobatrachidae > Pseudophryne > Pseudophryne corroboree. The sequence continues at coordinate 249,205 of NW_026967466.1, forward strand.
CCAAAATAGAATGTTGGTAGTTCTAGAATTCCAAAATAGAATGTTGGGAGTTCTAGAATGCCAAAATAGAATGTTGGGAGTTCTAGAATTCCAAAATAGAATGTTGGGAGTTCTAGAATTCCAAACTAGAATGTTGGTGTTGCAGAATTCAAGAATAGAATGTTGGGAGTTCTAGAATGCCAAAATAGAATGTTGGTAGTTCTAGAATTCCAAAATAGAATGTTGGGAGTTCTAGAATGCCAAATTAGAATGTTGGTAGTTCTAGAATTCCAAAATAGAATGTTGGGAGTTCTAGAATGCCAAAATAGAATGTTGGGAGTTCTAGAATGCCAAAATAGAATGTTGGGAGTTCTAGAATGCCAAAATAGAATGTTGGGAGTTCTAGAATGCCAAAATAGAATGTTGGGAGTTCTAGAATGCCAAAATAGAATGTTGGGAGTTCTAGAATTCCAAAATAGAATGTTGGGAGTTCTAGAATGCCAAAATAGAATGTTGGGAGTTCTAGAATGCCAAAATAGAATGTTGGTAGTTCTAGAATTCCAAAATAGAATGTTGGGAGTTCTAGAATCCAACATAGAATGTTGGGAGTTCTAGAATTCCCAAATAGAATACTGGTGTTGCAGAATTCCAAAATAGAATGTTGGGAGTTCTAGAATGCCAAAATAGAATGTTGGTAGTTCTAGAATTCCAAAATAGAATGTTGGGAGTTCTAGAATGCCAAAATAGAATGTTGGGAGTTTTACAATTCCAAAATAGAATGTTGGTGTTGCAGAATTCCAAAATAGAATGTTGGGAGTTCTAGAATTCCAAAATAGAATGTTGGTAGTTCTAGAATTCCAAAATAGAATGATGGGAGTTCTATAATTTAAAAAAAAAATGTTGGGAGTTCTAGATTGCCAAAATAGAATGTTGGTAGTTCTAGAATTCCAAAAAAGAATGTTGGGAGTTCTAGAATGCAAAAATAGAATGTTGGGAGTTTTACAATTCCAAAATAGAATGTTGGTGTTGCAGAATTCCAAAATAGAATGTTGGGAGTTCTAGAATTCCAAAATAGAATGTTGGTAGTTCTAGAATTCCAAAATAGAATGATGGGAGTTCTATAATTTAAAAAAAAAATGTTGGGAGTTCTAGATTGCCAAAATAGAATGTTGGTAGTTCTAGAATTCCAAAATAGAATGTTGGGAGTTCTAGAATTCCAAATAGAATGTTGGGAGTTCTAGAATGCCAAAATAGTATGTTGGGAGTTCTAGAATGCCAAAATAGAATGTTGGTAGTTCTAGAATTCCAAAATAGAATGTTGGTAGTTCTAGAATTCCAAAATAGAATGTGGGTAGTTCAAGAATTCCAAATAGAATGTTGGGAGTTCTAGTATTCCAAAATAGAATGTTGGGAGTACTAGAATGCCAAAATAGAATGTTGGGAGTTCTAGTATTCCAAAATAGAATGTTGGGAGTTCTAGAATTCCAAAATAGAATGTTGGTGTTGCAGAATTCCAAAATAGAATGTTGGGAGTTCTAGAATTCCAAAATAGAATGTTGGGATTTCTAGAATGCCAAAATAGAATGTTGGTAGTTCTAGAATTCCAAAATAGAATGTTGGGAGTTCTAGAATGCCAAAATAGAATGTTTGGAGTTCTAGAATTCCAAAATAGAATGTTGGGAGTTCTAGAATTCCAAACTAGAATGTTGGTGTTGCAGAATTCAAGAATAGAATGTTGGGAGTTCTAGAATGCCAAAATAGAATGTTGGGAGTTCTAGAATGCCAAAATAGAATGTTGGTAGTTCTAGAATTCCAAAATAGAATGTTGGGAGTTCTAGAATCCAACATAGAATGTTGGGAGTTCTAGAATTCCCAAATAGAATACTGGTGTTGCAGAATGCAAAAATAGAATGTTGGGAGTTCTAGAATTCCAAATAGAATGTTGGGAGTACTAGAATGCCAAAATAGAATGTTGGGAGTTCTAGAATGCCAAAATAGAATGTTGGGAGTTCTAGAATGCCAAAATAGAATGTTGGGAGTTCTAGAATTCCAAAATAGAATGTTGGGAGTTCTAGAATTCCAAAATAGAATGTTGGGAGTTCTAGAATGTCTAAATAGAATGTTGGTAGTTCTAGAATTCCAAAATAGAATGTTGGTAGTTCTAGAATTCCAAAATAGAATGTTGGGAGTTCTAGAATTCCAAAAAAGAATGTTGGGAGTTCTAGAATTCCAAATAGAATGTTGGGAGTTCTAGAATGCCAAAATAGAATGTTGGGAGTTCTAGAATGCCAAAATAGAATGTTGGGAGTTCTAGAATTCCAAATAGAATGTTGGTCATTCTAGAATGCCAAAATAGAATGTTAGAAGTTCTAGAATGCCAAAATAGAATGTTGGTAGTTCTAGAATTCAAAAATAGAATGTTGGTAGTTCTAGAATTCCAAAATAGAATGTTGGGAGTTCTAGAATGTCAAAATAGAATGTTGGTAGTTCTAGAATTCCAAAATAGAATGTTGGGAGTTCTAGAATGCCAAAATAGAATGTTGGGAGTGCTAGAATTCCAAATAGAATGTTGGGAGTTCTAGAATGCCAAAATAGAATGTTAAGAGTTCTAGAATGCCAAAATAGAATGTTGGGAGTTCTAGAATGCCAAAATAGAATGTTGGGAGTTCTAGAATGCCAAAATAGAATGTTAGTAGTTCTAGAATTCCAAAATAGAATTTTGGGAGTTCTAGAATGCCAAAATAGAATGTTGGGAGTTCTAGAATGCCACAATAGAATGTTGGGAGTTCTAGAATGCCAAAATAGAATGTTGGTAGTTCTAGAATTCCAAAATAGAATGTTGGGAGTTCTAGAATTCCAAACTAGAATGTTGGTGTTGCAGAATTCAAGAATAGAATGTTGGGAGTTCTAGAATGCCAAAATAGAATGTTGGGAGTTCTAGAATTCCAAAATAGAATGTTGGGAGATCTAGAATGCCAAAATAGAATGTTGGTAGTTCTAGAATTCCAAAATAGAATGTTGGGAGTTCCAGAATGCCAAAATAGAATGTTGGGAGTTCTAGAATTCCAAAATAGAATGTTGGTGTTGCAGAATTCCAAAATAGAATGTTGGGAGTTCTAGAATTCCAAAATAGAATGTTGGGAGTTCTAGAATGCCAAAATAGAATGTTGGTAGTTCTAGAATTCCAAAATAGAATGTTGGGAGTTCTAGAATGCCAAAATAGAATGTTGGGAGTTCTAGAATGCCAAAATAGAATGTTGGGAGTTCTAGAATGCCAAAATAGAATGTTGGGAGTTCTAGAATGCCAAAATAGAATGTTGGTAGTTCTAGAATTCCAAAATAGAATGTTGGGAGTTCTAGAATGCCAAAATAGAATGTTGGGAGTTCTAGAATGCCAAAATAGAATGTTGGTAGTTCTAGAATTCCAAAATAGAATGTTGGGAGTTCTAGAATCCAACATAGAATGTTGGGAGTTCTAGAATTCCCAAATAGAATACTGGTGTTGCAGAATTCCAAAATAGAATGTTGGGAGTTCTAGAATGCCAAAATAGAATGTTGGTAGTTCTAGAATTCCAAAATAGAATGTTGGGAGTTCTAGAATGCCAAAATAGAATGTTGGGAGTTTTACAATTCCAAAATAGAATGTTGGTGTTGCAGAATTCCAAAATAGAATGTTGGGAGTTCTAGAATTCCAAAATAGAATGTTGGTAGTTCTAGAATTCCAAAATAGAATGATGGGAGTTCTATAATTTAAAAAAAAAATGTTGGGAGTTCTAGATTGCCAAAATAGAATGTTGGTAGTTCTAGAATTCCAAAAAAGAATGTTGGGAGTTCTAGAATGCAAAAATAGAATGTTGGGAGTTTTACAATTCCAAAATAGAATGTTGGTGTTGCAGAATTCCAAAATAGAATGTTGGGAGTTCTAGAATTCCAAAATAGAATGTTGGTAGTTCTAGAATTCCAAAATAGAATGATGGGAGTTCTATAATTTAAAAAAAAAATGTTGGGAGTTCTAGATTGCCAAAATAGAATGTTGGTAGTTCTAGAATTCCAAAAAAGAATGTTGGGAGTTCTAGAATGCAAAAATAGAATGTTGGGAGTTCTAGAATTCCAAATAGAATGTTGGGAGTTCTAGAATTCCAAAAAAGAATGTTGGGAGTTCTAGAATGCAAAAATAGAATGTTGGGAGTTCTAGAATTCCAAAATAGAATGTTGGGAGTTCTAGAATTCCAAAATAGAATGTTGGGAGTTCTAAAATGTCTAAATAGAATGTTGGTAGTTCTAGAATTCCAAAATAGAATGTTGGTAGTTCTAGAATTCCAAAATAGAATGTTGGGAGTTCTAGAATTCCAAAAAAGAATGTTGGGAGTTCTAGAATTCCAAATAGAATGTTGGGAGTTCTAGAATGCCAAAATAGAATGTTGGGAGTTCTAGAATGCCAAAATAGAATGTTGGGAGTTCTAGAATTCCAAATAGAATGTTGGTCATTCTAGAATGCCAAAATAGAATGTTGGTAGTTCTAGAATTCAAAAATAGAATGTTGGTAGTTCTAGAATTCCAAAATAGAATGTTGGGAGTTCTAGAATGTCAAAATAGAATGTTGGTAGTTCTAGAATTCCAAAATAGAATGTTGGGAGTTCTAGAATGCCAAAATAGAATGTTGGGAGTGCTAGAATTCCAAATAGAATGTTGGGAGTTCTAGAATGCCAAAATAGAATGTTGGGAGTTCTAGAATGCCAAAATAGAATGTTGGTAGTTCTAGAATGCCATAATAGAATGTTGGGAGTTCTAGAATGCCAAAATAGAATGTTGGGAGTTCTAGAATGCCAAAATAGAATGTTAAGAGTTCTAGAATGCCAAAATAGAATGTTGGGAGTTCTAGAATGCCAAAATAGAATGTTGGTAGTTCTAGAATGCCAAAATAGAATGTTAGTAGTTCTAGAATTCCAAAATATAATTTTGGGAGTTCTAGAATGCCAAAATAGAATGTTGGGAGTTCTAGAATGCCACAATAGAATGTTGGGAGTTCTAGAATGCCAAAATAGAATGTTGGTAGTTCTAGAATTCCAAAATAGAATGTTGGGAGTTCTAGAATTCCAAACTAGAATGTTGGTGTTGCAGAATTCAAGAATAGAATGTTGGGAGTTCTAGAATGCCAAAATAGAATGTTGGGAGTTCTAGAATTCCAAAATAGAATGTTGGGAGATCTAGAATGCCAAAATAGAATGTTGGTAGTTCTAGAATTCCAAAATAGAATGTTGGGAGTTCCAGAATGCCAAAATAGAATGTTGGGAGTTCTAGAATTCCAAAATAGAATGTTGGTGTTGCAGAATTCCAAAATAGAATGTTGGGAGTTCTAGAATTCCAAAATAGAATGTTGGGAGTTCTAGAATGCCAAAATAGAATGTTGGTAGTTCTAGAATTCCAAAATAGAATGTTGGGAGTTCTAGAATGCCAAATTAGAATGTTGGTAGTTCTAGAATTCCAAAATAGAATGTTGGGAGTTCTAGAATGCCAAAATAGAATGTTGGGAGTCCTAGAATGCCAAAATAGAATGTTGGGAGTTCTAGAATTCCAAAATAGAATGTTGGGAGTTCTAGAATTCCAAAATAGAATGTTGGGAGTTCTACAATTCCAAAATAGAATGTTGGGAGTTCTAGAATTCCAAACTAGAATGTTGGTGTTGCAGAATTCAAGAATAGAATGTTGGGAGTTCTAGAATGCCAAAATAGAATGTTGGTAGTTCTAGAATTCCAAAATAGAATGTTGGGAGTTCTAGAATGCCAAAATAGAATGTTGGGAGTTCTAGAATTCCAAAATAGAATGTTGGTGTTGCAGAATTCCAAAATAGAATGTTGGGAGTTCTAGAATTCCAAAATAGGATGTTGGGAGTTCTAGAATGCCAAAATAGAATGTTGGTAGTTCTAGAATTCCAAAATAGAATGTTGGGAGTTCTAGAATGCCAAAATAGAATGTTGGGAGTTCTAGAATTCCAAATAGAATGTTGGGAGTTCTAGAATGCCAAAATAGTATGTTGGGAGTTCTAGAATGCCAAAATAGAATGTTGGTAGTTCTAGAATTCCAAAATAGAATGTTGGGAGTTCTAGTATTCCAAAATAGAATGTTGGGAGTTCTAGAATGCCAAAATAGAATGTTGGGAGTTCTAGAATGCCAAAATAGAATGTTGGGAGTTCTAGAATTCCAAAATAGAATGTTGGGAGTTCTAGAATGTCAAAATAGAATGTTGGGAGTTCTAGAATTCCAAAATAGTATGTTGGTAGTTGTAGAATTCCAAAATAGAATGTTGGGAGTTCTAGAATTCCAAAATAGAATGTTGGGAGTTCTAGAATTCCAAAATAGAATGTTGGGAGTTCTACAATTCCAAAATAGAATGTTGGGAGTTCTAGAATTCCAAACTAGAATGTTGGTGTTGCAGAATTCAAGAATAGAATGTTGGGAGTTCTAGAATGCCAAAATAGAGTGTTGGTAGTTCTAGAATTCCAAAATAAAATGTTGGGAGTTCTAGAATGCCAGCATAGAATGTTGGTAGTTCTAGAATTCCAAAATAGAATGTTGGGAGTTCTAGAATGCCAAAATAGAATGTTGGGAGTTCTAGAATTCCAAAATAGAATGTTGGGAGTTCTAGAATGCCAAAATAGAATGTTGGGAGTTCTAGAATGCCAAAATAGAATGTTGGTAATTCTAGATTTCCAAAATAGAATGTTGGGAGTTCTAGAATTCCAAAATAGAATGTTGGGAGTTCTAGAATTCCAAAATAGAATGTTGGTGTTGCAGAATTCCAAAATAGAATGTTGGGAGTTCTAGAATGCCAAAATAGAATGTTGGTAGTTCTAGAATTCCACAATAGAATGTTGGGAGTTCTAGAATGCCAAAATAGAATGTTGGGAGTTCTAGAATGCCAAAATAGAATGTTGGTAGTTCTAGAATTCCAAAATAGAATGTTGGGAGTTCTAGAATGCTAAAATAGAATGTTGGGAGTTCTAGAATGCCAAAATAGAATGTTGGTAGTTCTAGAATTCCAAAATAGAATGTTGGGAGTTCTAGAATGCCAACATAGAATGTTGGGAGTTCTAGAATTCCCAAATAGAATACCGGTGTTGCAGAATTCCAAAATAGAATGTTGGGAGTTCTAGAATTCCAAAATAGAATGTTGGTGTTGCAGAATTCCAAAATAGAATGTTGGGAGTTCTAGAATGCCAAAATAGAATGTTGGGAGTTTTACAATTCCAAAATAGAATGTTGGTGTTGCAGAATTCCAAAATAGAATGTTGGGAGTTCTAGAATTCCAAAATAGAATGATGGGAGTTCTATAATTTAAAAAAAAATGTTGGGAGTTCTAGATTGCCAAAATAGAATGTTGGTAGTTCTAGAATTCCAAAAAAGAATGTTGGGAGTTCTAGAATGCAAAAATAGAATGTTGGGAGTTCTAGAATTCCAAATAGAATGTTGGGAGTTCTAGAATGCCAAAATAGTATGTTGGGAGTTCTAGAATGCCAAAATAGAATGTTGGTAGTTCTAGAATTCCAAAATAGAATGTTGGTAGTTCTAGAATTCCAAAATAGAATGTGGGTAGTTCAAGAATTCCAAATAGAATGTTGGGAGTTCTAGAATGCCAAAATAGAATGTTGGGAGTTCTAGAATTCCAAAATAGAATGTTGGGAGTTCTAGAATTCCAAAATAGAATGTTGGGAGTACTAGAATGCCAAAATAGAATGTTGGGAGTTCTAGTATTCCAAAATAGAATGTTGGGAGTTCTAGAATGCCAAAATAGAATGTTGGGAGTTCTAGAATTCCAAAATAGAATGTTGGGAGTTCTAGAATTCCAAAATAGAATGTTGGTAATTCTAGATTTCCAAAATAGAATGTTGGGAGTTCTAGAATTCCAAAATAGAATGTTGGGAGTTCTAGAATTCCAAAATAGAATGTTGGTGTTGCAGAATTCCAAAATAGAATGTTGGGAGTTCTAGAATTCCAAAATAGAATGTTGGGAGTTCTAGAATGCCAAAATAGAATGTTGGTAGTTCTAGAATTCCAAAATAGAATGTTGGGAGTTCTAGAATGCCAAAATAGAATGTTGGGAGTTCTAGAATTCCAAAATAGAATGTTGGGAGTTCTAGAATGCCAAAATAGAATGTTGGTAGTTCTAGAATTCCAAAATAGAATGTTGGGAGTTCTAGAATGCCAAAATAGAATGTTGGGAGTTCTAGAATTCCAAATAGAATGTTGGGAGTTCTAGAATGCCAAAATAGTATGTTGGGAGTTCTAGAATGCCAAAATAGAATGTTGGTAGTTCTAGAATTCCAAAATAGAATGTTGGGAGTTCTAGTATTCCAAAATAGAATGTTGGGAGTTCTAGAATGCCAAAATAGAATGTTGGGAGTTCTAGAATGCCAAAATAGAATGTTGGGAGTTCTAGAATTCCAAAATAGAATGTTGGGAGTTCTAGAATGTCAAAATAGAATGTTGGGAGTTCTAGAATTCCAAAATAGTATGTTGGTAGTTCTAGAATTCCAAAATAGAATGTTGGGAGTTCTAGAATGCCAAAATAGAATGTTGGGAGTTCTAGAATGCCAAAATAGAGTGTTGGTAGTTCTAGAATTCCAAAATAAAATGTTGGGAGTTCTAGAATGCCAGCATAGAATGTTGGTAGTTCTAGAATTCCAAAATAGAATGTTGGGAGTTCTAGAATTCCAAAATAGAATGTTGGGAGTTCTAGAATGCCAAAATAGAATGTTGGGAGTTCTAGAATGCCAAAATAGAATGTTGGTAATTCTAGATTTCCAAAATAGAATGTTGGGAGTTCTAGAATTCCAAAATAGAATGTTGGGAGTTCTAGAATTCCAAAATAGAATGTTGGTGTTGCAGAATTCCAAAATAGAATGTTGGGAGTTCTAGAATGCCAAAATAGAATGTTGGTAGTTCTAGAATTCCACAATAGAATGTTGGGAGTTCTAGAATGCCAAAATAGAATGTTGGGAGTTCTAGAATGCCAAAATAGAATGTTGGTAGTTCTAGAATTCCAAAATAGAATGTTGGGAGTTCTAGAATGCTAAAATAGAATGTTGGGAGTTCTAGAATGCCAAAATAGAATGTTGGGAGTTTTACAATTCCAAAATAGAATGTTGGTGTTGCAGAATTCCAAAATAGAATGTTGGGAGTTCTAGAATTCCAAAATAGAATGTTGGTAGTTCTAGAATTCCAAAATAGAATGATGGGAGTTCTATAATTTAAAAAAAAATGTTGGGAGTTCTAGATTGCCAAAATAGAATGTTGGTAGTTCTAGAATTCCAAAAAAGAATGTTGGGAGTTCTAGAATGCAAAAATAGAATGTTGGGAGTTCTAGAATTCCAAATAGAATGTTGGGAGTTCTAGAATGCCAAAATAGTATGTTGGGAGTTCTAGAATGCCAAAATAGAATGTTGGTAGTTCTAGAATTCCAAAATAGAATGTTGGTAGTTCTAGAATTCCAAAATAGAATGTGGGTAGTTCAAGAATTCCAAATAGAATGTTGGGAGTTCTAGAATGCCAAAATAGAATGTTGGGAGTTCTAGAATTCCAAAATAGAATGTTGGGAGTTCTAGAATGCCAAAATAGAATGTTGGGAGTTCTAGAATTCCAAAATAGAATGTTGGGAGTTCTAGAATTCCAAAATAGAATGTTGGTAATTCTAGATTTCCAAAATAGAATGTTGGGAGTTCTAGAATTCCAAAATAGAATGTTGGGAGTTCTAGAATTCCAAAATAGAATGTTGGTGTTGCAGAATTCCAAAATAGAATGTTGGGAGTTCTAGAATGCCAAAATAGAATGTTGGTAGTTCTAGAATTCCACAATAGAATGTTGGGAGTTCTAGAATGCCAAAATAGAATGTTGGGAGTTCTAGAATGCCAAAATAGAATGTTGGGAGTTCTAGAATGCCAAAATAGAATGTTGGGAGTTCTAGAATTCCAAAATAGAATGTTGGGAGTTCTAGAATTCCAAAATAGAATGTTGGTAATTCTAGATTTCAAAAATAGAATGTTGGGAGTTCTAGAATTCCAAAATAGAATGTTGGGAGTTCTAGAATTCCAAAATAGAATGTTGGTGTTGCAGAATTCCAAAATAGAATGTTGGGAGTTCTAGAATGCCAAAATAGAATGTTGGTAGTTCTAGAATTCCACAATAGAATGTTGGGAGTTCTAGAATGCCAAAATAGAATGTTGGGAGTTCTAGAATGCCAAAATAGAATGTTGGTAGTTCTAGAATTCCAAAATAGAATGTTGGGAGTTCTAGAATGCTAAAATAGAATGTTGGGAGTTCTAGAATGCCAAAATAGAATGTTGGTAGTTCTAGAATTCCAAAATAGAATGTTGGGAGTTCTAGAATGCCAACATAGAATGTTGGGAGTTCTAGAATTCCCAAATAGAATACTGGTGTTGCAGAATTCCAAAATAGAATGTTGGGAGTTCTAGAATTCCAAAATAGAATGTTGGTGTTGCAGAATTCCAAAATAGAATGTTGGGAGTTCTAGAATGCCAAAATAGAATGTTGGGAGTTTTACAATTCCAAAATAGAATGTTGGTGTTGCAGAATTCCAAAATAGAATGTTGGGAGTTCTAGAATTCCAAAATAGAATGTTGGTAGTTCTAGAATTCCAAAATAGAATGATGGGAGTTCTATAATTTAAAAAAAAAATGTTGGGAGTTCTAGATTGCCAAAATAGAATGTTGGTAGTTCTAGAATTCCAAAAAAGAATGTTGGGAGTTCTAGAATGCAAAAATAGAATGTTGGGAGTTCTAGAATTCCAAATAGAATGTTGGGAGTTCTAGAATGCCAAAATAGTATGTTGGGAGTTCTAGAATGCCAAAATAGAATGTTGGTAGTTCTAGAATTCCAAAATAGAATGTGGGTAGTTCAAGAATTCCAAATAGAATGTTGGGAGTTCTAGAATGCCAAAATAGAATGTTGGGAGTTCTAGAATTCCAAAATAGAATGTTGGGAGTTCTAGAATTCCAAAATAGAATGTTGGGAGTACTAGAATGCCAAAATAGAATGTTGGGAGTTCTAGTATTCCAAAATAGAATGTTGGGAGTTCTAGAATGCCAAAATAGAATGTTGGGAGTTCTAGAATTCCAAAATAGAATGTTGGGAGTTCTAGAATTCCAAAATAGCATGTTGGGAGTTCTAGAATGTCTAAATAGAATGTTGGTAGTTCTAGAATTCCAAAATAGAATGTTGGTAGTTCTAGAATTCCAAAATAGAATGTGGGTAGTTCAAGAATTCCAAATAGAATGTTTGGAGTTCTAGAATGCCAAAATAGAATGTTGGGAGTTCTAGAATTCCAAAATAGTATGTTGGTAGTTCTAGAATTCCAAAATAGAATGTTGGGAGTTCTAGAATGCCAAAATAGAATGTTGGGAGTTCTAGAATGCCAAAATAGAGTGTTGGTAGTTCTAGAATTCCAAAATAAAATGTTGGGAGTTCTAGAATGCCAGCATAGAATGTTGGTAGTTCTAGAATTCCAAAATAGAATGTTGGGAGTTCTAGAATGCCAAAATAGAATGTTGGGAGTTCTAGAATTCCAAAATAGAATGTTGGGAGATCTAGAATGCCAAAATAGAATGTTGGTAGTTCTAGAATTCCAAAATAGAATGTTGGGAGTTCCAGAATGCCAAAATAGAATGTTGGGAGTTCTAGAATTCCAAAATAGAATGTTGGTGTTGCAGAATTCCAAAATAGAATGTTGGGAGTTCTAGAATTCCAAAATAGAATGTTGGGAGTTCTAGAATGCCAAAATAGAATGTTGGTAGTTCTAGAATTCCAAAATAGAATGTTGGGAGTTCTAGAATGCCAAAATAGAATGTTGGGAGTTCTAGAATTCCAAAATAGAATGTTGGGAGTTCTAGAATTCCAAACTAGAATGTTGGTGTTGCAGAATTCAAGAATAGAATGTTGGGAGTTCTAGAATGCCAAAATAGAATGTTGGTAGTTCTAGAATTCCAAAATAGAATGTTGGGAGTTCTAGAATGCCAAATTAGAATGTTGGTAGTTCTAGAATTCCAAAATAGAATGTTGGGAGTTCTAGAATGCCAAAATAGAATGTTGGGAGTCCTAGAATGCCAAAATAGAATGTTGGGAGTTCTAGAATTCCAAAATAGAATGTTGGGAGTTCTAGAATGCTAAAATAGAATGTTGGGAGTTCTAGAATGCCAAAATAGAATGTTGGGAGTTTTACAATTCCAAAATAGAATGTTGGTGTTGCAGAATTCCAAAATAGAATGTTGGGAGTTCTAGAATTCCAAAATAGAATGTTGGTAGTTCTAGAATTCCAAAATAGAATGATGGGAGTTCTATAATTTAAAAAAAAATGTTGGGAGTTCTAGATTGCCAAAATAGAATGTTGGTAGTTCTAGAATTCCAAAAAAGAATGTTGGGAGTTCTAGAATGCAAAAATAGAATGTTGGGAGTTCTAGAATTCCAAATAGAATGTTGGGAGTTCTAGAATGCCAAAATAGTATGTTGGGAGTTCTAGAATGCCAAAATAGAATGTTGGTAGTTCTAGAATTCCAAAATAGAATGTTGGTAGTTCTAGAATTCCAAAATAGAATGTGGGTAGTTCAAGAATTCCAAATAGAATGTTGGGAGTTCTAGAATGCCAAAATAGAATGTTGGGAGTTCTAGAATTCCAAAATAGAATGTTGGGAGTTCTAGAATGCCAAAATAGAATGTTGGGAGTTCTAGAATTCCAAAATAGAATGTTGGGAGTTCTAGAATTCCAAAATAGAATGTTGGTAATTCTAGATTTCCAAAATAGAATGTTGGGAGTTCTAGAATTCCAAAATAGAATGTTGGGAGTTCTAGAATTCCAAAATAGAATGTTGGTGTTGCAGAATTCCAAAATAGAATGTTGGGAGTTCTAGAATGCCAAAATAGAATGTTGGTAGTTCTAGAATTCCACAATAGAATGTTGGGAGTTCTAGAATGCCAAAATAGAATGTTGGGAGTTCTAGAATGCCAAAATAGAATGTTGGGAGTTCTAGAATGCCAAAATAGAATGTTGGGAGTTCTAGAATTCCAAAATAGAATGTTGGGAGTTCTAGAATTCCAAAATAGAATGTTGGTAATTCTAGATTTCAAAAATAGAATGTTGGGAGTTCTAGAATTCCAAAATAGAATGTTGGGAGTTCTAGAATTCCAAAATAGAATGTTGGTGTTGCAGAATTCCAAAATAGAATGTTGGGAGTTCTAGAATGCCAAAATAGAATGTTGGTAGTTCTAGAATTCCACAATAGAATGTTGGGAGTTCTAGAATGCCAAAATAGAATGTTGGGAGTTCTAGAATGCCAAAATAGAATGTTGGTAGTTCTAGAATTCCAAAATAGAATGTTGGGAGTTCTAGAATGCTAAAATAGAATGTTGGGAGTTCTAGAATGCCAAAATAGAATGTTGGTAGTTCTAGAATTCCAAAATAGAATGTTGGGAGTTCTAGAATGCCAACATAGAATGTTGGGAGTTCTAGAATTCCCAAATAGAATACTGGTGTTGCAGAATTCCAAAATAGAATGTTGGGAGTTCTAGAATTCCAAAATAGAATGTTGGTGTTGCAGAATTCCAAAATAGAATGTTGGGAGTTCTAGAATGCCAAAATAGAATGTTGGGAGTTTTACAATTCCAAAATAGAATGTTGGTGTTGCAGAATTCCAAAATAGAATGTTGGGAGTTCTAGAATTCCAAAATAGAATGTTGGTAGTTCTAGAATTCCAAAATAGAATGATGGGAGTTCTATAATTTAAAAAAAAAATGTTGGGAGTTCTAGATTGCCAAAATAGAATGTTGGTAGTTCTAGAATTCCAAAAAAGAATGTTGGGAGTTCTAGAATGCAAAAATAGAATGTTGGGAGTTCTAGAATTCCAAATAGAATGTTGGGAGTTCTAGAATGCCAAAATAGTATGTTGGGAGTTCTAGAATGCCAAAATAGAATGTTGGTAGTTCTAGAATTCCAAAATAGAATGTGGGTAGTTCAAGAATTCCAAATAGAATGTTGGGAGTTCTAGAATGCCAAAATAGAATGTTGGGAGTTCTAGAATTCCAAAATAGAATGTTGGGAGTTCTAGAATTCCAAAATAGAATGTTGGGAGTACTAGAATGCCAAAATAGAATGTTGGGAGTTCTAGTATTCCAAAATAGAATGTTGGGAGTTCTAGAATGCCAAAATAGAATGTTGGGAGTTCTAGAATTCCAAAATAGAATGTTGGGAGTTCTAGAATTCCAAAATAGCATGTTGGGAGTTCTAGAATGTCTAAATAGAATGTTGGTAGTTCTAGAATTCCAAAATAGAATGTTGGTAGTTCTAGAATTCCAAAATAGAATGTGGGTAGTTCAAGAATTCCAAATAGAATGTTTGGAGTTCTAGAATGCCAAAATAGAATGTTGGGAGTTCTAGAATTCCAAAATAGAATGTTGGTGTTGCAGAATTCCAAAATAGAATGTTGGGAGTTCTAGAATTCCAAAATAGAATGTTGGGAGTTCTAGAATGCCAAAATAGAATGTTGGTAGTTCTAGAATTCCAAAATAGAATGTTGGGAGTTCTAGTATTCCAAAATAGAATGTTGGGAGTTCTAGAATGCCAAAATAGAATGTTGGGAGTTCTAGAATGCCAAAATAGAATGTTGGGAGTTCTAGAATTCCAAAATAGAATGTTGGGAGTTCTAGAATGTCAAAATAGAATGTTGGGAGTTCTAGAATTCCAAAATAGTATGTTGGTAGTTCTAGAATTCCAAAATAGAATGTTGGGAGTTCTAGAATGCCAAAATAGAATGTTGGGAGTTCTAGAATGCCAAAATAGAGTGTTGGTAGTTCTAGAATTCCAAAATAAAATGTTGGGAGTTCTAGAATGCCAGCATAGAATGTTGGTAGTTCTAGAATTCCAAAATAGAATGTTGGGAGTTCTAGAATGCCAAAATAGAATGTTGGGAGTTCTAGAATTCCAAAATAGAATGTTGGGAGATCTAGAATGCCAAAATAGAATGTTGGTAGTTCTAGAATTCCAAAATAGAATGTTGGGAGTTCCAGAATGCCAAAATAGAATGTTGGGAGTTCTAGAATTCCAAAATAGAATGTTGGTGTTGCAGAATTCCAAAATAGAATGTTGGGAGTTCTAGAATTCCAAAATAGAATGTTGGGAGTTCTAGAATGCCAAAATAGAATGTTGGTAGTTCTAGAATTCCAAAATAGAATGTTGGGAGTTCTAGAATGCCAAAATAGAATGTTGGGAGTTCTAGAATTCCAAAATAGAATGTTGGGAGTTCTAGAATTCCAAACTAGAATGTTGGTGTTGCAGAATTCAAGAATAGAATGTTGGGAGTTCTAGAATGCCAAAATAGAATGTTGGTAGTTCTAGAATTCCAAAATAGAATGTTGGGAGTTCTAGAATGCCAAATTAGAATGTTGGTAGTTCTAGAATTCCAAAATAGAATGTTGGGAGTTCTAGAATGCCAAAATAGAATGTTGGGAGTCCTAGAATGCCAAAATAGAATGTTGGGAGTTCTAGAATTCCAAAATAGAATGTTGGTGTTGCAGAATTCCAAAATAGAATGTTGGGAGTTCTAGAATTCCAAAATAGAATGTTGGTAGTTCTAGAATTCCAAAATAGAATGATGGGAGTTCTATAATTTAAAAAAAAATGTTGGGAGTTCTAGATTGCCAAAATAGAATGTTGGTAGTTCTAGAATTCCAAAAAAGAATGTTGGGAGTTCTAGAATGCAAAAATAGAATGTTGGGAGTTCTAGAATTCCAAATAGAATGTTGGGAGTTCTAGAATGCCAAAATAGTATGTTGGGAGTTCTAGAATGCCAAAATAGAATGTTGGTAGTTCTAGAATTCCAAAATAGAATGTTGGTAGTTCTAGAATTCCAAAATAGAATGTGGGTAGTTCAAGAATTCCAAATAGAATGTTGGGAGTTCTAGAATGCCAAAATAGAATGTTGGGAGTTCTAGAATTCCAAAATAGAATGTTGGGAGTTCTAGAATGCCAAAATAGAATGTTGGGAGTTCTAGAATTCCAAAATAGAATGTTGGGAGTTCTAGAATTCCAAAATAGAATGTTGGTAATTCTAGATTTCCAAAATAGAATGTTGGGAGTTCTAGAATTCCAAAATAGAATGTTGGGAGTTCTAGAATTCCAAAATAGAATGTTGGTGTTGCAGAATTCCAAAATAGAATGTTGGGAGTTCTAGAATGCCAAAATAGAATGTTGGTAGTTCTAGAATTCCACAATAGAATGTTGGGAGTTCTAGAATGCCAAAATAGAATGTTGGGAGTTCTAGAATGCCAAAATAGAATGTTGGGAGTTCTAGAATGCCAAAATAGAATGTTGGGAGTTCTAGAATTCCAAAATAGAATGTTGGGAGTTCTAGAATTCCAAAATAGAATGTTGGTAATTCTAGATTTCAAAAATAGAATGTTGGGAGTTCTAGAATTCCAAAATAGAATGTTGGGAGTTCTAGAATTCCAAAATAGAATGTTGGTGTTGCAGAATTCCAAAATAGAATGTTGGGAGTTCTAGAATGCCAAAATAGAATGTTGGTAGTTCTAGAATTCCACAATAGAATGTTGGGAGTTCTAGAATGCCAAAATAGAATGTTGGGAGTTCTAGAATGCCAAAATAGAATGTTGGTAGTTCTAGAATTCCAAAATAGAATGTTGGGAGTTCTAGAATGCTAAAATAGAATGTTGGGAGTTCTAGAATGCCAAAATAGAATGTTGGTAGTTCTAGAATTCCAAAATAGAATGTTGGGAGTTCTAGAATGCCAACATAGAATGTTGGGAGTTCTAGAATTCCCAAATAGAATACTGGTGTTGCAGAATTCCAAAATAGAATGTTGGGAGTTCTAGAATTCCAAAATAGAATGTTGGTGTTGCAGAATTCCAAAATAGAATGTTGGGAGTTCTAGAATGCCAAAATAGAATGTTGGGAGTTTTACAATTCCAAAATAGAATGTTGGTGTTGCAGAATTCCAAAATAGAATGTTGGGAGTTCTAGAATTCCAAAATAGAATGTTGGTAGTTCTAGAATTCCAAAATAGAATGATGGGAGTTCTATAATTTAAAAAAAAAATGTTGGGAGTTCTAGATTGCCAAAATAGAATGTTGGTAGTTCTAGAATTCCAAAAAAGAATGTTGGGAGTTCTAGAATGCAAAAATAGAATGTTGGGAGTTCTAGAATTCCAAATAGAATGTTGGGAGTTCTAGAATGCCAAAATAGTATGTTGGGAGTTCTAGAATGCCAAAATAGAATGTTGGTAGTTCTAGAATTCCAAAATAGAATGTGGGTAGTTCAAGAATTCCAAATAGAATGTTGGGAGTTCTAGAATGCCAAAATAGAATGTTGGGAGTTCTAGAATTCCAAAATAGAATGTTGGGAGTTCTAGAATTCCAAAATAGAATGTTGGGAGTACTAGAATGCCAAAATAGAATGTTGGGAGTTCTAGTATTCCAAAATAGAATGTTGGGAGTTCTAGAATGCCAAAATAGAATGTTGGGAGTTCTAGAATTCCAAAATAGAATGTTGGGAGTTCTAGAATTCCAAAATAGCATGTTGGGAGTTCTAGAATGTCTAAATAGAATGTTGGTAGTTCTAGAATTCCAAAATAGAATGTTGGTAGTTCTAGAATTCCAAAATAGAATGTGGGTAGTTCAAGAATTCCAAATAGAATGTTTGGAGTTCTAGAATGCCAAAATAGAATGTTGGGAGTTCTAGAATTCCAAAATAGAATGTTGGTGTTGCAGAATTCCAAAATAGAATGTTGGGAGTTCTAGAATTCCAAAATAGAATGTTGGGAGTTCTAGAATGCCAAAATAGAATGTTGGTAGTTCTAGAATTCCAAAATAGAATGTTGGGAGTTCTAGTATTCCAAAATAGAATGTTGGGAGTTCTAGAATGCCAAAATAGAATGTTGGGAGTTCTAGAATGCCAAAATAGAATGTTGGGAGTTCTAGAATTCCAAAATAGAATGTTGGGAGTTCTAGAATGTCAAAATAGAATGTTGGGAGTTCTAGAATTCCAAAATAGTATGTTGGTAGTTCTAGAATTCCAAAATAGAATGTTGGGAGTTCTAGAATGCCAAAATAGAATGTTGGGAGTTCTAGAATGCCAAAATAGAGTGTTGGTAGTTCTAGAATTCCAAAATAAAATGTTGGGAGTTCTAGAATGCCAGCATAGAATGTTGGTAGTTCTAGAATTCCAAAATAGAATGTTGGGAGTTCTAGAATGCCAAAATAGAATGTTGGGAGTTCTAGAATTCCAAAATAGAATGTTGGGAGATCTAGAATGCCAAAATAGAATGTTGGTAGTTCTAGAATTCCAAAATAGAATGTTGGGAGTTCCAGAATGCCAAAATAGAATGTTGGGAGTTCTAGAATTCCAAAATAGAATGTTGGTGTTGCAGAATTCCAAAATAGAATGTTGGGAGTTCTAGAATTCCAAAATAGAATGTTGGGAGTTCTAGAATGCCAAAATAGAATGTTGGTAGTTCTAGAATTCCAAAATAGAATGTTGGGAGTTCTAGAATGCCAAAATAGAATGTTGGGAGTTCTAGAATTCCAAAATAGAATGTTGGGAGTTCTAGAATTCCAAACTAGAATGTTGGTGTTGCAGAATTCAAGAATAGAATGTTGGGAGTTCTAGAATGCCAAAATAGAATGTTGGTAGTTCTAGAATTCCAAAATAGAATGTTGGGAGTTCTAGAATGCCAAATTAGAATGTTGGTAGTTCTAGAATTCCAAAATAGAATGTTGGGAGTTCTAGAATGCCAAAATAGAATGTTGGGAGTCCTAGAATGCCAAAATAGAATGTTGGGAGTTCTAGAATTCCAAAATAGAATGTTGGTGTTGCAGAATTCCAAAATAGAATGTTGGGAGTTCTAGAATTCCAAAATAGAATGTTGGAAGTTCTAGAATGCCAAAATAGAATGTTGATAGTTCTAGAATTCCAAAATAGAATGTTGGGAGTTCTAGAATTCCAAAATAGAATGTTGGTAGTTCTAGAATTCCAAAATAGAATGTTGGGAGTTCTAGAATGCCAAAATAGAATGTTGGGAGTTCTAGAATTCCAAAATAGAATGTTGGGAGTTCTAGAATTCCAAACTAGAATGTTGGTGTTGCAGAATTCAAGAATAGAATGTTGGGAGTTCTATAATGCCAAAATAGAATGTTGGTAGTTCTAGAATTCCAAAATAGAATGTTGGGAGTTCTAGAATGCCAAATTAGAATGTTGGTAGTTCTAGAATTCCAAAATAGAATGTTGGGAGTTCTAGAATGCCAAAATAGAATGTTGGGAGTCCTAGAATGCCAAAATAGAATGTTGGGAGTTCTAGAATTCCAAAATAGAATGTTGGTGTTGCAGAATTCCAAAATAGAATGTTGGGAGTTCTAGAATTCCAAAATAGAATGTTGGAAGTTCTAGAATGCCAAAATAGAATGTTGATAGTTCTAGAATTCCAAAATAGAATGTTGGGAGTTCTAGAATTCCAAAATAGAATGTTGGGAGTTCTTGAATTCCAAACTAGAATGTTGGTGTTGCAGAATTCAAGAATAGAATGTTGGGAGTTCTAGAATGCCAAAAAAGAATGTTGGTAGTTCTAGAATTCCAAAATAGAATGTTGGGAGTTCTAGAATGCCAAAATAGAATGTTGGGAGTTCTAGAATTCCAAAATAGAATGTTGGTGTTGCAGAATTCCAAAATAGAATGTTGGGAGTTCTAGAATTCCAAAATAGGATGTTGGGAGTTCTAGAATGCCAAAATAGAATGTTGGTAGTTCTAGAATTCCAAAATAGAATGTTAGGAGTTCTAGAATGCCAAAATAGAATGTTGGGAGTTCTAGAATTCCAAATAGAATGTTGGGAGTTCTAGAATGCCAAAATAGTATGTTGGGAGTTCTAGAATGCCAAAATAGAATGTTGGTAGTTCTAGAATTCCAAAATAGAATGTTGGTAGTTCTAGAATTCCAAAATAGAATGTGGGTAGTTCAAGAATTCCAAATAGAATGTTGGGAGTTCTAGAATGCCAAAATAGAATGTTGGGAGTTCTAGAATTCCAAAATAGAATGTTGGTGTTGCAGAATTCCAAAATAGAATGTTGGGAGTTCTAGAATTCCAAAATAGAATGTTGGGAGTTCTAGAATGCCAAAATAGAATGTTGGTAGTTCTAGAATTCCAAAATAGAATGTTGGGAGTTCTAGAATGCCAAAATAGAATGTTGGGAGTTCTAGAATTCCAAATAGAATGTTGGGAGTTCTAGAATGCCAAAATAGAATGTTGGGAGTGCTAGAATTCCAAATAGAATGTTGAGAGTTCTAGAATGCCAAAATAGAATGTTGGGAGTTCTAGAATGCCAAAATAGAATGTTGGTAGTTCTAGAATGCCATAATAGAATGTTGGGAGTTCTAGAATGCCAAAATAGAATGTTGGGAGTTCTAGAATGCCAAAATAGAATGTTAAGAGTTCTAGAATGCCAAAATAGAATGTTGGGAGTTCTAGAATGCCAAAATAGAATGTTGGGAGTTCTAGAATGCCAAAATAGAATGTTAGTAGTTCTAGAATTCCAAAATAGAATTTTGGGAGTTCTAGAATGCCAAAATAGAATGTTGGGAGTTCTAGAATGCCACAATAGAATGTTGGGAGTTCTAGAATGCCAAAATAGAATGTTGGTAGTTCTAGAATTCCAAAATAGAATGTTGGGAGTTCTAGAATTCCAAATAGAATGTTGGTCATTCTAGAATGCCAAAATAGAATGTTAGAAGTTCTAGAATGCCAAAATAGAATGTTGGTAGTTCTAGAATTCAAAAATAGAATGTTGGTAGTTCTAGAATTCCAAAATAGAATGTTGGGAGTTCTAGAATGTCAAAATAGAATGTTGGTAGTTCTAGAATTCCAAAATAGAATGTTGGGAGTTCTAGAATGCCAAAATAGAATGTTGGGAGTGCTAGAATTCCAAATAGAATGTTGGGAGTTCTAGAATGCCAAAATAGAATGTTGGGAGTTCTGGAATGCCAAAATAGAATGTTGGTAGTTCTAGAATGCCATAATAGAATGTTGGGAGTTCTAGAATGCCAAAATAGAATGTTGGTAGTTCTAGAATGCCATAATAGAATGTTAAGAGTTCTAGAATGCCAAAATAGAATGTTGGGAGTTCTAGAATGCCAAAATAGAATGTTAAGAGTTCTAGAATGCCAAAATAGAATGTTGGGAGTTCTAGAATGCCAAAATAGAATGTTGGGAGTTCTAGAATGCCAAAATAGAATGTTAGTAGTTCTAGAATTCCAAAATAGAATTTTGGGAGTTCTAGAATGCCAAAATAGAATGTTGGGAGTTCTAGAATGCCACAATAGAATGTTGGGAGTTCTAGAATGAAAAATAGAATGTTGGTAGTTCTAGAATTCCAAAATAGAATGTTGGGAGTTCTAGAATTCCAAATAGAATGTTGGTCATTCTAGAATGCCAAAATAGAATGTTAGAAGTTCTAGAATGCCAAAATAGAATGTTGGTAGTTCTAGAATTCAAAAATAGAATGTTGGTAGTTCTAGAATTCCAAAATAGAATGTTGGGAGTTCTAGAATGTCAAAATAGAATGTTGGTAGTTCTAGAATTCCAAAATAGAATGTTGGGAGTTCTAGAATGCCAAAATAGAATGTTGGGAGTGCTAGAATTCCAAATAGAATGTTGGGAGTTCTAGAATGCCAAAATAGAATGTTGGGAGTTCTAGAATGCCAAAATAGAATGCTGGTAGTTCTAGAATGCCATAATAGAATGTTGGGAGTTCTAGAATGCCAAAATAGAATGTTGGGAGTTCTAGAATGCCAAAATAGAATGTTAAGAGTTCTAGAATGCCAAAATAGAATGTTGGGAGTTCTAGAATGCCAAAATAGAATGTTGGGAGTTCTAGAATGCCAAAATAGAATGTTAGTAGTTCTAGAATTCCAAAATAGAATTTTGGGAGTTCTAGAATGCCAAAATAGAATGTTGGGAGTTCTAGAATGCCACAATAGAATGTTGGGAGTTCTAGAATGCCAAAATAGAATGTTGGTAGTTCTAGAATTCCAAACTAGAATGTTGGTCTTGCAGAATTCAAGAATAGAATGTTGGGAGTTCTAGAATGCCAAAATAGAATGTTGGTAGTTCTAGAATTCCAAAATAGAATGTTGGTAGTTCTAGAATTCCAAAATAGAATGTGGGTAGTTCAAGAATTCCAAATAGAATGTTGGGAGTTCTAGAATGCCAAAATAGAATGTTGGGAGTTCTAGAATTCCAAAATAGAATGTTGGGAGTTCTAGAATGCCAAAATAGAATGTTGGGAGTTCTAGAATTCCAAAATAGAATGTTGGGAGTTCTAGAATTCCAAAATAGAATGTTGGTAATTCTAGATTTCCAAAATAGAATGTTGGGAGTTCTAGAATTCCAAAATAGAATGTTGGGAGTTCTAGAATTCCAAAATAGAATGTTGGTGTTGCAGAATTCCAAAATAGAATGTTGGGAGTTCTAGAATGCCAAAATAGAATGTTGGTAGTTCTAGAATTCCACAATAGAATGTTGGGAGTTCTAGAATGCCAAAATAGAATGTTGGGAGTTCTAGAATGCCAAAATAGAATGTTGGGAGTTCTAGAATGCCAAAATAGAATGTTGGGAGTTCTAGAATTCCAAAATAGAATGTTGGGAGTTCTAGAATTCCAAAATAGAATGTTGGTAATTCTAGATTTCCAAAATAGAATGTTGGGAGTTCTAGAATTCCAAAATAGAATGTTGGGAGTTCTAGAATTCCAAAATAGAATGTTGGTGTTGCAGAATTCCAAAATAGAATGTTGGGAGTTCTAGAATGCCAAAATAGAATGTTGGTAGTTCTAGAATTCCACAATAGAATGTTGGGAGTTCTAGAATGCCAAAATAGAATGTTGGGAGTTCTAGAATGCCAAAATAGAATGTTGGTAGTTCTAGAATTCCAAAATAGAATGTTGGGAGTTCTAGAATGCCAAAATAGAATGTTGGTAGTTCTAGAATTCCAAAATAGAATGTTGGGAGTTCTAGAATGCCAACATAGAATGTTGGGAGTTCTAGAATTCCCAAATAGAATACTGGTGTTGCAGAATTCCAAAATAGAATGTTGGGAGTTCTAGAATTCCAAAATAGAATGTTGGTGTTGCAGAATTCCAAAATAGAATGTTGGGAGTTCTAGAATGCCAAAATAGAATGTTGGGAGTTTTACAATTCCAAAATAGAATGTTGGTGTTGCAGAATTCCAAAATAGAATGTTGGGAGTTCTAGAATTCCAAAATAGAATGTTGGTAGTTCTAGAATTCCAAAATAGAATGATGGGAGTTCTATAATTTAAAAAAAAAATGTTGGGAGTTCTAGATTGCCAAAATAGAATGTTGGTAGTTCTAGAATTCCAAAAAAGAATGTTGGGAGTTCTAGAATGCAAAAATAGAATGTTGGGAGTTCTAGAATTCCAAATAGAATGTTGGGAGTTCTAGAATGCCAAAATAGTATGTTGGGAGTTCTAGAATGCCAAAATAGAATGTTGGTAGTTCTAGAATTCCAAAATAGAATGTGGGTAGTTCAAGAATTCCAAATAGAATGTTGGGAGTTCTAGAATGCCAAAATAGAATGTTGGGAGTTCTAGAATTCCAAAATAGAATGTTGGGAGTTCTAGAATTCCAAAATAGAATGTTGGGAGTACTAGAATGCCAAAATAGAATGTTGGGAGTTCTAGTATTCCAAAATAGAATGTTGGGAGTTCTAGAATGCCAAAATAGAATGTTGGGAGTTCTAGAATTCCAAAATAGAATGTTGGGAGTTCTAGAATTCCAAAATAGCATGTTGGGAGTTCTAGAATGTCTAATTAGAATGTTGGTAGTTCTAGAATTCCAAAATAGAGTGTTGGTAGTTCTAGAATTCCAAAATAGAATGTGGGTAGTTCAAGAATTCCAAATAGAATGTTTGGAGTTCTAGAATGCCAAAATAGAATGTTGGGAGTTCTAGAATTCCAAAATAGAATGTTGGTGTTGCAGAATTCCAAAATAGAATGTTGGGAGTTCTAGAATTCCAAAATAGAATGTTGGGAGTTCTAGAATGCCAAAATAGAATGTTGGTAGTTCTAGAATTCCAAAATAGAATGTTGGGAGTTCTAGAATGCCAAAATAGAATGTTGGGAGTTCTAGAACTCCAAATAGAATGTTGGGAGTTCTAGTATTCCAAAATAGAATGTTGGGAGTTCTAGAATGCCAAAATAGAATGTTGGGAGTTCTAGAATGCCAAAATAGAATGTTGGGAGTTCTAGAATTCCAAAATAGAATGTTGGGAGTTTTAGAATGTCAAAATAGAATGTTGGGAGTTCTAGAATTCCAAAATAGTATGTTGGTAGTTCTAGAATTCCAAAATAGAATGTTGGGAGTTCTAGAATGCCAAAATAGAATGTTGGGAGTTCTAGAATGCCAAAATAGAGTGTTGGTAGTTCTAGAATTCCAAAATAAAATGTTGGGAGTTCTAGAATGCCAGCATAGAATGTTGGTAGTTCTAGAATTCCAAAATAGAATGTTGGGAGTTCTAGAATGCCAAAATAGAATGTTGGGAGTTCTAGAATTCCAAAATAGAATGTTGGGAGATCTAGAATGCCAAAATAGAATGTTGGTAGTTCTAGAATTCCAAAATAGAATGTTGGGAGTTCCAGAATGCCAAAATAGAATGTTGGGAGTTCTAGAATTCCAAAATAGAATGTTGGTGTTGCAGAATTCCAAAATAGAATGTTGGGAGTTCTAGAATTCCAAAATAGAATGTTGGGAGTTCTAGAATGCCAAAATAGAATGTTGGTAGTTCTAGAATTCCAAAATAGAATGTTGGGAGTTCTAGAATGCCAAAATAGAATGTTGGGAGTTCTAGAATTCCAAAATAGAATGTTGGGAGTTCTAGAATTCCAAACTAGAATGTTGGTGTTGCAGAATTCAAGAATAGAATGTTGGGAGTTCTAGAATGCCAAAATAGAATGTTGGTAGTTCTAGAATTCCAAAATAGAATGTTGGGAGTTCTAGAATGCCAAATTAGAATGTTGGTAGTTCTAGAATTCCAAAATAGAATGTTGGGAGTTCTAGAATGCCAAAATAGAATGTTGGGAGTCCTAGAATGCCAAAATAGAATGTTGGGAGTTCTAGAATTCCAAAATAGAATGTTGGTGTTGCAGAATTCCAAAATAGAATGTTGGGAGTTCTAGAATTCCAAAATAGAATGTTGGAAGTTCTAGAATGCTAAAATAGAATGTTGATAGTTCTAGAATTCCAAAATAGAATGTTGGGAGTTCTAGAATTCCAAAATAGAATGTTGGGAGTTCTTGAATTCCAAACTAGAATGTTGGTGTTGCAGAATTCAAGAATAGAATGTTGGGAGTTCTAGAATGCCAAAAAAGAATGTTGGTAGTTCTAGAATTCCAAAATAGAATGTTGGGAGTTCTAGAATGCCAAAATAGAATGTTGGGAGTTCTAGAATTCCAAAATAGAATGTAGGTGTTGCAGAATTCCAAAATAGAATGTTGGGAGTTCTAGAATTCCAAAATAGGATGTTGGGAGTTCTAGAATGCCAAAATAGAATGTTGGTAGTTCTAGAATTCCAAAATAGAATGTTAGGAGTTCTAGAATGCCAAAATAGAATGTTGGGAGTTCTAGAATTCCAAATAGAATGTTGGGAGTTCTAGAATGCCAAAATAGTATGTTGGGAGTTCTAGAATGCCAAAATAGAATGTTGGTAGTTCTAGAATTCCAAAATAGAATGTTGGTAGTTCTAGAATTCCAAAATAGAATGTGGGTAGTTCAAGAATTCCAAATAGAATGTTGGGAGTTCTAGAATGCCAAAATAGAATGTTGGGAGTTCTAGAATTCCAAAATAGAATGTTGGTGTTGCAGAATTCCAAAATAGAATGTTGGGAGTTCTAGAATTCCAAAATAGAATGTTGGGAGTTCTAGAATGCCAAAATAGAATGTTGGTAGTTCTAGAATTCCAAAATAGAATGTTGGGAGTTCTAGAATGCCAAAATAGAATGTTGGGAGTTCTAGAATTCCAAATAGAATGTTGGGAGTTCTAGAATGCCAAAATAGAATGTTGGGAGTGCTAGAATTCCAAATAGAATGTTGAGAGTTCTAGAATGCCAAAATAGAATGTTGGGAGTTCTAGAATGCCAAAATAGAATGTTGGTAGTTCTAGAATGCCATAATAGAATGTTGGGAGTTCTAGAATGCCAAAATAGAATGTTGGGAGTTCTAGAATGCCAAAATAGAATGTTAAGAGTTCTAGAATGCCAAAATAGAATGTTGGGAGTTCTAGAATGCCAAAATAGAATGTTGGGAGTTCTAGAATGCCAAAATAGAATGTTAGTAGTTCTAGAATTCCAAAATAGAATTTTGGGAGTTCTAGAATGCCAAAATAGAATGTTGGGAGTTCTAGAATGCCACAATAGAATGTTGGGAGTTCTAGAATGCCAAAATAGAATGTTGGTAGTTCTAGAATTCCAAAATAGAATGTTGGGAGTTCTAGAATTCCAAATAGAATGTTGGTCATTCTAGAATGCCAAAATAGAATGTTAGAAGTTCTAGAATGCCAAAATAGAATGTTGGTAGTTCTAGAATTCAAAAATAGAATGTTGGTAGTTCTAGAATTCCAAAATAGAATGTTGGGAGTTCTAGAATGTCAAAATAGAATGTTGGTAGTTCTAGAATTCCAAAATAGAATGTTGGGAGTTCTAGAATGCCAAAATAGAATGTTGGGAGTGCTAGAATTCCAAATAGAATGTTGGGAGTTCTAGAATGCCAAAATAGAATGTTGGGAGTTCTAGAATGCCAAAATAGAATGTTGGTAGTTCTAGAATGCCATAATAGAATGTTGGGAGTTCTAGAATGCCAAAATAGAATGTTGGTAGTTCTAGAATGCCATAATAGAATGTTAAGAGTTCTAGAATGCCAAAATAGAATGTTGGGAGTTCTAGAATGCCAAAATAGAATGTTAAGAGTTCTAGAATGCCAAAATAGAATGTTGGGAGTTCTAGAATGCCAAAATAGAATGTTGGGAGTTCTAGAATGCCAAAATAGAATGTTAGTAGTTCTAGAATTCCAAAATAGAATTTTGGGAGTTCTAGAATGCCAAAATAGAATGTTGGGAGTTCTAGAATGCCACAATAGAATGTTGGGAGTTCTAGAATGCCAAAATAGAATGTTGGTAGTTCTAGAATTCCAAAATAGAATGTTGGGAGTTCTAGAATTCCAAATAGAATGTTGGTCATTCTAGAATGCCAAAATAGAATGTTAGAAGTTCTAGAATGCCAAAATAGAATGTTGGTAGTTCTAGAATTCAAAAATAGAATGTTGGTAGTTCTAGAATTCCAAAATAGAATGTTGGGAGTTCTAGAATGTCAAAATAGAATGTTGGTAGTTCTAGAATTCCAAAATAGAATGTTGGGAGTTCTAGAATGCCAAAATAGAATGTTGGGAGTGCTAGAATTCCAAATAGAATGTTGGGAGTTCTAGAATGCCAAAATAGAATGTTGGGATTTCTAGAATGCCAAAATAGAATGTTGGTAGTTCTAGAATGCCATAATAGAATGTTGGGAGTTCTAGAATGCCAAAATAGAATGTTGGGAGTTCTAGAATGCCAAAATAGAATGTTAAGAGTTCTAGAATGCCAAAATAGAATGTTGGGAGTTCTAGAATGCCAAAATAGAATGTTGGGAGTTCTAGAATGCCAAAATAGAATGTTAGTAGTTCTAGAATTCCAAAATAGAATTTTGGGAGTTCTAGAATGCCAAAATAGAATGTTGGGAGTTCTAGAATGCCACAATAGAATGTTGGGAGTTCTAGAATGCCAAAATAGAATGTTGGTAGTTCTAGAATTCCAAAATAGAATGTTGGGAGTTCTAGAATTCCAAACTAGAATGTTGGTGTTGCAGAATTCAAGAATAGAATGTTGGGAGTTCTAGAATGCCAAAATAGAATGTTGGGAGTTCTAGAATTCCAAAATAGAATGTTGGGAGATCTAGAATGCCAAAATAGAATGTTGGTAGTTCTAGAATTCCAAAATAGAATGTTGGTGTTGCAGAATTCCAAAATAGAATGTTGGGAGTTCTAGAATTCCAAAATAGAATGTTGGGATTTCTAGAATGCCAAAATAGAATGTTGGTAGTTCTAGAATTTTAAAATAGAATGTTGGGAGTTCTAGAATGCCAAAATAGAATGTTGGGAGTTCTAGAATTCCAAAATAGAATGTTGGGAGTTCTAGAATGCCAAAATAGAATGTTGGGAGTTCTAGAATTCCAAATAGAATGTTGGGAGTTCTAGAATGCCAAAATAGAATGTTGGGAGTTCTAGAAT
Source organism: Pseudophryne corroboree (assembly GCF_028390025.1). Classification (NCBI taxonomy): domain Eukaryota; kingdom Metazoa; phylum Chordata; class Amphibia; order Anura; family Myobatrachidae; genus Pseudophryne; species Pseudophryne corroboree. The sequence goes on from NW_026967466.1 coordinate 277,575, forward strand.
GCCAAAATAGAATGTTGGTAGTTCTAGAATGCCATAATAGAATGTTGGGAGTTCTAGAATGCCAAAATAGAATGTTGGGAGTTCTAGAATGCCAAAATAGAATGTTAAGAGTTCTAGAATGCCAAAATAGAATGTTGGGAGTTCTAGAATGCCAAAATAGAATGTTTGGAGTTCTAGAATGCCAAAATAGAATGTTAGTAGTTCTAGAATTCCAAAATAGAATTTTGGGAGTTCTAGAATGCCAAAATAGAATGTTGGGAGTTCTAGAATGCCACAATAGAATGTTGGGAGTTCTAGAATGCCAAAATAGAATGTTGGTAGTTCTAGAATTCCAAAATAGAATGTTGGGAGTTCTAGAATTCCAAACTAGAATGTTGGTGTTGCAGAATTCAAGAATAGAATGTTGGGAGTTCTAGAATGCCAAAATAGAATGTTGGGAGTTCTAGAATTCCAAAATAGAATGTTGGGAGATCTAGAATGCCAAAATAGAATGTTGGTAGTTCTAGAATTCCAAAATAGAATGTTGGTGTTGCAGAATTCCAAAATAGAATGTTGGGAGTTCTAGAATTCCAAAATAGAATGTTGGGATTTCTAGAATGCCAAAATAGAATGTTGGTAGTTCTAGAATTCCAAAATAGAATGTTGGGAGTTCTAGAATGCCAAAATAGAATGTTGGGAGTTCTAGAATTCCAAAATAGAATGTTGGGATTTCTAGAATGCCAAAATAGAATGTTGGTAGTTCTAGAATTCCAAAATAGAATGTTGGGAGTTCTAGAATGCCAAAATAGAATGTTGGGAGTTCTAGAATTCCAAAATAGAATGTTGGGAGTTCTAGAATGCCAAATTAGAATGTTGGTAGTTCTAGAATTCCAAAATAGAATGTTGGGAGTTCTAGAATGCCAAAATAGAATGTTGGGAGTCCTAGAATGCCAAAATAGAATGTTGGGAGTTCTAGAATTCCAAAATAGAATGTTGGTGTTGCAGAATTCCAAAATAGAATGTTGGGAGTTCTAGAATTCCAAAATAGAATGTTGGGAGTTCTAGAATGCCAAAATAGTATGTTGGGAGTTCTAGAATGCCAAAATAGAATGTTGGTAGTTCTAGAATTCCAAAATAGAATGTTGGTGTTGCAGAATTCAAGAATAGAATGTTGGGAGTTCTAGAATTCCAAAATAGAATGTTGGGAGTTCCAGAATGCCAAAATAGAATGTTGGGAGTTCTAGAATTCCAAAATAGAATGTTGGTGTTGCAGAATTCCAAAATAGAATGTTGGGAGTTCTAGAATTCCAAAATAGAATGTTGGGATTTCTAGAATTCCAAACTAGAATGTTGGTGTTGCAGAATTCAAGAATAGAATGTTGGGAGTTCTAGAATGCCAAAATAGAATGTTGGTAGTTCTAGAATTCCAAAATAGAATGTTGGGAGTTCTAGAATGCCAAATTAGAATGTTGGTAGTTCTAGAATTCCAAAATAGAATGTTGGGAGTTCTAGAATGCCAAAATAGAATGTTGGGAGTCCTAGAATGCCAAAATAGAATGTTGGGAGTTCTAGAATTCCAAAATAGAATGTTGGTGTTGCAGAATTCCAAAATAGAATGTTGGGAGTTCTAGAATTCCAAAATAGAATGTTGGGATTTCTAGAATTCCAAACTAGAATGTTGGTGTTGCAGAATTCAAGAATAGAATGTTGGGAGTTCTAGAATGCCAAAATAGAATGTTGGTAGTTCTAGAATTCCAAAATAGAATGTTGGGAGTTCTAGAATGCCAAATTAGAATGTTGGTAGTTCTAGAATTCCAAAATAGAATGTTGGGAGTTCTAGAATGCCAAAATAGAATGTTGGGAGTCCTAGAATGCCAAAATAGAATGTTGGGAGTTCTAGAATTCCAAAATAGAATGTTGGTGTTGCAGAATTCCAAAATAGAATGTTGGTGTTGCAGAATTCCAAAATAGAATGTTGGGAGTTCTAGAATTCCAAAATAGAATGTTGGGAGTTCTAGAATGCCAAAATAGAATGTTGGTAGTTCTAGAATTCCAAAATAGAATGTTGGGAGTTCTAGAATGCCAAAATAGAATGTTGGGAGTTCTAGAATTCCAAATAGAATGTTGGGAGTTCTAGAATGCCAAAATAGAATGTTGGGAGTTCTAGAATTCCAAAATAGAATGTTGGGAGATCTAGAATGCCAAAATAGAATGTTGGTAGTTCTAGAATTCCAAAATAGAATGTTGGGAGTTCCAGAATGCCAAAATAGAATGTTGGGAGTTCTAGAATTCCAAAATAGAATGTTGGTGTTGCAGAATTCCAAAATAGAATGTTGGGAGTTCTAGAATTCCAAAATAGAATGTTGGGAGTTCTAGAATGCCAAAATAGAATGTTGGTAGTTCTAGAATTCCAAAATAGAATGTTGGGAGTTCTAGAATGCCAAAATAGAATGTTGGGAGTTCTAGAATTCCAAATAGAATGTTGGGAGTTCTAGAATGCCAAAATAGTATGTTGGGAGTTCTAGAATGCCAAAATAGAATGTTGGTAGTTCTAGAATTCCAAAATAGAATGTTGGTAGTTCTAGAATTCCAAAATAGAATGTGGGTAGTTCAAGAATTCCAAATAGAATGTTGGGAGTTCTAGTATTCCAAAATAGAATGTTGGGAGTACTAGAATGCCAAAATAGAATGTTGGGAGTTCTAGTATTCCAAAATAGAATGTTGGGAGTTCTTGAATGCCAAAATAGAATGTTGGGAGTTCTAGAATGCCAAAATAGAATGTTGGGAGTTCTAGAATGCCAAAAGAGAATGTTGGGAGTTCTAGAATGTCAAAATAGAATGTTGGGAGTTCTAGAATTCCAAAATAGTAGGTTGGTAGTTCTAGAATTCCAAAATAGAATGTTGGGAGTTCTAGAATGCCAAAATAGAATGTTGGGAGTTCTAGAATGCCAAAATAGAATGTTGGGAGTTCTAGAATGCCAAAATAGAATGTTGGGAGTTCTAGAATGCCAAAATAGAATGATGGGAGTTCTATAATTTAAAAAAAAAATGTTGGGAGTTCTAGAATGCCAAAATAGAATGTTGGGAGTTTTACAATTCCAAAATAGAATGTTGGTGTTGCAGAATTCCAAAATAGAATGTTGGGAGTTCTAGAATTCCAAAATAGAATGTTGGTAGTTCTAGAATTCCAAAATAGAATGATGGGAGTTCTATAATTTAAAAAAAAAAAAATGTTGGGAGTTCTAGATTGCCAAAATAGAATGTTGGTAGTTCTAGAATTCCAAAAAAGAATGTTGGGAGTTCTAGAATGCAAAAATAGAATGTTGGGAGTTCTAGAATTCCAAATAGAATGTTGGGAGTTCTAGAATGCCAAAATAGTATGTTGGGAGTTCTAGAATGCCAAAATAGAATGTTGGTAGTTCTAGAATTCCAAAATAGAATGTTGGTAGTTCTAGAATTCCAAAATAGAATGTGGGTAGTTCAAGAATTCCAAATAGAATGTTGGGAGTTCTAGAATGCCAAAATAGAATGTTGGGAGTTCTAGAATTCCAAAATAGAATGTTGGGAGTTCTAGAATTCCAAAATAGAATGTTGGGAGTACTAGAATGCCAAAATAGAATGTTGGGAGTTCTAGAATGCCAAAATAGAATGTTGGGAGTTCTAGAATGCCAAAATAGAATGTTGGGAGTTCTAGAATGCCAAAATAGAATGTTGGGAGTTCTAGAATTCCAAAATAGAATGTTGGGAGATCTAGAATGCCAAAATAGAATGTTGGTAGTTCTAGAATTCCAAAATAGAATGTTGGGAGTTCCAGAATGCCAAAATAGAATGTTGGGAGTTCTAGAATTCCAAAATAGAATGTTGGTGTTGCAGAATTCCAAAATAGAATGTTGGGAGTTCTAGAATTCCAAAATAGAATGTTGGGAGTTCTAGAATGCCAAAATAGAATGTTGGTAGTTCTAGAATTCCAAAATAGAATGTTGGGAGTTCTAGAATGCCAAAATAGAATGTTGGGAGTTCTAGAATTCCAAATAGAATGTTGGGAGTTCTAGAATGCCAAAATAGTATGTTGGGAGTTCTAGAATGCCAAAATAGAATGTTGGTAGTTCTAGAATTCCAAAATAGAATGTTGGGAGTTCTAGAATTCCAAAATAGAATGTTGGGAGTTCTAGAATGCCAAAATAGAATGTTGGGAGTTCTAGAATGCCAAAATAGAATGTTGGGAGTTCTAGAATGCCAAAATAGAATGTTGGGAGTTCTAGAATGCCAAAATAGAATGTTGGGAGTTCTAGAATTCCAAAATAGAATGTTGGGAGATCTAGAATGCCAAAATAGAATGTTGGTAGTTCTAGAATTCCAAAATAGAATGTTGGGAGTTCCAGAATGCCAAAATAGAATGTTGGGAGTTCTAGAATTCCAAAATAGAATGTTGGTGTTGCAGAATTCCAAAATAGAATGTTGGGAGTTCTAGAATTCCAAAATAGAATGTTGGGAGTTCTAGAATGCCAAAATAGAATGTTGGTAGTTCTAGAATTCCAAAATAGAATGTTGGGAGTTCTAGAATGCCAAAATAGAATGTTGGGAGTTCTAGAATTCCAAATAGAATGTTGGGAGTTCTAGAATGCCAAAATAGTATGTTGGGAGTTCTAGAATGCCAAAATAGAATGTTGGTAGTTCTAGAATTCCAAAATAGAATGTTGGGAGTTCTAGAATTCCAAATAGAATGTTGGGAGTTCTAGAATGCCAAAATAGTATGTTGGGAGTTCTAGAATGCCAAAATAAAATGTTGGTAGTTCTAGAATTCCAAAATACAATGTTGGTAGTTCTAGAATTCCAAAATAGAATGTGGGTAGTTCAAGAATTCCAAATAGAATGTTGGGAGTTCTAGTATTCCAAAATAGAATGTTGGGAGTACTAGAATGCCAAAATAGAATGTTGGGAGTTCTAGTATTCCAAAATAGAATGTTGGGAGTTCTTGAATGCCAAAATAGAATGTTGGGAGTTCTAGAATGCCAAAATAGAATGTTGGGAGTTCTAGAATGCCAAAATAGAATGTTGGGAGTTCTAGAATGTCAAAATAGAATGTTGGGAGTTCTAGAATTCCAAAATAGTAGGTTGGTAGTTCTAGAATTCCAAAATAGAATGTTGGGAGTTCTAGAATGCCAAAATAGAATGTTGGGAGTTCTAGAATGCCAAAATAGAATGTTGGGAGTTCTAGAATGCCAAAATAGAATGTTGGGAGTTCTAGAATGCCAAAATAGAATGATGGGAGTTCTATAATTTAAAAAAAAAATGTTGGGAGTTCTAGAATGCCAAAATAGAATGTTGGGAGTTTTACAATTCCAAAATAGAATGTTGGTGTTGCAGAATTCCAAAATAGAATGTTGGGAGTTCTAGAATTCCAAAATAGAATGTTGGTAGTTCTAGAATTCCAAAATAGAATGATGGGAGTTCTATAATTTAAAAAAAAAATGTTGGGAGTTCTAGATTGCCAAAATAGAATGTTGGTAGTTCTAGAATTCCAAAAAAGAATGTTGGGAGTTCTAGAATGCAAAAATAGAATGTTGGGAGTTCTAGAATTCCAAATAGAATGTTGGGAGTTCTAGAATGCCAAAATAGTATGTTGGGAGTTCTAGAATGCCAAAATAGAATGTTGGTAGTTCTAGAATTCCAAAATAGAATGTTGGTAGTTCTAGAATTCCAAAATAGAATGTGGGTAGTTCAAGAATTCCAAATAGAATGTTGGGAGTTCTAGAATGCCAAAATAGAATGTTGGGAGTTCTAGAATTCCAAAATAGAATGTTGGGAGTTCTAGAATTCCAAAATAGAATGTTGGGAGTACTAGAATGCCAAAATAGAATGTTGGGAGTTCTAGAATGCCAAAATAGAATGTTGGGAGTTCTAGAATGCCAAAATAGAATGTTGGGAGTTCTAGAATGCCAAAATAGAATGTTGGGAGTTCTAGAATGTCTAAATAGAATGTTGGTAGTTCTAGAATTCCAAAATAGAATGTTGGTAGTTCTAGAATGCCAAAATAGAATGTTGGTAGTTCTAGAATTCCAAAATAGAATGTTGGGAGTTCTAGAATGCCAAAATAGAATGTTGGGAGTTTTACAATTCCAAAATAGAATGTTGGTGTTGCAGAATTCCAAAATAGAATGTTGGGAGTTCTAGAATTCCAAAATAGAATGTTGGTAGTTCTAGAATTCCAAAATAGAATGATGGGAGTTCTATAATTTAAAAAAAAATGTTGGGAGTTCTAGATTGCCAAAATAGAATGTTGGTAGTTCTAGAATTCCAAAAAAGAATGTTGGGAGTTCTAGAATGCAAAAATAGAATGTTGGGAGTTTTACAATTCCAAAATAGAATGTTGGTGTTGCAGAATTCCAAAATAGAATGTTGGGAGTTCTAGAATTCCAAAATAGAATGTTGGTAGTTCTAGAATTCCAAAATAGAATGATGGGAGTTCTATAATTTTAAAAAAAAATGTTGGGAGTTCTAGATTGCCAAAATAGAATGTTGGTAGTTCTAGAATTCCAAAAAAGAATGTTGGGAGTTCTAGAATGCAAAAATAGAATGTTGGGAGTTCTAGAATTCCAAATAGAATGTTGGGAGTTCTAGAATGCCAAAATAGTATGTTGGGAGTTCTAGAATGCCAAAATAGAATGTTGGTAGTTCTAGAATTCCAAAATAGAATGTTGGTAGTTCTAGAATTCCAAAATAGAATGTGGGTAGTTCAAGAATTCCAAATAGAATGTTGGGAGTTCTAGAATGCCAAAATAGAATGTTGGGAGTTCTAGAATTCCAAAATAGAATGTTGGGAGTTCTAGAATTCCAAAATAGAATGTTGGGAGTACTAGAATGCCAAAATAGAATGTTGGGAGTTCTAGAATGCCAAAATAGAATGTTGGGAGTTCTAGAATGCCAAAATAGAATGTTGGGAGTTCTAGAATTCCAAAATAGAATGTTTGGCGTTCAAGAATTCCAAAATAGAATGTTGGGAGTTCTAGAATGTCTAAATAGAATGTTGGTAGTTCTAGAATTCCAAAATAGAATGTTGGGAGTTCTAGAATTCCAAATAGAATGTTGGGAGTTCTAGAATGCCAAAATAGTATGTTGGGAGTTCTAGAATGCCAAAATAGAATGTTGGTAGTTCTAGAATTCCAAAATAGAATGTTGGTAGTTCTAGAATTCCAAAATAGAATGTGGGTAGTTCAAGAATTCCAAATAGAATGTTGGGAGTTCTAGTATTCCATAATAGAATGTTGGGAGTACTAGAATGCCAAAATAGAATGTTGGGAGTTCTAGTATTCCAAAATAGAATGTTGGGAGTTCTTGAATGCCAAAATAGAATGTTGGGAGTTCTAGAATGCCAAAATAGAATGTTGGGAGTTCTAGAATTCCAAAATAGAATGTTGGGAGTTCTAGAATGTCAAAATAGAATGTTGGGAGTTCTAGAATTCCAAAATAGTAGGTTGGTAGTTCTAGAATTCCAAAATAGAATGTTGGGAGTTCTAGAATGCCAAAATAGAATGTTGGGAGTTCTAGAATTCCAAAATAGAATGTTGGGAGTTCTAGAATGCCAAAATAGAATGTTGGGAGTTCTAGAATTCCAAAATAGAATGTTGGGAGTTCTAGAATGCCAAAATAGAATGTTAAGAGTTCTAGAATGCCAAAATAGAATGTTAAGAGTTCTAGAATGCCAAAATAGAATGTTGGGAGTTCTAGAATGCCAAAATAGAATGTTGGGAGTTCTAGAATGCCAAAATAGAATGTTGGGAGTTCTAGAATGCCAAAATAGAATATTGGTAATTCTAGATTTCCAAAATAGAATGTTGGGAGTTCTAGAATTCCAAAATAGAATGTTGGTGTTGCAGAATTCCAAAATAGAATGTTGGGAGTTCTAGAATGCCAAAATAGAATGTTGGTAGTTCTAGAATTCCAAAATAGAATGTTGGGAGTTCTAGAATGCCAAAATAGAATGTTGGGAGTTCTAGAATGCCAAAATAGAATGTTGGGAGTTGTAGAATGCCAAAATAGAATGTTGGTAGTTCTAGAATTCCAAAATAGAATGTTGGGAGTTCTAGAATGCCAAAATAGAATGTTGGGAGTTCTAGAATGCCAAAATAGAATGTTGGTAGTTCTAGAATTCCAAAATAGAATGTTGGGAGTTCTAGAATCCAACATAGAATGTTGGGAGTTCTAGAATTCCCAAATAGAATACTGGTGTTGCAGAATTCCAAAATAGAATGTTGGGAGTTCTAGAATGCCAAAATAGAATGTTGGTAGTTCTAGAATTCCAAAATAGAATGTTGGGAGTTCTAGAATGCCAAAATAGAATGTTGGGAGTTTTACAATTCCAAAATAGAATGTTGGTGTTACAGAATTCCAAAATAGAATGTTGGGAGTTCTAGAATTCCAAAATAGAATGTTGGTAGTTCTAGAATTCCAAAATAGAATGATGGGAGTTCTATAATTTAAAAAAAAAATGTTGGGAGTTCTAGATTGCCAAAATAGAATGTTGGTAGTTCTAGAATTCCAAAAAAGAATGTTGGGAGTTCTAGAATGCCAAAATAGAATGTTGGGAGTTCTAGAATGCCAAAATAGAATGTTGGGAGTTCTAGAATGCCAAAATAGAATGTTGGGAGTTCTAGAATGTTTAAATAGAATGTTGGTAGTTCTAGAATTCCAAAATAGAATGTTGGTAGTTCTAGAATTCCAAAATAGAATGTTGGGAGTTCTAGAATTCCAAAAAAGAATGTTGGGAGTTCTAGAATTCCAAATAGAATGTTGGGAGTTCTAGAATGCCAAAATAGAATGTTGGGAGTTCTAGAATGCCAAAATAGAATGTTGGGAGTTCTAGAATGTTTAAATAGAATGTTGGTAGTTCTAGAATTCCAAAATAGAATGTTGGTAGTTCTAGAATTCCAAAATAGAATGTTGGGAGTTCTAGAATTCCAAAAAAGAATGTTGGGAGTTCTAGAATTCCAAATAGAATGTTGGTAGTTCTAGAATTCCAAAATAGAATGTTGGGAGTTCTAGAATCCAACATAGAATGTTGGGAGTTCTAGAATTCCCAAATAGAATACTGGTGTTGCAGAATTCCAAAATAGAATGTTGGGAGTTCTAGAATGCCAAAATAGAATGTTGGTAGTTCTAGAATTCCAAAATAGAATGTTGGGAGTTCTAGAATGCCAAAATAGAATGTTGGGAGTTTTACAATTCCAAAATAGAATGTTGGTGTTGCAGAATTCCAAAATAGAATGTTGGGAGTTCTAGAATTCCAAAATAGAATGTTGGTAGTTCTAGAATTCCAAAATAGAATGATGGGAGTTCTATAATTTAAAAAAAAATGTTGGGAGTTCTAGATTGCCAAAATAGAATGTTGGTAGTTCTAGAATTCCAAAAAAGAATGTTGGGAGTTCTAGAATGCAAAAATAGAATGTTGGGAGTTTTACAATTCCAAAATAGAATGTTGGTGTTGCAGAATTCCAAAATAGAATGTTGGGAGTTCTAGAATTCCAAAATAGAATGTTGGTAGTTCTAGAATTCCAAAATAGAATGATGGGAGTTCTATAATTTAAAAAAAAATGTTGGGAGTTCTAGATTGCCAAAATAGAATGTTGGTAGTTCTAGAATTCCAAAAAAGAATGTTGGGAGTTCTAGAATGCAAAAATAGAATGTTGGGAGTTCTAGAATTCCAAATAGAATGTTGGGAGTTCTAGAATGCCAAAATAGTATGTTGGGAGTTCTAGAATGCCAAAATAGAATGTTGGTAGTTCTAGAATTCCAAAATAGAATGTTGGTAGTTCTAGAATTCCAAAATAGAATGTGGGTAGTTCAAGAATTCCAAATAGAATGTTGGGAGTTCTAGAATGCCAAAATAGAATGTTGGGAGTTCTAGAATTCCAAAATAGAATGTTGGGAGTTCTAGAATTCCAAAATAGAATGTTGGGAGTTCTAGAATTCCAAAATAGAATGTTGGGAGTACTAGAATGCCAAAATAGAATGTTGGGAGTTCTAGAATGCCAAAATAGTATGTTGGGAGTTCTAGAATGCCAAAATAGAATGTTGGGAGTTCTAGAATTCCAAAATAGAATGTTGGTGTTGCAGAATTCCAAAATAGAATGTTGGGAGTTCTAGAATTCCAAAATAGAATGTTGGGAGTTCTAGAATGCCAAAATAGAATGTTGGTAGTTCTAGAATTCCAAAATAGAATGTTGGGAGTTCTAGAATGCCAAAATAGAATGTTGGGAGTTCTAGAATTCCAAATAGAATGTTGGGAGTTCTAGAATGCCAAAATAGTATGTTGAGAGTTCTAGAATGCCAAAATAGAATGTTGGTAGTTCTAGAATTCCAAAATAGAATGTTGGGAGTTCTAGAATTCCAAATAGAATGTTGGGAGTTCTAGAATGCCAAAATAGTATGTTGGGAGTTCTAGAATGCCAAAATAGAATGTTGGTAGTTCTAGAATTCCAAAATAGAATGTTGGTAGTTCTAGAATTCCAAAATAGAATGTGGGTAGTTCAAGAATTCCAAATAGAATGTTGGGAGTTCTAGTATTCCAAAATAGAATGTTGGGAGTACTAGAATGCCAAAATAGAATGTTGGGAGTTCTAGTATTCCAAAATAGAATGTTGGGAGTTCTTGAATGCCAAAATAGAATGTTGGGAGTTCTAGAATGCCAAAATAGAATGTTGGGAGTTCTAGAATTCCAAAATAGAATGTTGGGAGTTCTAGAATGTCAAAATAGAATGTTGGGAGTTCTAGAATTCCAAAATAGTAGGTTGGTAGTTCTAGAATTCCAAAATAGAATGTTGGGAGTTCTAGAATGCCAAAATAGAATGTTGGGAGTTCTAGAATTCCAAAATAGAATGTTGGGAGTTCTAGAATGCCAAAATAGAATGTTGGGAGTTCTAGAATTCCAAAATAGAATGTTGGGAGTTCTAGAATGCCAAAATAGAATGTTAAGAGTTCTAGAATGCCAAAATAGAATGTTGGGAGTTCTAGAATGCCAAAATAGAATGTTGGGAGTTCTAGAATGCCAAAATAGAATGTTGGGAGTTCTAGAATGCCAAAATAGAATGTTGGTAATTCTAGATTTCCAAAATAGAATGTTGGGAGTTCTAGAATTCCAAAATAGAATGTTGGTGTTGCAGAATTCCAAAATAGAATGTTGGGAGTTCTAGAATGCCAAAATAGAATGTTGGTAGTTCTAGAATTCCAAAATAGAATGTTGGGAGTTCTAGAATGCCAAAATAGAATGTTGGGAGTTCTAGAATGCCAAAATAGAATGTTGGGAGTTCTAGAATGCCAAAATAGAATGTTGGTAGTTCTAGAATTCCAAAATAGAATGTTGGGAGTTCTAGAATGCCAAAATAGAATGTTGGGAGTTCTAGAATGCCAAAATAGAATGTTGGTAGTTCTAGAATTCCAAAATAGAATGTTGGGAGTTCTAGAATCCAACATAGAATGTTGGGAGTTCTAGAATTCCCAAATAGAATACTGGTGTTGCAGAATTCCAAAATAGAATGTTGGGAGTTCTAGAATGCCAAAATAGAATGTTGGTAGTTCTAGAATTCCAAAATAGAATGTTGGGAGTTCTAGAATGCCAAAATAGAATGTTGGGAGTTTTACAATTCCAAAATAGAATGTTGGTGTTGCAGAATTCCAAAATAGAATGTTGGGAGTTCTAGAATTCCAAAATAGAATGTTGGTAGTTCTAGAATTCCAAAATAGAATGATGGGAGTTCTATAATTTAAAAAAAAAATGTTGGGAGTTCTAGATTGCCAAAATAGAATGTTGGTAGTTCTAGAATTCCAAAAAAGAATGTTGGGAGTTCTAGAATGCAAAAATAGAATGTTGGGAGTTTTACAATTCCAAAATAGAATGTTGGTGTTGCAGAATTCCAAAATAGAATGTTGGGAGTTCTAGAATTCCAAAATAGAATGTTGGTAGTTCTAGAATTCCAAAATAGAATGATGGGAGTTCTATAATTTAAAAAAAAAATGTTGGGAGTTCTAGATTGCCAAAATAGAATGTTGGTAGTTCTAGAATTCCAAAAAAGAATGTTGGGAGTTCTAGAATGCAAAAATAGAATGTTGGGAGTTCTAGAATTCCAAATAGAATGTTGGGAGTTCTAGAATGCCAAAATAGTATGTTGGGAGTTCTAGAATGCCAAAATAGAGTGTTGGTAGTTCTAGAATTCCAAAATAGAATGTTGGTAGTTCTAGAATTTCAAAATAGAATGTGGGTAGTTCAAGAATTCCAAATAGAATGTTGGGAGTTCTAGAATGCCAAAATAGAATGTTGGGAGTTCTAGAATTCCAAAATAGAATGTTGGGAGTTCTAGAATTCCAAAATAGAATGTTGGGAGTACTAGAATGCCAAAATAGAATGTTGGGAGTTCTAGAATGCCAAAATAGAATGTTGGGAGTTCTAGAATGCCAAAATAGAATGTTGGGAGTTCTAGAATGCCAAAATAGAATGTTGGGAGTTCTAGAATGTCTAAATAGAATGTTGGTAGTTCTAGAATTCCAAAATAGAATGTTGGTAGTTCTAGAATTCCAAAATAGAATGTTGGGAGTTCTAGAATTCCAAAAAAGAATGTTGGGAGTTCTAGAATTCCAAATAGAATGTTGGGAGTTCTAGAATGCCAAAATAGAATGTTGGGAGTTCTAGAATGCCAAAATAGAATGTTGGGAGTTCTAGAATTCCAAATAGAATGTTGGTCATTCTAGAATGCCAAAATAGAATGTTAGAAGTTCTAGAATGCCAAAATAGAATGTTGGTAGTTCTAGAATTCAAAAATAGAATGTTGGGAGTACTAGAATGCCAAAATAGAATGTTGGGAGTTCTAGAATGCCAAAATAGTATGTTGGGAGTTCTAGAATGCCAAAATAGAATGTTGGGAGTTCTAGAATTCCAAAATAGAATGTTGGTGTTGCAGAATTCCAAAATAGAATGTTGGGAGTTCTAGAATTCCAAAATAGAATGTTGGGAGTTCTAGAATGCCAAAATAGAATGTTGGTAGTTCTAGAATTCCAAAATAGAATGTTGGGAGTTCTAGAATGCCAAAATAGAATGTTGGGAGTTCTAGAATTCCAAATAGAATGTTGGGAGTTCTAGAATGCCAAAATAGTATGTTGGGAGTTCTAGAATGCCAAAATAGAATGTTGGTAGTTCTAGAATTCCAAAATAGAATGTTGGGAGTTCTAGAATTCCAAATAGAATGTTGGGAGTTCTAGAATGCCAAAATAGTATGTTGGGAGTTCTAGAATGCCAAAATAGAATGTTGGTAGTTCTAGAATTCCAAAATAGAATGTTGGTAGTTCTAGAATTCCAAAATAGAATGTGGGTAGTTCAAGAATTCCAAATAGAATGTTGGGAGTTCTAGTATTCCAAAATAGAATGTTGGGAGTACTAGAATGCCAAAATAGAATGTTGGGAGTTCTAGTATTCCAAAATAGAATGTTGGGAGTTCTTGAATGCCAAAATAGAATGTTGGGAGTTCTAGAATGCCAAAATAGAATGTTGGGAGTTCTAGAATTCCAAAATAGAATGTTGGGAGTTCTAGAATGTCAAAATAGAATGTTGGGAGTTCTAGAATTCCAAAATAGTAGGTTGGTAGTTCTAGAATTCCAAAATAGAATGTTGGGAGTTCTAGAATGCCAAAATAGAATGTTGGGAGTTCTAGAATTCCAAAATAGAATGTTGGGAGTTCTAGAATGCCAAAATAGAATGTTGGGAGTTCTAGAATTCCAAAATAGAATGTTGGGAGTGCTAGAATGCCAAAATAGAATGTTAAGAGTTCTAGAATGCCAAAATAGAATGTTGGGAGTTCTAGAATGCCAAAATAGAATGTTGGGAGTTCTAGAATGCCAAAATAGAATGTTGGGAGTTCTAGAATGCCAAAATAGAATGTTGGTAATTCTAGATTTCCAAAATAGAATGTTGGGAGTTCTAGAATTCCAAAATAGAATGTTGGTGTTGCAGAATTCCAAAATAGAATGTTGGGAGTTCTAGAATGCCAAAATAGAATGTTGGTAGTTCTAGAATTCCAAAATAGAATGTTGGGAGTTCTAGAATGCCAAAATAGAATGTTGGGAGTTCTAGAATGCCAAAATAGAATGTTGGGAGTTCTAGAATGCCAAAATAGAATGTTGGTAGTTCTAGAATTCCAAAATAGAATGTTGGGAGTTCTAGAATGCCAAAATAGAATGTTGGGAGTTCTAGAATGCCAAAATAGAATGTTGGTAGTTCTAGAATTCCAAAATAGAATGTTGGGAGTTCTAGAATCCAACATAGAATGTTGGGAGTTCTAGAATTCCCAAATAGAATACTGGTGTTGCAGAATTCCAAAATAGAATGTTGGGAGTTCTAGAATGCCAAAATAGAATGTTGGTAGTTCTAGAATTCCAAAATAGAATGTTGGGAGTTCTAGAATGCCAAAATAGAATGTTGGGAGTTTTACAATTCCAAAATAGAATGTTGGTGTTGCAGAATTCCAAAATAGAATGTTGGGAGTTCTAGAATTCCAAAATAGAATGATGGGAGTTCTATAATTTAAAAAAAAAATGTTGGGAGTTCTAGATTGCCAAAATAGAATGTTGGTAGTTCTAGAATTCCAAAAAAGAATGTTGGGAGTTCTAGAATGCAAAAATAGAATGTTGGGAGTTTTACAATTCCAAAATAGAATGTTGGTGTTGCAGAATTCCAAAATAGAATGTTGGGAGTTCTAGAATTCCAAAATAGAATGTTGGTAGTTCTAGAATTCCAAAATAGAATGATGGGAGTTCTATAATTTAAAAAAAAAAATGTTGGGAGTTCTAGATTGCCAAAATAGAATGTTGGTAGTTCTAGAATTCCAAAAAAGAATGTTGGGAGTTCTAGAATGCAAAAATAGAATGTTGGGAGTTCTAGAATTCCAAATAGAATGTTGGGAGTTCTAGAATGCCAAAATAGTATGTTGGGAGTTCTAGAATGCCAAAATAGAGTGTTGGTAGTTCTAGAATTCCAAAATAGAATGTTGGTAGTTCTAGAATTTCAAAATAGAATGTGGGTAGTTCAAGAATTCCAAATAGAATGTTGGGAGTTCTAGAATGCCAAAATAGAATGTTGGGAGTTCTAGAATTCCAAAATAGAATGTTGGGAGTTCTAGAATTCCAAAATAGAATGTTGGGAGTACTAGAATGCCAAAATAGAATGTTGGGAGTTCTAGAATGCCAAAATAGAATGTTGGGAGTTCTAGAATGCCAAAATAGAATGTTGGGAGTTCTAGAATGCCAAAATAGAATGTTGGGAGTTCTAGAATGTCTAAATAGAATGTTGGTAGTTCTAGAATTCCAAAATAGAATGTTGGTAGTTCTAGAATTCCAAAATAGAATGTTGGGAGTTCTAGAATTCCAAAAAAGAATGTTGGGAGTTCTAGAATTCCAAATAGAATGTTGGGAGTTCTAGAATGCCAAAATAGAATGTTGGGAGTTCTAGAATGCCAAAATAGAATGTTGGGAGTTCTAGAATTCCAAATAGAATGTTGGTCATTCTAGAATGCCAAAATAGAATGTTAGAAGTTCTAGAATGCCAAAATAGAATGTTGGTAGTTCTAGAATTCAAAAATAGAATGTTGGTAGTTCTAGAATTCCAAAATAGAATGTTGGGAGTTCTAGAATGCCAAAATAGAATGTTGGTTTTTCTAGAATGCCATAATAGAATGTTGGGAGTTCTAGAATGCCAAAATAGAATGTTGGGAGTTCTAGAATGCCAAAATAGAATGTTAAGAGTTCTAGAATGCCAAAATAGAATGTTGGGAGTTCTAGAATGCCAAAATAGAATGTTGGGAGTTCTAGAATGCCAAAATAGAATGTTAGTAGTTCTAGAATTCCAAAATAGAATTTTGGGAGTTCTAGAATGCCAAAATAGAATGTTGGGAGTTCTAGAATGCCACAATAGAATGTTGG
The DNA here is from genome assembly GCF_028390025.1 of Pseudophryne corroboree. Taxonomy (NCBI): domain Eukaryota; kingdom Metazoa; phylum Chordata; class Amphibia; order Anura; family Myobatrachidae; genus Pseudophryne; species Pseudophryne corroboree. The sequence continues at coordinate 293,514 of NW_026967466.1, forward strand.
GAGTTCTAGAATGCCAAAATAGTAGGTTGGTAGTTCTAGAATTCCAAAATAGAATGTTGGGAGTTCTAGAATGCCAAAATAGAATGTTGGGAGTTCTAGAATTCCAAAATAGAATGTTGGGAGTTCTAGAATGCCAAAATAGAATGTTGGGAGTTCTAGAATTCCAAAATAGAATGTTGGGAGTTCTAGAATGCCAAAATAGAATGTTAAGAGTTCTAGAATGCCAAAATAGAATGTTGGGAGTTCTAGAATGCCAAAATAGAATGTTGGGAGTTCTAGAATGCCAAAATAGAATGTTGGGAGTTCTAGAATGCCAAAATAGAATGTTGGTAATTCTAGATTTCCAAAATAGAATGTTGGGAGTTCTAGAATTCCAAAATAGAATGTTGGTGTTGCAGAATTCCAAAATAGAATGTTGGGAGTTCTAGAATGCCAAAATAGAATGTTGGTAGTTCTAGAATTCCAAAATAGAATGTTGGGAGTTCTAGAATGCCAAAATAGAATGTTGGGAGTTCTAGAATGCCAAAATAGAATGTTGGGAGTTCTAGAATGCCAAAATAGAATGTTGGTAGTTCTAGAATTCCAAAATAGAATGTTGGGAGTTCTAGAATGCCAAAATAGAATGTTGGGAGTTCTAGAATGCCAAAATAGAATGTTGGTAGTTCTAGAATTCCAAAATAGAATGTTGGGAGTTCTAGAATCCAACATAGAATGTTGGGAGTTCTAGAATTCCCAAATAGAATACTGGTGTTGCAGAATTCCAAAATAGAATGTTGGGAGTTCTAGAATGCCAAAATAGAATGTTGGTAGTTCTAGAATTCCAAAATAGAATGTTGGGAGTTCTAGAATGCCAAAATAGAATGTTGGGAGTTTTACAATTCCAAAATAGAATGTTGGTGTTGCAGAATTCCAAAATAGAATGTTGGGAGTTCTAGAATTCCAAAATAGAATGTTGGTAGTTCTAGAATTCCAAAATAGAATGATGGGAGTTCTATAATTTAAAAAAAAATGTTGGGAGTTCTAGATTGCCAAAATAGAATGTTGGTAGTTCTAGAATTCCAAAAAAGAATGTTGGGAGTTCTAGAATGCAAAAATAGAATGTTGGGAGTTTTACAATTCCAAAATAGAATGTTGGTGTTGCAGAATTCCAAAATAGAATGTTGGGAGTTCTAGAATTCCAAAATAGAATGTTGGTAGTTCTAGAATTCCAAAATAGAATGATGGGAGTTCTATAATTTAAAAAAAAAATGTTGGGAGTTCTAGATTGCCAAAATAGAATGTTGGTAGTTCTAGAATTCCAAAAAAGAATGTTGGGAGTTCTAGAATGCAAAAATAGAATGTTGGGAGTTCTAGAATTCCAAATAGAATGTTGGGAGTTCTAGAATGCCAAAATAGTATGTTGGGAGTTCTAGAATGCCAAAATAGAATGTTGGTAGTTCTAGAATTCCAAAATAGAATGTTGGTAGTTCTAGAATTTCAAAATAGAATGTGGGTAGTTCAAGAATTCCAAATAGAATGTTGGGAGTTCTAGAATGCCAAAATAGAATGTTGGGAGTTCTAGAATTCCAAAATAGAATGTTGGGAGTTCTAGAATTCCAAAATAGAATGTTGGGAGTACTAGAATGCCAAAATAGAATGTTGGGAGTTCTAGAATGCCAAAATAGAATGTTGGGAGTTCTAGAATGCCAAAATAGAATGTTGGGAGTTCTAGAATGCCAAAATAGAATGTTGGGAGTTCTAGAATGTCTAAATAGAATGTTGGTAGTTCTAGAATTCCAAAATAGAATGTTGGTAGTTCTAGAATTCCAAAATAGAATGTTGGGAGTTCTAGAATTCCAAAAAAGAATGTTGGGAGTTCTAGAATTCCAAATAGAATGTTGGGAGTTCTAGAATGCCAAAATAGAATGTTGGGAGTTCTAGAATGCCAAAATAGAATGTTGGGAGTTCTAGAATTCCAAATAGAATGTTGGTCATTCTAGAATGCCAAAATAGAATGTTAGAAGTTCTAGAATGCCAAAATAGAATGTTGGTAGTTCTAGAATTCAAAAATAGAATGTTGGTAGTTCTAGAATTCCAAAATAGAATGTTGGGAGTTCTAGAATGCCAAAATAGAATGTTGGTTTTTCTAGAATGCCATAATAGAATGTTGGGAGTTCTAGAATGCCAAAATAGAATGTTGGGAGTTCTAGAATGCCAAAATAGAATGTTAAGAGTTCTAGAATGCCAAAATAGAATGTTGGGAGTTCTAGAATGCCAAAATAGAATGTTGGGAGTTCTAGAATGCCAAAATAGAATGTTAGTAGTTCTAGAATTCCAAAATAGAATTTTGGGAGTTCTAGAATGCCAAAATAGAATGTTGGGAGTTCTAGAATGCCACAATAGAATGTTGGGAGTTCTAGAATGCCAAAATAGAATGTTGGTAGTTCTAGAATTCCAAAATAGAATGTTGGGAGTTCTAGAATTCCAAACTAGAATGTTGGTGTTGCAGAATTCAAGAATAGAATGTTGGGAGTTCTAGAATGCCAAAATAGAATGTTGGGAGTTCTAGAATTCCAAAATAGAATGTTGGGAGATCTAGAATGCCAAAATAGAATGTTGGTAGTTCTAGAATTCCAAAATAGAATGTTGGGAGTTCCAGAATGCCAAAATAGAATGTTGGGAGTTCTAGAATTCCAAAATAGAATGTTGGTGTTGCAGAATTCCAAAATAGAATGTTGGGAGTTCTAGAATGCCAAAATAGAATGTTGGTAGTTCTAGAATTCCAAAATAGAATGTTGGGAGTTCTAGAATGCCAAAATAGAATGTTGGGAGTTCTAGAATGCCAAAATAGAATGTTGGGAGTTCTAGAATGCCAAAATAGAATGTTGGTAGTTCTAGAATTCCAAAATAGAATGTTGGGAGTTCTAGAATGCCAAAATAGAATGTTGGGAGTTCTAGAATGCCAAAATAGAATGTTGGTAGTTCTAGAATTCCAAAATAGAATGTTGGGAGTTCTAGAATCCAACATAGAATGTTGGGAGTTCTAGAATTCCCAAATAGAATACTGGTGTTGCAGAATTCCAAAATAGAATGTTGGGAGTTCTAGAATGCCAAAATAGAATGTTGGTAGTTCTAGAATTCCAAAATAGAATGTTGGGAGTTCTAGAATGCCAAAATAGAATGTTGGGAGTTTTACAATTCCAAAATAGAATGTTGGTGTTGCAGAATTCCAAAATAGAATGTTGGGAGTTCTAGATTTCCAAAATAGAATGTTGGTAGTTCTAGAATTCCAAAATAGAATGATGGGAGTTCTATAATTTAAAAAAAAAATGTTGGGAGTTCTAGATTGCCAAAATAGAATGTTGGTAGTTCTAGAATTCCAAAAAAGAATGTTGGGTGTTCTAGAATGCAAAAATAGAATGTTGGGAGTTTTACAATTCCAAAATAGAATGTTGGTGTTGCAGAATTCCAAAATAGAATGCTGGGAGTTCTAGAATTCCAAAATAGAATGTTGGTAGTTCTAGAATTCCAAAATAGAATGATGGGAGTTCTATAATTTAAAAAAAAAAATGTTGGGAGTTCTAGATTGCCAAAATAGAATGTTGGTAGTTCTAGAATTCCAAAAAAGAATGTTGGGAGTTCTAGAATGCAAAAATAGAATGTTGGGAGTTCTAGAATTCCAAATAGAATGTTGGGAGTTCTAGAATGCCAAAATAGTATGTTGGGAGTTCTAGAATGCCAAAATAGAATGTTGGTAGTTCTAGAATTCCAAAATAGAATGTTGGTAGTTCTAGAATTTCAAAATAGAATGTGGGTAGTTCAAGAATTCCAAATAGAATGTTGGGAGTTCTAGAATGCCAAAATAGAATGTTGGGAGTTCTAGAATTCCAAAATAGAATGTTGGGAGTTCTAGAATTCCAAAATAGAATGTTGGGAGTACTAGAATGCCAAAATAGAATGTTGGGAGTTCTAGAATGCCAAAATAGAATGTTGGGAGTTCTAGAATGCCAAAATAGAATGTTGGGAGTTCTAGAATGCCAAAATAGAATGTTGGGAGTTCTAGAATGTCTAAATAGAATGTTGGTAGTTCTAGAATTCCAAAATAGAATGTTGGTAGTTCTAGAATTCCAAAATAGAATGTTGGGAGTTCTAGAATTCCAAAAAAGAATGTTGGGAGTTCTAGAATTCCAAATAGAATGTTGGGAGTTCTAGAATGCCAAAATAGAATGTTGGGAGTTCTAGAATGCCAAAATAGAATGTTGGGAGTTCTAGAATTCCAAATAGAATGTTGGTCATTCTAGAATGCCAAAATAGAATGTTAGAAGTTCTAGAATGCCAAAATAGAATGTTGGTAGTTCTAGAATTCAAAAATAGAATGTTGGTAGTTCTAGAATTCCAAAATAGAATGTTGGGAGTTCTAGAATGCCAAAATAGAATGTTGGTTTTTCTAGAATGCCATAATAGAATGTTGGGAGTTCTAGAATGCCAAAATAGAATGTTGGGAGTTCTAGAATGCCAAAATAGAATGTTAAGAGTTCTAGAATGCCAAAATAGAATGTTGGGAGTTCTAGAATGCCAAAATAGAATGTTGGGAGTTCTAGAATGCCAAAATAGAATGTTAGTAGTTCTAGAATTCCAAAATAGAATTTTGGGAGTTCTAGAATGCCAAAATAGAATGTTGGGAGTTCTAGAATGCCACAATAGAATGTTGGGAGTTCTAGAATGCCAAAATAGAATGTTGGTAGTTCTAGAATTCCAAACTAGAATGTTGGTGTTGCAGAATTCAAGAATAGAATGTTGGGAGTTCTAGAATGCCAAAATAGAATGTTGGTAGTTCTAGAATTCCAAAATAGAATGTTGGGAGTTCTAGAATGCCAAATTAGAATGTTGGTAGTTCTAGAATTCCAAAATAGAATGTTGGGAGTTCTAGAATGCCAAAATAGAATGTTGGGAGTCCTAGAATGCCAAAATAGAATGTTGGGAGTTCTAGAATTCCAAAATAGAATGTTGGGAGTTCTAGAATTCCAAAATAGAATGTTGGGAGTTCTAGAATTCCAAAATAGAATGTTGGGAGTTCTAGAATTCCAAAATAGGATGTTGGGAGTTCTAGAATTCCAAAATAGAATGTTGGGAGTTCTAGAATTCCAAAATAGAATGTTGGGAGTTCTAGAATGCCAAAATAGAATGTTGGGAGTTCTAGAATTCCAAAATAGAATGTTGGGAGTTCTAGAATTCCAAAATAGAATGTTGGGAGTACTAGAATGCCAAAATAGAATGTTGGGAGTTCTAGAATGCCAAAATAGAATGTTGGGAGTTCTAGAATGCCAAAATAGAATGTTGGGAGTTCTAGAATGCCAAAATAGAATGTTGGGAGTTCTAGAATGCCAAAATAGAATGTTGGTTTTTCTAGAATGCCATAATAGAATGTTGGGAGTTCTAGAATGCCAAAATAGAATGTTGGGAGTTCTAGAATGCCAAAATAGAATGTTAAGAGTTCTAGAATGCCAAAATAGAATGTTGGGAGTTCTAGAATGCCAAAATAGAATGTTGGGAGTTCTAGAATGCCAAAATAGAATGTTAGTAGTTCTAGAATTCCAAAATAGAATTTTGGGAGTTCTAGAATGCCAAAATAGAATGTTGGGAGTTCTAGAATGCCACAATAGAATGTTGGGAGTTCTAGAATGCCAAAATAGAATGTTGGTAGTTCTAGAATTCCAAACTAGAATGTTGGTGTTGCAGAATTCAAGAATAGAATGTTGGGAGTTCTAGAATGCCAAAATAGAATGTTGGTAGTTCTAGAATTCCAAAATAGAATGTTGGGAGTTCTAGAATGCCAAATTAGAATGTTGGTAGTTCTAGAATTCCAAAATAGAATGTTGGGAGTTCTAGAATGCCAAAATAGAATGTTGGGAGTCCTAGAATGCCAAAATAGAATGTTGGGAGTTCTAGAATTCCAAAATAGAATGTTGGGAGTTCTAGAATTCCAAAATAGAATGTTGGGAGTTCTAGAATTCCAAAATAGAATGTTGGGAGTTCTAGAATTCCAAAATAGGATGTTGGTAGTTCTAGAATTCCAAAATAGAATGTTGGTAGTTCTAGAATTCCAAAATAGAATGTTGGTAGTTCTAGAATTCCAAAATAGAATGTGGGTAGTTCAAGAATTCCAAATAGAATGTTGGGAGTTCTAGAATGCCAAAATAGAATGTTGGGAGTTCTAGAATTCCAAAATAGAATGTTGGTGTTGCAGAATTCCAAAATAGAATGTTGGTAGTTCTAGAATTCCAAAATAGAATGTTGAGAGTTCTAGAATGCCAAAATAGAATGTTGGTAGTTCTAGAATTCCAAAATAGAATGTTGGGAGTTCTAGAATGCCAAAATAGAATGTTGGGAGTTCTAGAATTCCAAAATAGAATGTTGGTGTTGCAGAATTCCAAAATAGAATGTTGGGAGTTCTAGAATGCCAAAATAGAATGTTGGTATTTCTAGAATTCCAAAATAGAAAGTTGGGAGTTCTAGAATGCCAAAATAGAATGTTGGGAGTTCTAGAATTCCAAAAAAGAATGTTGGTAGTTCGAGAATTCCAAAATAGAATGTTGGGAGTTCTAGAATGCCAAAATAGAATGTTGGGAGTTCTAGAATTCCAAAATAGAATGTTTGGAGTTCTAGAATGCCAAAATAGAATGTTGCTAGTTCTAGAATTCCAAAATAGAATGTTGGGAGTTCCAGAATTCCAAAATAGAATGTTGGGAGTTCAATAATGCCAAAATAGAATGTTGGGAGTTCTAGAATTCCAAAATAGAATGTTTGGAGTTCTAGAATTCCAAAATAGAATGTTTGGAGTTCTAGAATGCCAAAATAGAATGTTGGTAGTTCTAGAATGCCATAATAGAATGTTGGGAGTGCTAGAATTACAAAATAGAATGTTGGGAGTTCTAGAATGCCAAAATAGAATGCTGGGAGTTCTAGAAATCCAAAATAGAATGTTGGTGTTGCAGAATTCCAAAATAGAATGTTGGGAGTTCTAGAATGCCAAAATAGAATGTTGGTAGTTCTAGAATTCCAAAATAGAATGTTGGGAGTTCTAGAATTCCAAAATAGAATGTTGGGAGTTCTAGAATTCCAAACTAGAATGTTGGTGTTGCAGAATTCAAGAATAGAATGTTGGGAGTTCTAGAATGCCAAAATAGAATGTTGGTAGTTCTAGAATTCCAAAATAGAATGTTGGGAGTTCTAGAATGCCAAAATAGAATGTTGGTGTTGCAGAATTCAAGAATATAATGTTGGGAGTTCTAGAATGCCAAAATAGAATGTTGGGAGTTCTAGAATTCCAAAATAGAATGTTGGGAGATCTAGAATTCCAAAATAGAATATTGGGAGATCTAGAATGCCAAAATAGAATGTTGGTAGTTCTAGAATTCCAAAATAGAATGTTGGGAGTTCTAGAATGCCAAAATAGAATGTTAAGAGTTCTAGAATTCCAAAATAGAATGTTGGGAGTTCTAGAATGCCAAAATAGAATGTTGGGAGTTCTAGAATTCCAAAATAGAATGTTGGTGTTGCAGAATTCAAGAATAGAATGTTGGGAGTTCTAGAATGCCAAAATAGAATGTTGGGAGTTCTAGAATTCCAAAATAGAATGTTGGGAGATCTAGAATTCCAAAATAGAATGTTGGGAGATCTAGAATGCCAAAATAGAATGTTGGGAGTTCTAGAATTCCAAAATAGAATGTTGGTGTTGCAGAATTCCAAAATAGAATGTTGGTAGCTCTAGAATTCCAAAATATAATGTTGGGAGTTCTAGAATGCCAAAATAGAATGTTAAGAGTTCTAGAATGCCAAAATAGAATGTTGGTAGTTCTAGAATGCCAAAATAGAATGTTGGGAGTTCTAGAATGCCACAATAGAATGTTGGGAGTTCTAGAATTCCAAAATAGAATGTTGGTGTTGCAGAATTCCAAAATAGAATGTTTGGAGTTCTAGAATGCCAAAATAGAATGTTGGTAGTTCTAGAATTCCAAAATAGAATGTTGGGAGTTCTAGAATGCCAAAATAGAATGTTGGGAGTTCTAGAAATCCAAAATAGAATGTTGGTGTTGCAGAATTCCAAAATAGAATGTTGGGAGTTCTAGAATGCCAAAATAGAATGTTGGTAGTTGTAGAATTCCAAAATAGAATGTTGGGAGTTCTAGAATGCCAAAATAGAATGTTGGGAGTTCTAGAATTCCAAAATAGAATGTTGGTGTTGCAGAATTCCAAAATAGAATGTTGGGAGTTCTAGAATGCCAAAATAGAATGTTGGTATTTCTAGAATTCCAAAATAGAAAGTTGGGAGTTCTAGAATGCCAAAATAGAATGTTGGGAGTTCTAGAATTCCAAAAAAGAATGTTGGTAGTTCGAGAATTCCAAAATAGAATGTTGGGAGTTCTAGAATGCCAAAATAGAATGTTGGGAGTTCTAGAATTCCAAAATAGAATGTTTGGAGTTCTAGAATGCCAAAATAGAATGTTGCTAGTTCTAGAATTCCAAAATAGAATGTTGGGAGTTCCAGAATTCCAAAATAGAATGTTGGGAGTTCTAGAATTCCAAATAGAATGTTGGGAGTACTAGAATGCCAAAATAGAATGTTGGTAGTTCTAGAATTCCAAAATAGAATGTTGGGAGTTCTAGAATGCCAAAATAGAATGTTGGGAGTTCTAGAAATCCAAAATAGAATGTTGGTGTTGCAGAATTCCAAAATAGAATGTTGGGAGTTCTAGAATGCCAAAATAGAATGTTGGTAGTTCTAGAATTCCAAAATAGAATGTTGGTAGTTCTAGAATTCCAAAATAGAATGTTGGGAGTTCTAGAATTCCAAACTAGAATGTTGGTGTTGCAGAATTCAAGAATAGAATGTTGGGAGTTCTAGAATGCCAAAATAGAATGTTGGTCGTTCTAGAATTCCAAAATAGAATGTTGGGAGTTCTAGAATGCCAAAATAGAATGTTGGGAGTTCTAGAATTCCAAAATAGAATGTTGGGAGATCTAGAATTCCAAAATAGAATATTGGGAGATCTAGAATGCCAAAATAGAATGTTGGTAGTTCTAGAATTCCAAAATAGAATGTTGGGAGTTCTAGAATGCCAAAATAGAATGTTGGGAGTTCTAGAATTCCAAAATAGAATGTTGGTGTTGCAGAATTCAAGAATAGAATGTTGGGAGTTCTAGAATGCCAAAATAGAATGTTGGGAGTTCTAGAATTCCAAAATAGAATGTTGGGAGATCTAGAATTCCAAAATAGAATGTTGGGAGATCTAGAATGCCAAAATAGAATGTTGGGAGTTCTAGAATTCCAAAATAGAATGTTGGTGTTGCAGAATTCCAAAATAGAATGTTGGTAGTTGTAGAATTCCAAAATAGAATGTTGGGAGTTCTAGAATGCCAAAATAGAATGTTGGGAGTTCTAGAAATCCAAAATAGAATGTTGGTGTTGCAGAATTCCAAAATAGAATGTTGGTATTGCTGAATTCCAAAATAGAATGTTGGTATTTCTAGAATTCCAAAATAGAATGTTGGGAGTTCTAGAATGCCAAAATAGAATGTTGGTAGTTCTAGAATGCCAAAATAGAATGTTGGTGTTGCAGAATTCCAAAATAGAATGTTGGGAGTTCTAGAATTCCAAAATAGAATGCTGGGAGTTCTAGAATGCCAAAATAGAATGTTGGGAGTTCTAGAAATCCAAAATAGAATGTTGGTGTTGCAGAATTCCAAAATAGAATGTTTGGAGTTCTAGAATGCCAAAATAGAATGTTGGTAGTTCTAGAATTCCAAAATAGAATGTTGGGAGTTCTAGAATGCCAAAATAGAATGTTGGGAGTTCTAGAAATCCAAAATAGAATGTTGGTGTTGCAGAATTCCAAAATAGAATGTTGGGAGTTCTAGAATGCCAAAATAGAATGTTGGGAGTTCTAGAATTCCAAAATAGAATGCTGGGAGTTCTAGAATGCCAAAATAGAATGTTGGGAGTTCTAGAAATCCAAAATAGAATGTTGGTGTTGCAAAATTCCAAAATAGAATGTTGGGAGTTCTAGAATGCCAAAATAGAATGTTGGTATTTCTAGAATTCCAAAATAGAATGTTGGGAGTTCTAGAATGCCAAAATAGAATGTTGGGAGTTCTAGAATGCCAAAATAGAATGTTGGTAGTTCTAGAATTCCAAAATAGAATGTTGGTAGTTCTAGAATGCCAAAATAGAATGTTGGGAGTTCTAGAATTCCAAATAGAATGTTGGGAGTACTAGAATGCCAAAATAGAATGTTGGTAGTTCTAGAATTCCAAAATAGAATGTTGGGAGTTCTAGAATGTCAAAATAGAATGTTGGTAGTTCTAGAATTCCAAAATAGAATGTTGGGAGTTCTAGAATGCCAAAATAGAATGTTGGGAGTTCTAGAATGCCAAAATAGAATGTTAAGAGTTCTAGAATGCCAAAATAGAATGTTGGGAGTTCTAGAATGCCAAAATAGAATGTTGGGAGTTCTAGAATGCCATAATAGAATATTGGGAGTTCTAGAATGCCAAAATAGAATGTTGGGAGTTCTAGAATGCCAAAATAGAATGTTGGGAGTTCTAGAATGCCAAAATAGAATGTTGGGAGTTCTAGAATGCCAAAATAGAATGTTGGGAGTTCTAGAATGCCAAAATAGAATGTTGGGAGTTCTAGAATTCCAAAATAGAATGTTGGTGTTGCAGAATTCCAAAATAGAATGTTTGGAGTTCTAGAATGCCAATATAGAATGTAGGTAGTTCTAGAATTCCAAAATAGAATGTTAGGAGTTCTAGAATGCCAAAATAGAATGTTGGTAGTTCTAGAATTCCAAAATAGAATGTTGGGAGTTCTAGAATGCCAAAATAGAATGTTGGGAGTTCTAGAATTCCAAAATAGAATGTTGGTGTTGCAGAATTCCAAAATAGAATGTTGGGAGTTCTAGAATTCCAAAATAGAATGTTGGGAGTTCTAGAATTCCAAAATAGAATGTTGGGAGTTCAAGAATGCCAAAATAGAATGTTGGGAGTTCTAGAATTCCAAAATAGAATGTTTGGAGTTCTAGAATTCCAAAATAGAATGTTTGGAGTTCTAGAATGCCAAAATAGAATGTTGGTAGTTCTAGAATGCCATAATAGAATGTTGGGAGTTCTAGAATGCCAAAATAGAATGTTGGGAGTTCTAGAATGCCAAAATAGAATGTTGGGAGTTCTAGAATGCCAAAATAGAATGTTGGGAGTTCTAGAATGCCAAAATAGAATGTTGGGAGTTCTAGAATGCCACAATAGAATGTTGGGAGTTCTAGAATGACAAAATAGAATGTTGGGAGTTCTAGAATTCCAAAATAGAATGTTGGTGTTGCAGAATTCCAAAATAGAATGTTGGGAGTTCTAGAATGCCAAAATAGAATGTTGGTAGTTGTAGAATTCCAAAATAGAATGTTGGGAGTTCTAGAATGCCAAAATAGAATGTTGGGAGTTCTAGAATTCCAAAATAGAATGTTGGTGTTGCAGAATTCCAAAATAGAATGTTGGGAGTTCTAGAATTCCAAAATAGAATGTTGGGAGTTCTAGAATTCCAAAATAGAATGTTGGGAGTTCTAGAATGCCAAAATAGAATGTTGGGAGTTCTAGAATGCCACAATAGAATGTTGGGAGTTCTAGAATGACAAAATAGAATGTTGGGAGTTCTAGAATTCCAAAATAGAATGTTGGTAGTTGTAGAATTCCAAAATAGAATGTTGGGAGTTCTAGAATGCCAAAATAGAATGTTGGGAGTTCTAGAATTCCAAAATAGAATGTTGGTGTTGCAGAATTCCAAAATAGAATGTTGGGAGTTCTAGAATGCCAAAATAGAATGTTGGTAGTTGTAGAATTCCAAAATAGAATGTTGGGAGTTCTAGAATGCCAAAATAGAATGTTGGTAGTTCTAGAATTCCAAAATAGAATGTTGGTAGTTCTAGAATTCCAAAATAGAATGTTGGGAGTTCTAGAATTCCAAACTAGAATGTTGGTGTTGCAGAATTCAAGAATAGAATGTTGGGAGTTCTAGAATGCCAAAATAGAATGTTGGTCGTTCTAGAATTCCAAAATAGAATGTTGGGAGTTCTAGAATGCCAAAATAGAATGTTGGGAGTTCTAGAATTCCAAAATAGAATGTTGGGAGATCTAGAATTCCAAAATAGAATATTGGGAGATCTAGAATGCCAAAATAGAATGTTGGTAGTTCTAGAATTCCAAAATAGAATGTTGGGAGTTCTAGAATGCCAAAATAGAATGTTGGGAGTTCTAGAATTCCAAAATAGAATGTTGGTGTTGCAGAATTCAAGAATAGAATGTTGGGAGTTCTAGAATGCCAAAATAGAATGTTGGGAGTTCTAGAATTCCAAAATAGAATGTTGGGAGATCTAGAATTCCAAAATAGAATGTTGGGAGATCTAGAATGCCAAAATAGAATGTTGGGAGTTCTAGAATTCCAAAATAGAATGTTGGTGTTGCAGAATTCCAAAATAGAATGTTGGTAGTTGTAGAATTCCAAAATAGAATGTTGGGAGTTCTAGAATGCCAAAATAGAATGTTGGGAGTTCTAGAAATCCAAAATAGAATGTTGGTGTTGCAGAATTCCAAAATAGAATGTTGGTATTGCTGAATTCCAAAATAGAATGTTGGTATTTCTAGAATTCCAAAATAGAATGTTGGGAGTTCTAGAATGCCAAAATAGAATGTTGGTAGTTCTAGAATGCCAAAATAGAATGTTGGTGTTGCAGAATTCCAAAATAGAATGTTGGGAGTTCTAGAATTCCAAAATAGAATGCTGGGAGTTCTAGAATGCCAAAATAGAATGTTGGGAGTTCTAGAAATCCAAAATAGAATGTTGGTGTTGCAGAATTCCAAAATAGAATGTTTGGAGTTCTAGAATGCCAAAATAGAATGTTGGTAGTTCTAGAATTCCAAAATAGAATGTTGGGAGTTCTAGAATGCCAAAATAGAATGTTGGGAGTTCTAGAAATCCAAAATAGAATGTTGGTGTTGCAGAATTCCAAAATAGAATGTTGGGAGTTCTAGAATGCCAAAATAGAATGTTGGGAGTTCTAGAATTCCAAAATAGAATGCTGGGAGTTCTAGAATGCCAAAATAGAATGTTGGGAGTTCTAGAAATCCAAAATAGAATGTTGGTGTTGCAAAATTCCAAAATAGAATGTTGGGAGTTCTAGAATGCCAAAATAGAATGTTGGTATTTCTAGAATTCCAAAATAGAATGTTGGGAGTTCTAGAATGCCAAAATAGAATGTTGGGAGTTCTAGAATGCCAAAATAGAATGTTGGTAGTTCTAGAATTCCAAAATAGAATGTTGGTAGTTCTAGAATGCCAAAATAGAATGTTGGGAGTTCTAGAATTCCAAATAGAATGTTGGGAGTACTAGAATGCCAAAATAGAATGTTGGTAGTTCTAGAATTCCAAAATAGAATGTTGGGAGTTCTAGAATGTCAAAATAGAATGTTGGTAGTTCTAGAATTCCAAAATAGAATGTTGGGAGTTCTAGAATGCCAAAATAGAATGTTGGGAGTTCTAGAATGCCAAAATAGAATGTTAAGAGTTCTAGAATGCCAAAATAGAATGTTGGGAGTTCTAGAATGCCAAAATAGAATGTTGGGAGTTCTAGAATGCCATAATAGAATATTGGGAGTTCTAGAATGCCAAAATAGAATGTTGGGAGTTCTAGAATGCCAAAATAGAATGTTGGGAGTTCTAGAATGCCAAAATAGAATGTTGGGAGTTCTAGAATGCCAAAATAGAATGTTGGGAGTTCTAGAATGCCAAAATAGAATGTTGGGAGTTCTAGAATTCCAAAATAGAATGTTGGTGTTGCAGAATTCCAAAATAGAATGTTTGGAGTTCTAGAATGCCAATATAGAATGTAGGTAGTTCTAGAATTCCAAAATAGAATGTTAGGAGTTCTAGAATGCCAAAATAGAATGTTGGTAGTTCTAGAATTCCAAAATAGAATGTTGGGAGTTCTAGAATGCCAAAATAGAATGTTGGGAGTTCTAGAATTCCAAAATAGAATGTTGGTGTTGCAGAATTCCAAAATAGAATGTTGGGAGTTCTAGAATTCCAAAATAGAATGTTGGGAGTTCTAGAATTCCAAAATAGAATGTTGGGAGTTCAAGAATGCCAAAATAGAATGTTGGGAGTTCTAGAATTCCAAAATAGAATGTTTGGAGTTCTAGAATTCCAAAATAGAATGTTTGGAGTTCTAGAATGCCAAAATAGAATGTTGGTAGTTCTAGAATGCCATAATAGAATGTTGGGAGTTCTAGAATGCCAAAATAGAATGTTGGGAGTTCTAGAATGCCAAAATAGAATGTTGGGAGTTCTAGAATGCCAAAATAGAATGTTGGGAGTTCTAGAATGCCAAAATAGAATGTTGGGAGTTCTAGAATGCCACAATAGAATGTTGGGAGTTCTAGAATGACAAAATAGAATGTTGGGAGTTCTAGAATTCCAAAATAGAATGTTGGTGTTGCAGAATTCCAAAATAGAATGTTGGGAGTTCTAGAATGCCAAAATAGAATGTTGGTAGTTGTAGAATTCCAAAATAGAATGTTGGGAGTTCTAGAATGCCAAAATAGAATGTTGGGAGTTCTAGAATTCCAAAATAGAATGTTGGTGTTGCAGAATTCCAAAATAGAATGTTGGGAGTTCTAGAATTCCAAAATAGAATGTTGGGAGTTCTAGAATTCCAAAATAGAATGTTGGGAGTTCTAGAATGCCAAAATAGAATGTTGGGAGTTCTAGAATGCCACAATAGAATGTTGGGAGTTCTAGAATGACAAAATAGAATGTTGGGAGTTCTAGAATTCCAAAATAGAATGTTGGTAGTTGTAGAATTCCAAAATAGAATGTTGGGAGTTCTAGAATGCCAAAATAGAATGTTGGGAGTTCTAGAATTCCAAAATAGAATGTTGGTGTTGCAGAATTCCAAAATAGAATGTTGGGAGTTCTAGAATGCCAAAATAGAATGTTGGTAGTTGTAGAATTCCAAAATAGAATGTTGGGAGTTCTAGAATGCCAAAATAGAATGTTGGGAGTTCTAGAATTCCAAAATAGAATGTTGGTGTTGCAGAATTCCAAAATAGAATGTTGGGAGTTCTAGAATTCCAAAATAGAATGTTGGGAGTTCTAGAATGCCAAAATAGAATGTTGGGAGTTCTAGAAATCCAAAATAGAATGTTGATGTTGCAGAATTCCAAAATAGAATGTTGGGAGTTCTAGAAATCCAAAATAGAATGTTGGTGTTGCAGAATTCCAAAATAGAATGTTGGGAGTTCTAGAATTCCAAAATAGAATGTTGGTGTTGCAGAATTCAAGAATAGAATGTTGGGAGTTCTAGAATGCCAAAATAGAATGTTGGGAGTTCTAGAATTCCAAAATAGAATGTTGGGAGATCTAGAATTCCAAAATAGAATGTTGGGAGATCTAGAATGCCAAAATAGAATGTTGGGAGTTCTAGAATTCCAAAATAGAATGTTGGTGTTGCAGAATTCCAAAATAGAATGTTGGTAGTTGTAGAATTCCAAAATAGAATGTTGGGAGTTCTAGAATGCCAAAATAGAATGTTGGGAGTTCTAGAAATCCAAAATAGAATGTTGGTGTTGCAGAATTCCAAAATAGAATGTTGGTATTGCTGAATTCCAAAATAGAATGTTGGTATTTCTAGAATTCCAAAATAGAATGTTGGGAGTTCTAGAATGCCAAAATAGAATGTTGGTAGTTCTAGAATGCCAAAATAGAATGTTGGTGTTGCAGAATTCCAAAATAGAATGTTGGGAGTTCTAGAATTCCAAAATAGAATGCTGGGAGTTCTAGAATGCCAAAATAGAATGTTGGGAGTTCTAGAAATCCAAAATAGAATGTTGGTGTTGCAGAATTCCAAAATAGAATGTTTGGAGTTCTAGAATGCCAAAATAGAATGTTGGTAGTTCTAGAATTCCAAAATAGAATGTTGGGAGTTCTAGAATGCCAAAATAGAATGTTGGGAGTTCTAGAAATCCAAAATAGAATGTTGGTGTTGCAGAATTCCAAAATAGAATGTTGGGAGTTCTAGAATGCCAAAATAGAATGTTGGGAGTTCTAGAATTCCAAAATAGAATGCTGGGAGTTCTAGAATGCCAAAATAGAATGTTGGGAGTTCTAGAAATCCAAAATAGAATGTTGGTGTTGCAAAATTCCAAAATAGAATGTTGGGAGTTCTAGAATGCCAAAATAGAATGTTGGTATTTCTAGAATTCCAAAATAGAATGTTGGGAGTTCTAGAATGCCAAAATAGAATGTTGGGAGTTCTAGAATGCCAAAATAGAATGTTGGTAGTTCTAGAATTCCAAAATAGAATGTTGGTAGTTCTAGAATGCCAAAATAGAATGTTGGGAGTTCTAGAATTCCAAATAGAATGTTGGGAGTACTAGAATGCCAAAATAGAATGTTGGTAGTTCTAGAATTCCAAAATAGAATGTTGGGAGTTCTAGAATGTCAAAATAGAATGTTGGTAGTTCTAGAATTCCAAAATAGAATGTTGGGAGTTCTAGAATGCCAAAATAGAATGTTGGGAGTTCTAGAATGCCAAAATAGAATGTTAAGAGTTCTAGAATGCCAAAATAGAATGTTGGGAGTTCTAGAATGCCAAAATAGAATGTTGGGAGTTCTAGAATGCCATAATAGAATATTGGGAGTTCTAGAATGCCAAAATAGAATGTTGGGAGTTCTAGAATGCCAAAATAGAATGTTGGGAGTTCTAGAATGCCAAAATAGAATGTTGGGAGTTCTAGAATGCCAAAATAGAATGTTGGGAGTTCTAGAATGCCAAAATAGAATGTTGGGAGTTCTAGAATTCCAAAATAGAATGTTGGTGTTGCAGAATTCCAAAATAGAATGTTTGGAGTTCTAGAATGCCAATATAGAATGTAGGTAGTTCTAGAATTCCAAAATAGAATGTTAGGAGTTCTAGAATGCCAAAATAGAATGTTGGTAGTTCTAGAATTCCAAAATAGAATGTTGGGAGTTCTAGAATGCCAAAATAGAATGTTGGGAGTTCTAGAATTCCAAAATAGAATGTTGGTGTTGCAGAATTCCAAAATAGAATGTTGGGAGTTCTAGAATTCCAAAATAGAATGTTGGGAGTTCTAGAATTCCAAAATAGAATGTTGGGAGTTCAAGAATGCCAAAATAGAATGTTGGGAGTTCTAGAATTCCAAAATAGAATGTTTGGAGTTCTAGAATTCCAAAATAGAATGTTTGGAGTTCTAGAATGCCAAAATAGAATGTTGGTAGTTCTAGAATGCCATAATAGAATGTTGGGAGTTCTAGAATGCCAAAATAGAATGTTGGGAGTTCTAGAATGCCAAAATAGAATGTTGGGAGTTCTAGAATGCCAAAATAGAATGTTGGGAGTTCTAGAATGCCAAAATAGAATGTTGGGAGTTCTAGAATGCCACAATAGAATGTTGGGAGTTCTAGAATGACAAAATAGAATGTTGGGAGTTCTAGAATTCCAAAATAGAATGTTGGTGTTGCAGAATTCCAAAATAGAATGTTGGGAGTTCTAGAATGCCAAAATAGAATGTTGGTAGTTGTAGAATTCCAAAATAGAATGTTGGGAGTTCTAGAATGCCAAAATAGAATGTTGGGAGTTCTAGAATTCCAAAATAGAATGTTGGTGTTGCAGAATTCCAAAATAGAATGTTGGGAGTTCTAGAATTCCAAAATAGAATGTTGGGAGTTCTAGAATTCCAAAATAGAATGTTGGGAGTTCTAGAATGCCAAAATAGAATGTTGGGAGTTCTAGAATGCCACAATAGAATGTTGGGAGTTCTAGAATGACAAAATAGAATGTTGGGAGTTCTAGAATTCCAAAATAGAATGTTGGTAGTTGTAGAATTCCAAAATAGAATGTTGGGAGTTCTAGAATGCCAAAATAGAATGTTGGGAGTTCTAGAATTCCAAAATAGAATGTTGGTGTTGCAGAATTCCAAAATAGAATGTTGGGAGTTCTAGAATGCCAAAATAGAATGTTGGTAGTTGTAGAATTCCAAAATAGAATGTTGGGAGTTCTAGAATGCCAAAATAGAATGTTGGGAGTTCTAGAATTCCAAAATAGAATGTTGGTGTTGCAGAATTCCAAAATAGAATGTTGGGAGTTCTAGAATTCCAAAATAGAATGTTGGGAGTTCTAGAATGCCAAAATAGAATGTTGGGAGTTCTAGAAATCCAAAATAGAATGTTGATGTTGCAGAATTCCAAAATAGAATGTTGGGAGTTCTAGAAATCCAAAATAGAATGTTGGTGTTGCAGAATTCCAAAATAGAATGTTGGGAGTTCTAGAATGCCAAAATAGAATGTTGGTATTTCTAGAATTCCAAAATAGAATGTTGGGAGTTCTAGAATGCCAAAATAGAATGTTGGGAGTTCTAGAATTCCAAAGTAGAATGCTGATTTTGCAGAATTCCAAAATAGAATGTTGGGAGTTCTAGAATTCCAAAATAGAATGTTGGGAGTTCTAGAATTCCAAAATAGAATGTTGGGAGTTCAAGAATGCCAAAATAGAATGTTGGGAGTTCTAGAATTCCAAAATAGAATGTTTGGAGTTCTAGAATTCCAAAATAGAATGTTGGGAGTTCTAGAATGCCAAAATAGAATGTTGCTAGTTCTAGAATTCCAAAAAAGAATGTTGGTAGTTCGAGAATTCCAAAATAGAATGTTGGGAGTTCTAGAATGCCAAAATAGAATGTTGGGAGTTCTAGAATTCCAAAATAAAATGTTGGGAGTTCTAGAATGCCAGCATAGAATGTTGGTAGTTCTAGAATTCCAAAATAGAATGTTGGGAGTTCTAGAATGCCAAAATAGAATGTTGGGAGTTCTAGAATTCCAAAATAGAATGTTGGGAGTTCTAGAATGCCAAAATAGAATGTTGGGAGTTCTAGAATGCCAAAATAGAATGTTGGTAATTCTAGATTTCCAAAATAGAATGTTGGGAGTTCTAGAATTCCAAAATAGAATTTTGGGAGTTCTAGAATTCCAAAATAGAATGTTGGTGTTGCAGAATTCCAAAATAGAATGTTGGGAGTTCTAGAATGCCAAAATAGAATGTTGGTAGTTCTAGAATTCCACAATAGAATGTTGGGAGTTCTAGAATGCCAAAATAGAATGTTGGGAGTTCTAGAATGCCAACATAGAATGTTGGGAGTTCTAGAATTCCCAAATAGAATACTGGTGTTGCAGAATTCCAAAATAGAATGTTGGGAGTTCTAGAATGCCAAAATAGAATGTTGGTAGTTCTAGAATTCCAAAATAGAATGTTGGGAGTTCTAGAATGCCAAAATAGAATGTTGGGAGTTCTAGAATGCCACAATAGAATGTTGGGAGTTCTAGAATGACAAAATAGAATGTTGGGAGTTCTAGAATTCCAAAATAGAATGTTGGTGTTGCAGAATTCCAAAATAGAATGTTGGGAGTTCTAGAATGCCAAAATAGAATGTTGGTAGTTGTAGAATTCCAAAATAGAATGTTGGGAGTTCTAGAATGCCAAAATAGAATGTTGGGAGTTCTAGAATTCCAAAATAGAATGTTGGTGTTGCAGAATTCCAAAATAGAATGTTGGGAGTTCTAGAATTCCAAAATAGAATGTTGGGAGTTCTAGAATGCCAAAATAGAATGTTGGGAGTTCTAGAAATCCAAAATAGAATGTTGATGTTGCAGAATTCCAAAATAGAATGTTGGGAGTTCTAGAAATCCAAAATAGAATGTTGGTGTTGCAGAATTCCAAAATAGAATGTTGGGAGTTCTAGAATGCCAAAATAGAATGTTGGTATTTCTAGAATTCCAAAATAGAATGTTGGGAGTTATAGAATGCCAAAATAGAATGTTGGGAGTTCTAGAATTCCAAAGTAGAATGCTGATTTTGCAGAATTCCAAAATAGAATGTTGGGAGTTCTAGAATTCCAAAATAGAATGTTGGGAGTTCTAGAATTCCAAAATAGAATGTTGGGAGTTCAAGAATGCCAAAATAGAATGTTGGGAGTTCTAGAATGCCAAAATAGAATGTTGCTAGTTCTAGAATTCCAAAAAAGAATGTTGGTAGTTCGAGAATTCCAAAATAGAATGTTGGGAGTTCTAGAATGCCAAAATAGAATGTTGGGAGTTCTAGAATTCCAAATAGAATGTTGGGAGTTCTAGAATGCCAAAATAGAATGTTGGGAGTTCTAGAATTCCAAAATAGAATGTTGGTGTTGCAGAATTCCAAAATAGAATGTTGGGAGTTCTAGAATGCCAAAATAGAATGTTGGTAGTTCTAGAATTCCAAAATAGAATGTTGGGAGTTCTAGAATTCCAAAATAGAATGTTGGGAGTTCTAGAATTCCAAACTAGAATGTTGGTGTTGCAGAATTCAAGAATAGAATGTTGGGAGTTCTAGAATGCCAAAATAGAATGTTGGTAGTTCTAGAATTCCAAAATAGAATGTTGGGAGTTCTAGAATGCCAAAATAGAATGTTGGTGTTGCAGAATTCAAGAATATAATGTTGGGAGTTCTAGAATGCCAAAATAGAATGTTGGTAGTTCTAGAATTCCAAAATAGAATGTTGGGAGTTCTAGAATTCCAAAATAGAATGTTGGGAGTTCTAGAATTCCAAACTAGAATGTTGGTGTTGCAGAATTCAAGAATAGAATGTTGGGAGTTCTAGAATGCCAAAATAGAATGTTGGTAGTTCTAGAATTCCAAAATAGAATGTTGGGAGTTCTAGAATGCCAAAATAGAATGTTGGTGTTGCAGAATTCAAGAATATAATGTTGGGAGTTCTAGAATGCCAAAATAGAATGTTGGGAGTTCTAGAATTCCAAAATAGAATGTTGGGAGATCTAGAATTCCAAAATAGAATATTGGGAGATCTAGAATGCCAAAATAGAATGTTGGTAGTTCTAGAATTCCAAAATAGAATGTTGGGAGTTCTAGAATGCCAAAATAGAATGTTAAGAGTTCTAGAATTCCAAAATAGAATGTTGGGAGTTCTAGAATGCCAAAATAGAATGTTGGGAGTTCTAGAATTCCAAAATAGAATGTTGGTGTTGCAGAATTCAAGAATAGAATGTTGGGAGTTCTAGAATGCCAAAATAGAATGTTGGGAGTTCTAGAATTCCAAAATAGAATGTTGGGAGATCTAGAATTCCAAAATAGAATGTTGGGAGATCTAGAATGCCAAAATAGAATGTTGGGAGTTCTAGAATTCCAAAATAGAATGTTGGTGTTGCAGAATTCCAAAATAGAATGTTGGTAGCTCTAGAATTCCAAAATATAATGTTGGGAGTTCTAGAATGCCAAAATAGAATGTTAAGAGTTCTAGAATGCCAAAATAGAATGTTGGTAGTTCTAGAATGCCAAAATAGAATGTTGGGAGTTCTAGAATGCCACAATAGAATGTTGGGAGTTCTAGAATGACAAAATAGAATGTTGGGAGTTCTAGAATTCCAAAATAGAATGTTGGTGTTGCAGAATTCCAAAATAGAATGTTTGGAGTTCTAGAATGCCAAAATAGAATGTTGGTAGTTCTAGAATTCCAAAATAGAATGTTGGGAGTTCTAGAATGCCAAAATAGAATGTTGGGAGTTCTAGAAATCCAAAATAGAATGTTGGTGTTGCAGAATTCCAAAATAGAATGTTGGGAGTTTTAGAATGCCAAAATAGAATGTTGGTAGTTGTAGAATTCCAAAATAGAATGTTGGGAGTTCTAGAATGCCAAAATAGAATGTTGGGAGTTCTAGAATTCCAAAATAGAATGTTGGTGTTGCAGAATTCCAAAATAGAATGTTGGGAGTTCTAGAATGCCAAAATAGAATGTTGGTATTTCTAGAATTCCAAAATAGAAAGTTGGGAGTTCTAGAATGCCAAAATAGAATGTTGGGAGTTCTAGAATTCCAAAAAAGAATGTTGGTAGTTCGAGAATTCCAAAATAGAATGTTGGGAGTTCTAGAATGCCAAAATAGAATGTTGGGAGTTCTAGAATTCCAAAATAGAATGTTTGGAGTTCTAGAATGCCAAAATAGAATGTTGCTAGTTCTAGAATTCCAAAATAGAATGTTGGGAGTTCCAGAATTCCAAAATAGAATGTTGGGAGTTCAATAATGCCAAAATAGAATGTTGGGAGTTCTAGAATTCCAAAATAGAATGTTTGGAGTTCTAGAATTCCAAAATAGAATGTTTGGAGTTCTAGAATGCCAAAATAGAATGTTGGGAGTTCTAGAATGCCAAAATAGAATGTTGGTAGTTCTAGAATGCCATAATAGAATGTTGGGAGTTCTAGAATTACAAAATAGAATGTTGGGAGTTCTAGAATGCCAAAATAGAATGTTGGGAGTTCTATAAATCCAAAATAGAATGTTGGTGTTGCAGAATTCCAAAATAGAATGTTGGGAGTTCTAGAATGCCAAAATAGAATGTTGGTAGTTCTAGAATTCCAAAATAGAATGTTGGTAGTTCTAGAATTCCAAAATAGAATGTTGGGAGTTCTAGAATTCCAAACTAGAATGTTGGTGTTGCAGAATTCAAGAATAGAATGTTGGGAGTTCTAGAATGCCAAAATAGAATGTTGGGAGTTCTAGAATTCCAAAATAGAATGTTGGGAGATCTAGAATTCCAAAATAGAATGTTGGGAGATCTAGAATGCCAAAATAGAATGTTGGGAGTTCTAGAATTCCAAAATAGAATGTTGGTGTTGCAGAATTCCAAAATAGAATGTTGGTAGTTGTAGAATTCCAAAATAGAATGTTGGGAGTTCTAGAATGCCAAAATAGAATGTTGGGAGTTCTAGAAATCCAAAATAGAATGTTGGTGTTGCAGAATTCCAAAATAGAATGTTGGTATTGCTGAATTCCAAAATAGAATGTAGGTATTTCTAGAATTCCAAAATAGAATGTTGGGAGTTCTAGAATGCCAAAATAGAATGTTGGTAGTTCTAGAATGCCAAAATAGAATGTTGGTGTTGCAGAATTCCAAAATAGAATGTTGGGAGTTCTAGAATTCCAAAATAGAATGCTGGGAGTTCTAGAATGCCAAAATAGAATGTTGGGAGTTCTAGAAATCCAAAATAGAATGTTGGTGTTGCATAATTCCAAAATAGAATGTTTGGAGTTCTAGAATGCCAAAATAGAATGTTGGTAGTTCTAGAATTCCAAAATAGAATGTTGGGAGTTCTAGAATGCCAAAATAGAATGTTGGGAGTTCTAGAAATCCAAAATAGAATGTTGGTGTTGCAGAATTCCAAAATAGAATGTTGGGAGTTCTAGAATGCCAAAATAGAATGTTGGGAGTTCTAGAATTCCAAAATAGAATGTTGGGAGTTCTAGAATGCCAAAATAGAATGTTGGGAGTTCTAGAATTCCAAAATAGAATGTTGGTGTTGCAGAATTCCAAAATAGAATGTTGGGAGTTCTAGAATTCCAAAATAGAATGCTGGGAGTTCTAGAATGCCAAAATAGAATGTTGGGAGTTCTAGAAATCCAAAATAGAATGTTGGTGTTGCAGAATTCCAAAATAGAATGTTGGGAGTTCTAGAATGCCAAAATAGAATGTTGGTATTTCTAGAATTCCAAAATAGAATGTTGGGAGTTCTAGAATGCCAAAATAGAATGTTGGGAGTTCTAGAATGCCAAAATAGAATGTTGGTAGTTCTAGAATTCCAAAATAGAATGTTGGTAGTTCTAGAATTCCAAAATAGAATGTTGGTAGTTCTAGAATGCCAAAATAGAATGTTGGGAGTTCTAGAATTCCAAATAGAATGTTGGGAGTACTAGAATGCCAAAATAGAATGTTGGTAGTTCTAGAATTCCAAAATAGAATGTTGGGAGTTCTAGAATGTCAAAATAGAATGTTGGTAGTTCTAGAATTCCAAAATAGAATGTTGGGAGTTCTAGAATGCCAAAATAGAATGTTGGGAGTTCTAGAATGCCAAAATAGAATGTTAAGAGTTCTAGAATGCCAAAATAGAATGTTGGGAGTTCTAGAATGCCAAAATAGAATGTTGGGAGTTCTAGAATGCCATAATAGAATGTTGGTAGTTCTAGAATTCCAAAATAGAATGTTGGTAGTTCTAGAATTCCAAAATAGAATGTTGGGAGTTCTAGAAATCCAAAATAGAATGTTGGTGTTGCAGAATTCCAAAATAGAATGTTGGGAGTTCTAGAATGCCAAAATAGAATGTTGGGAGTTCTAGAATTCCAAAATAGAATGTTGGGAGTTCTAGAATGCCAAAATAGAATGTTGGGAGTTCTAGAATTCCAAAATAGAATGTTGGTGTTGCAGAATTCCAAAATAGAATGTTGGGAGTTCTAGAATTCCAAAATAGAATGCTGGGAGTTCTAGAATGCCAAAATAGAATGTTGGGAGTTCTAGAAATCCAAAATAGAATGTTGGTGTTGCAGAATTCCAAAATAGAATGTTGGGAGTTCTAGAATGCCAAAATAGAATGTTGGTATTTCTAGAATTCCAAAATAGAATGTTGGGAGTTCTAGAATGCCAAAATAGAATGTTGGGAGTTCTAGAATGCCAAAATAGAATGTTGGTAGTTCTAGAATTCCAAAATAGAATGTTGGTAGTTCTAGAATTCCAAAATAGAATGTTAGGAGTTCTAGAATGCCAAAATAGAATGTTGGGAGTTCTAGAATGCCAAAATAGAATGTTGGTAGTTCTAGAATTCCAAAATAGAATGTTGGTAGTTCTAGAATTCCAAAATAGAATGTTGGGAGTTCTAGAATGCCAAAATAGAATGTTGGGAGTTCTAGAATGCCAAAATAGAATGTTGGGAGTTCTAGAATGCCACAATAGAATGTTGGGAGTTCTAGAATGACAAAATAGAATGTTGGGAGTTCTAGAATTCCAAAATAGAATGTTGGTGTTGCAGAATTCCAAAATAGAATGTTGGGAGTTCTAGAATGCCAAAATAGAATGTTGGTAGTTGTAGAATTCCAAAATAGAATGTTGGGAGTTCTAGAATGCCAAAATAGAATGTTGGGAGTTCTAGAATTCCAAAATAGAATGTTGGTGTTGCAGAATTCCAAAATAGAATGTTGGGAGTTCTAGAATTCCAAAATAGAATGTTGGGAGTTCTAGAATTCCAAAATAGAATGTTGGGAGTTCTAGAATGCCAAAATAGAATGTTGGGAGTTCTAGAATGCCACAATAGAATGTTGGGAGTTCTAGAATGACAAAATAGAATGTTGGGAGTTCTAGAATTCCAAAATAGAATGTTGGTGTTGCAGAATTCCAAAATAGAATGTTGGGAGTTCTAGAATGCCAAAATAGAATGTTGGTAGTTGTAGAATTCCAAAATAGAATGTTGGGAGTTCTAGAATGCCAAAATAGAATGTTGGGAGTTCTAGAATTCCAAAATAGAATGTTGGTGTTGCAGAATTCCAAAATAGAATGTTGGGAGTTCTAGAATTCCAAAATAGAATGTTGGGAGTTCTAGAATGCCAAAATAGAATGTTGGGAGTTCTAGAAATCCAAAATAGAATGTTGATGTTGCAGAATTCCAAAATAGAATGTTGGGAGTTCTAGAAATCCAAAATAGAATGTTGGTGTTGCAGAATTCCAAAATAGAATGTTGGGAGTTCTAGAATGCCAAAATAGAATGTTGGTATTTCTAGAATTCCAAAATAGAATGTTGGGAGTTCTAGAATGCCAAAATAGAATGTTGGGAGTTCTAGAATTCCAAAGTAGAATGCTGATTTTGCAGAATTCCAAAATAGAATGTTGGGAGTTCTAGAATTCCAAAATAGAATGTTGGGAGTTCTAGAATTCCAAAATAGAATGTTGGGAGTTCAAGAATGCCAAAATAGAATGTTGGGAGTTCTAGAATTCCAAAATAGAATGTTTGGAGTTCTAGAATTCCAAAATAGAATGTTGGGAGTTCTAGAATGCCAAAATAGAATGTTGCTAGTTCTAGAATTCCAAAAAAGAATGTTGGTAGTTCGAGAATTCCAAAATAGAATGTTGGGAGTTCTAGAATGCCAAAATAGAATGTTGGGAGTTCTAGAATGCCAAAATAGAATGTTGGGAGTTCTAGAATGCCAAAATAGAATGTTGCTAGTTCTAGAATTCCAAAAAAGAATGTTGGTAGTTCGAGAATTCCAAAATAGAATGTTGGGAGTTCTAGAATGCCAAAATAGAATGTTGGGAGTTCTAGAATGCCATAATAGAATGTTGGGAGTTCTAGAATTCCAAAATAGAATGTTGGGAGTTCTAGAATGCCAAAATAGAATGTTGGGAGTTCTAGAATTCCAAAATAGAATGTTGGTGTTGCAGAATTCCAAAATAGAATGTTTGGAGTTCTAGAATGCCAAAATAGAATGTTGGTAGTTCTAGAATTCCAAAATAGAATGTTGGGAGTTCTAGAATGCCAAAATAGAATGTTGGGAGTTCTAGAAATCCAAAATAGAATGTTGGTGTTGCAGAATTCCAAAATAGAATGTTGGGAGTTCTAGAATGCCAAAATAGAATGTTGGTAGTTGTAGAATTCCAAAATAGAATGTTGGGAGTTCTAGAATGCCAAAATAGAATGTTGGGAGTTCTAGAATGCCAAAATAGAATGTTGGTAGTTCTAGAATTCCAAAATAGAATGTTGGGAGTTCTAGAATGCCAAAATAGAATGTTGGGAGTTCTAGAATGCCAAAATAGAATGTTGGTAGTTCTAGAATTCCAAAATAAAATGTTGGGAGTTCTAGAATGCCAGCATAGAATGTTGGTAGTTCTAGAATTCCAAAATAGAATGTTGGGAGTTCTAGAATGCCAAAATAGAATGTTGGGAGTTCTAGAATTCCAAAATAGAATGTTGGGAGTTCTAGAATGCCAAAATAGAATGTTGGGAGTTCTAGAATGCCAAAATAGAATGTTGGTAATTCTAGATTTCCAAAATAGAATGTTGGGAGTTCTAGAATTCCAAAATAGAATTTTGGGAGTTCTAGAATTCCAAAATAGAATGTTGGTGTTGCAGAATTCCAAAATAGAATGTTGGGAGTTCTAGAATGCCAAAATAGAATGTTGGTAGTTCTAGAATTCCACAATAGAATGTTGGGAGTTCTAGAATGCCAAAATAGAATGTTGGGAGTTCTAGAATGCCAAAATAGAATGTTGGTAGTTCTAGAATTCCAAAATAGAATGTTGGGAGTTCTAGAATGACAAAATAGAATGTTGGGAGTTCTAGAATGCCAAAATAGAATGTTGGTAGTTCTAGAATTCCAAAATAGAATGTTGGGAGTTCTAGAATGCCAACATAGAATGTTGGGAGTTCTAGAATTCCCAAATAGAATACTGGTGTTGCAGAATTCCAAAATAGAATGTTGGGAGTTCTAGAATGCCAAAATAGAATGTTGGTAGTTCTAGAATTCCAAAATAGAATGTTGGGAGTTCTAGAATGCCAAAATAGAATGTTGGGAGTTCTAGAATGCCACAATAGAATGTTGGGAGTTCTAGAATGACAAAATAGAATGTTGGGAGTTCTAGAATTCCAAAATAGAATGTTGGTGTTGCAGAATTCCAAAATAGAATGTTGGGAGTTCTAGAATGCCAAAATAGAATGTTGGTAGTTGTAGAATTCCAAAATAGAATGTTGGGAGTTCTAGAATGCCAAAATAGAATGTTGGGAGTTCTAGAATTCCAAAATAGAATGTTGGTGTTGCAGAATTCCAAAATAGAATGTTGGGAGTTCTAGAATTCCAAAATAGAATGTTGGGAGTTCTAGAATGCCAAAATAGAATGTTGGGAGTTCTAGAAATCCAAAATAGAATGTTGATGTTGCAGAATTCCAAAATAGAATGTTGGGAGTTCTAGAAATCCAAAATAGAATGTTGGTGTTGCAGAATTCCAAAATAGAATGTTGGGAGTTCTAGAATGCCAAAATAGAATGTTGGTATTTCTAGAATTCCAAAATAGAATGTTGGGAGTTATAGAATGCCAAAATAGAATGTTGGGAGTTCTAGAATTCCAAAGTAGAATGCTGATTTTGCAGAATTCCAAAATAGAATGTTGGGAGTTCTAGAATTCCAAAATAGAATGTTGGGAGTTCTAGAATTCCAAAATAGAATGTTGGGAGTTCAAGAATGCCAAAATAGAATGTTGGGAGTTCTAGAATGCCAAAATAGAATGTTGCTAGTTCTAGAATTCCAAAAAAGAATGTTGGTAGTTCGAGAATTCCAAAATAGAATGTTGGGAGTTCTAGAATGCCAAAATAGAATGTTGGGAGTTCTAGAATGCCAAAATAGAATGTTGGGAGTTCTAGAATGCCAAAATAGAATGTTGCTAGTTCTAGAATTCCAAAAAAGAATGTTGGTAGTTCGAGAATTCCAAAATAGAATGTTGGGAGTTCTAGAATGCCAAAATAGAATGTTGGGAGTTCTAGAATGCCATAATAGAATGTTGGGAGTTCTAGAATGCCAAAATAGAATGTTGGGAGTTCTAGAATTCCAAAATAGAATGTTGGTGTTGCAGAATTCCAAAATAGAATGTTTGGAGTTCTAGAATGCCAAAATAGAATGTTGGTAGTTCTAGAATTCCAAAATAGAATGTTGGGAGTTCTAGAATGCCAAAATAGAATGTTGGGAGTTCTAGAAATCCAAAATAGAATGTTGGTGTTGCAGAATTCCAAAATAGAATGTTGGGAGTTCTAGAATGCCAAAATAGAATGTTGGGAGTTCTAGAATTCCAAAATAGAATGTTGGGAGATCTAGAATTCCAAAATAGAATATTGGGAGATCTAGAATGCCAAAATAGAATGTTGGTAGTTCTAGAATTCCAAAATAGAATGTTGGGAGTTCTAGAATGCCAAAATAGAATGTTAAGAGTTCTAGAATTCCAAAATAGAATGTTGGGAGTTCTAGAATGCCAAAATAGAATGTTGGGAGTTCTAGAATTCCAAAATAGAATGTTGGTGTTGCAGAATTCAAGAATAGAATGTTGGGAGTTCTAGAATGCCAAAATAGAATGTTGGGAGTTCTAGAATTCCAAAATAGAATGTTGGGAGATCTAGAATTCCAAAATAGAATGTTGGGAGATCTAGAATGCCAAAATAGAATGTTGGGAGTTCTAGAATTCCAAAATAGAATGTTGGTGTTGCAGAATTCCAAAATAGAATGTTGGTAGCTCTAGAATTCCAAAATATAATGTTGGGAGTTCTAGAATGCCAAAATAGAATGTTAAGAGTTCTAGAATGCCAAAATAGAATGTTGGTAGTTCTAGAATGCCAAAATAGAATGTTGGGAGTTCTAGAATGCCACAATAGAATGTTGGGAGTTCTAGAATGACAAAATAGAATGTTGGGAGTTCTAGAATTCCAAAATAGAATGTTGGTGTTGCAGAATTCCAAAATAGAATGTTTGGAGTTCTAGAATGCCAAAATAGAATGTTGGTAGTTCTAGAATTCCAAAATAGAATGTTGGGAGTTCTAGAATGCCAAAATAGAATGTTGGGAGTTCTAGAAATCCAAAATAGAATGTTGGTGTTGCAGAATTCCAAAATAGAATGTTGGGAGTTTTAGAATGCCAAAATAGAATGTTGGTAGTTGTAGAATTCCAAAATAGAATGTTGGGAGTTCTAGAATGCCAAAATAGAATGTTGGGAGTTCTAGAATTCCAAAATAGAATGTTGGTGTTGCAGAATTCCAAAATAGAATGTTGGGAGTTCTAGAATGCCAAAATAGAATGTTGGTATTTCTAGAATTCCAAAATAGAAAGTTGGGAGTTCTAGAATGCCAAAATAGAATGTTGGGAGTTCTAGAATTCCAAAAAAGAATGTTGGTAGTTCGAGAATTCCAAAATAGAATGTTGGGAGTTCTAGAATGCCAAAATAGAATGTTGGGAGTTCTAGAATTCCAAAATAGAATGTTTGGAGTTCTAGAATGCCAAAATAGAATGTTGCTAGTTCTAGAATTCCAAAATAGAATGTTGGGAGTTCCAGAATTCCAAAATAGAATGTTGGGAGTTCAATAATGCCAAAATAGAATGTTGGGAGTTCTAGAATTCCAAAATAGAATGTTTGGAGTTCTAGAATTCCAAAATAGAATGTTTGGAGTTCTAGAATGCCAAAATAGAATGTTGGGAGTTCTAGAATGCCAAAATAGAATGTTGGTAGTTCTAGAATGCCATAATAGAATGTTGGGAGTTCTAGAATTACAAAATAGAATGTTGGGAGTTCTAGAATGCCAAAATAGAATGTTGGGAGTTCTATAAATCCAAAATAGAATGTTGGTGTTGCAGAATTCCAAAATAGAATGTTGGGAGTTCTAGAATGCCAAAATAGAATGTTGGTAGTTCTAGAATTCCAAAATAGAATGTTGGTAGTTCTAGAATTCCAAAATAGAATGTTGGGAGTTCTAGAATTCCAAACTAGAATGTTGGTGTTGCAGAATTCAAGAATAGAATGTTGGGAGTTCTAGAATGCCAAAATAGAATGTTGGGAGTTCTAGAATTCCAAAATAGAATGTTGGGAGATCTAGAATTCCAAAATAGAATGTTGGGAGATCTAGAATGCCAAAATAGAATGTTGGGAGTTCTAGAATTCCAAAATAGAATGTTGGTGTTGCAGAATTCCAAAATAGAATGTTGGTAGTTGTAGAATTCCAAAATAGAATGTTGGGAGTTCTAGAATGCCAAAATAGAATGTTGGGAGTTCTAGAAATCCAAAATAGAATGTTGGTGTTGCAGAATTCCAAAATAGAATGTTGGTATTGCTGAATTCCAAAATAGAATGTAGGTATTTCTAGAATTCCAAAATAGAATGTTGGGAGTTCTAGAATGCCAAAATAGAATGTTGGTAGTTCTAGAATGCCAAAATAGAATGTTGGTGTTGCAGAATTCCAAAATAGAATGTTGGGAGTTCTAGAATTCCAAAATAGAATGTTGGGAGTTCTAGAAATCCAAAATAGAATGTTGGTGTTGCATAATTCCAAAATAGAATGTTTGGAGTTCTAGAATGCCAAAATAGAATGTTGGTAGTTCTAGAATTCCAAAATAGAATGTTGGGAGTTCTAGAATGCCAAAATAGAATGTTGGGAGTTCTAGAAATCCAAAATAGAATGTTGGTGTTGCAGAATTCCAAAATAGAATGTTGGGAGTTCTAGAATGCCAAAATAGAATGTTGGGAGTTCTAGAATTCCAAAATAGAATGTTGGGAGTTCTAGAATGCCAAAATAGAATGTTGGGAGTTCTAGAATTCCAAAATAGAATGTTGGTGTTGCAGAATTTTAAAATAGAATGTTGGGAGTTCTAGAATTCCAAAATAGAATGCTGGGAGTTCTAGAATGCCAAAATAGAATGTTGGGAGTTCTAGAAATCCAAAATAGAATGTTGGTGTTGCAGAATTCCAAAATAGAATGTTGGGAGTTCTAGAATGCCAAAATAGAATGTTGGTATTTCTAGAATTCCAAAATAGAATGTTGGGAGTTCTAGAATGCCAAAATAGAATGTTGGGAGTTCTAGAATGCCAAAATAGAATGTTGGTAGTTCTAGAATTCCAAAATAGAATGTTGGTAGTTCTAGAATTCCAAAATAGAATGTTGGTAGTTCTAGAATGCCAAAATAGAATGTTGGGAGTTCTAGAATTCCAAATAGAATGTTGGGAGTACTAGAATGCCAAAATAGAATGTTGGTAGTTCTAGAATTCCAAAATAGAATGTTGGGAGTTCTAGAATGTCAAAATAGAATGTTGGTAGTTCTAGAATTCCAAAATAGAATGTTGGGAGTTCTAGAATGCCAAAATAGAATGTTGGGAGTTCTAGAATGCCAAAATAGAATGTTAAGAGTTCTAGAATGCCAAAATAGAATGTTGGGAGTTCTAGAATGCCAAAATAGAATGTTGGGAGTTCTAGAATGCCATAATAGAATGTTGGTAGTTCTAGAATTCCAAAATAGAATGTTGGTAGTTCTAGAATTCCAAAATAGAATGTTGGGAGTTCTAGAAATCCAAAATAGAATGTTGGTGTTGCAGAATTCCAAAATAGAATGTTGGGAGTTCTAGAATGCCAAAATAGAATGTTGGGAGTTCTAGAATTCCAAAATAGAATGTTGGGAGTTCTAGAATGCCAAAATAGAATGTTGGGAGTTCTAGAATTCCAAAATAGAATGTTGGTGTTGCAGAATTCCAAAATAGAATGTTGGGAGTTCTAGAATTCCAAAATAGAATGCTGGGAGTTCTAGAATGCCAAAATAGAATGTTGGGAGTTCTAGAAATCCAAAATAGAATGTTGGTGTTGCAGAATTCCAAAATAGAATGTTGGGAGTTCTAGAATGCCAAAATAGAATGTTGGTATTTCTAGAATTCCAAAATAGAATGTTGGGAGTTCTAGAATGCCAAAATAGAATGTTGGGAGTTCTAGAATGCCAAAATAGAATGTTGGTAGTTCTAGAATTCCAAAATAGAATGTTGGTAGTTCTAGAATTCCAAAATAGAATGTTGGGAGTTCTAGAATGCCAAAATAGAATGTTGGGAGTTCTAGAATGCCAAAATAGAATGTTGGTAGTTCTAGAATTCCAAAATAGAATGTTGGTAGTTCTAGAATTCCAAAATAGAATGTTGGGAGTTCTAGAATGCCAAAATAGAATGTTGGGAGTTCTAGAATGCCAAAATAGAATGTTGGGAGTTCTAGAATGCCACAATAGAATGTTGGGAGTTCTAGAATGACAAAATAGAATGTTGGGAGTTCTAGAATTCCAAAATAGAATGTTGGTGTTGCAGAATTCCAAAATAGAATGTTGGGAGTTCTAGAATGCCAAAATAGAATGTTGGTAGTTGTAGAATTCCAAAATAGAATGTTGGGAGTTCTAGAATGCCAAAATAGAATGTTGGGAGTTCTAGAATTCCAAAATAGAATGTTGGTGTTGCAGAATTCCAAAATAGAATGTTGGGAGTTCTAGAATTCCAAAATAGAATGTTGGGAGTTCTAGAATTCCAAAATAGAATGTTGGGAGTTCTAGAATGCCAAAATAGAATGTTGGGAGTTCTAGAATGCCACAATAGAATGTTGGGAGTTCTAGAATGACAAAATAGAATGTTGGGAGTTCTAGAATTCCAAAATAGAATGTTGGTGTTGCAGAATTCCAAAATAGAATGTTGGGAGTTCTAGAATGCCAAAATAGAATGTTGGTAGTTGTAGAATTCCAAAATAGAATGTTGGGAGTTCTAGAATGCCAAAATAGAATGTTGGGAGTTCTAGAATTCCAAAATAGAATGTTGGTGTTGCAGAATTCCAAAATAGAATGTTGGGAGTTCTAGAATTCCAAAATAGAATGTTGGGAGTTCTAGAATGCCAAAATAGAATGTTGGGAGTTCTAGAAATCCAAAATAGAATGTTGATGTTGCAGAATTCCAAAATAGAATGTTGGGAGTTCTAGAAATCCAAAATAGAATGTTGGTGTTGCAGAATTCCAAAATAGAATGTTGGGAGTTCTAGAATGCCAAAATAGAATGTTGGTATTTCTAGAATTCCAAAATAGAATGTTGGGAGTTCTAGAATGCCAAAATAGAATGTTGGGAGTTCTAGAATTCCAAAGTAGAATGCTGATTTTGCAGAATTCCAAAATAGAATGTTGGGAGTTCTAGAATTCCAAAATAGAATGTTGGGAGTTCTAGAATTCCAAAATAGAATGTTGGGAGTTCAAGAATGCCAAAATAGAATGTTGGGAGTTCTAGAATTCCAAAATAGAATGTTTGGAGTTCTAGAATTCCAAAATAGAATGTTGGGAGTTCTAGAATGCCAAAATAGAATGTTGCTAGTTCTAGAATTCCAAAAAAGAATGTTGGTAGTTCGAGAATTCCAAAATAGAATGTTGGGAGTTCTAGAATGCCAAAATAGAATGTTGGGAGTTCTAGAATGCCAAAATAGAATGTTGGGAGTTCTAGAATGCCAAAATAGAATGTTGCTAGTTCTAGAATTCCAAAAAAGAATGTTGGTAGTTCGAGAATTCCAAAATAGAATGTTGGGAGTTCTAGAATGCCAAAATAGAATGTTGGGAGTTCTAGAATGCCATAATAGAATGTTGGGAGTTCTAGAATTCCAAAATAGAATGTTGGGAGTTCTAGAATGCCAAAATAGAATGTTGGGAGTTCTAGAATTCCAAAATAGAATGTTGGTGTTGCAGAATTCCAAAATAGAATGTTTGGAGTTCTAGAATGCCAAAATAGAATGTTGGTAGTTCTAGAATTCCAAAATAGAATGTTGGGAGTTCTAGAATGCCAAAATAGAATGTTGGGAGTTCTAGAAATCCAAAATAGAATGTTGGTGTTGCAGAATTCCAAAATAGAATGTTGGGAGTTCTAGAATGCCAAAATAGAATGTTGGTAGTTGTAGAATTCCAAAATAGAATGTTGGGAGTTCTAGAATGCCAAAATAGAATGTTGGGAGTTCTAGAATGCCAAAATAGAATGTTGGTAGTTCTAGAATTCCAAAATAGAATGTTGGGAGTTCTAGAATGCCAAAATAGAATGTTGGGAGTTCTAGAATGCCAAAATAGAATGTTGGTAGTTCTAGAATTCCAAAATAAAATGTTGGGAGTTCTAGAATGCCAGCATAGAATGTTGGTAGTTCTAGAATTCCAAAATAGAATGTTGGGAGTTCTAGAATGCCAAAATAGAATGTTGGGAGTTCTAGAATTCCAAAATAGAATGTTGGGAGTTCTAGAATGCCAAAATAGAATGTTGGGAGTTCTAGAATGCCAAAATAGAATGTTGGTAATTCTAGATTTCCAAAATAGAATGTTGGGAGTTCTAGAATTCCAAAATAGAATTTTGGGAGTTCTAGAATTCCAAAATAGAATGTTGGTGTTGCAGAATTCCAAAATAGAATGTTGGGAGTTCTAGAATGCCAAAATAGAATGTTGGTAGTTCTAGAATTCCACAATAGAATGTTGGGAGTTCTAGAATGCCAAAATAGAATGTTGGGAGTTCTAGAATGCCAAAATAGAATGTTGGTAGTTCTAGAATTCCAAAATAGAATGTTGGGAGTTCTAGAATGACAAAATAGAATGTTGGGAGTTCTAGAATGCCAAAATAGAATGTTGGTAGTTCTAGAATTCCAAAATAGAATGTTGGGAGTTCTAGAATGCCAACATAGAATGTTGGGAGTTCTAGAATTCCCAAATAGAATACTGGTGTTGCAGAATTCCAAAATAGAATGTTGGGAGTTCTAGAATGCCAAAATAGAATGTTGGTAGTTCTAGAATTCCAAAATAGAATGTTGGGAGTTCTAGAATGCCAAAATAGAATGTTGGGAGTTCTAGAATGCCACAATAGAATGTTGGGAGTTCTAGAATGACAAAATAGAATGTTGGGAGTTCTAGAATTCCAAAATAGAATGTTGGTGTTGCAGAATTCCAAAATAGAATGTTGGGAGTTCTAGAATGCCAAAATAGAATGTTGGTAGTTGTAGAATTCCAAAATAGAATGTTGGGAGTTCTAGAATGCCAAAATAGAATGTTGGGAGTTCTAGAATTCCAAAATAGAATGTTGGTGTTGCAGAATTCCAAAATAGAATGTTGGGAGTTCTAGAATTCCAAAATAGAATGTTGGGAGTTCTAGAATGCCAAAATAGAATGTTGGGAGTTCTAGAAATCCAAAATAGAATGTTGATGTTGCAGAATTCCAAAATAGAATGTTGGGAGTTCTAGAAATCCAAAATAGAATGTTGGTGTTGCAGAATTCCAAAATAGAATGTTGGGAGTTCTAGAATGCCAAAATAGAATGTTGGTATTTCTAGAATTCCAAAATAGAATGTTGGGAGTTATAGAATGCCAAAATAGAATGTTGGGAGTTCTAGAATTCCAAAGTAGAATGCTGATTTTGCAGAATTCCAAAATAGAATGTTGGGAGTTCTAGAATTCCAAAATAGAATGTTGGGAGTTCTAGAATTCCAAAATAGAATGTTGGGAGTTCAAGAATGCCAAAATAGAATGTTGGGAGTTCTAGAATGCCAAAATAGAATGTTGCTAGTTCTAGAATTCCAAAAAAGAATGTTGGTAGTTCGAGAATTCCAAAATAGAATGTTGGGAGTTCTAGAATGCCAAAATAGAATGTTGGGAGTTCTAGAATGCCAAAATAGAATGTTGGGAGTTCTAGAATGCCAAAATAGAATGTTGCTAGTTCTAGAATTCCAAAAAAGAATGTTGGTAGTTCGAGAATTCCAAAATAGAATGTTGGGAGTTCTAGAATGCCAAAATAGAATGTTGGGAGTTCTAGAATGCCATAATAGAATGTTGGGAGTTCTAGAATGCCAAAATAGAATGTTGGGAGTTCTAGAATTCCAAAATAGAATGTTGGTGTTGCAGAATTCCAAAATAGAATGTTTGGAGTTCTAGAATGCCAAAATAGAATGTTGGTAGTTCTAGAATTCCAAAATAGAATGTTGGGAGTTCTAGAATGCCAAAATAGAATGTTGGGAGTTCTAGAAATCCAAAATAGAATGTTGGTGTTGCAGAATTCCAAAATAGAATGTTGGGAGTTCTAGAATGCCAAAATAGAATGTTGGTATTTCTAGAATTCCAAAATAGAAAGTTGGGAGTTCTAGAATGCCAAAATAGAATGTTGGGAGTTCTAGAATTCCAAAAAAGAATGTTGGTAGTTCGAGAATTCCAAAATAGAATGTTGGGAGTTCTAGAATGCCAAAATAGAATGTTGGTAGTTCTAGAATGCCATAATAGAATGTTGGGAGTTCTAGAATTCCAAAATAGAATGTTTGGAGGTCTAGAATGCCAAAATAGAATGTTGCTAGTTCTAGAATTCCAAAATAGAATGTTGGGAGTTCCAGAATTCCAAAATAGAATGTTGGGAGTTCAATAATGCCAAAATAGAATGTTGGGAGTTCTAGAATTCCAAAATAGAATGTTGGGAGTTCTAGAAATCCAAAATAGAATGTTGGTGTTGCAGAATTCCAAAATAGAATGTTGGGAGTTCTAGAATGCCAAAATAGAATGTTGGTAGTTGTAGAATTCCAAAATAGAATGTTGGGAGTTCTAGAATGCCAAAATAGAATGTTGGGAGTTCTAGAATTCCAAAATAGAATGTTGGTGTTGCAGAATTCCAAAATAGAATGTTGGGAGTTCTAGAATTCCAAAATAGAATGTTGGGAGTTCTAGAATTCCAAAATAGAATGTTGGGAGTTCTAGAATGCCAAAATAGAATGTTGGGAGTTCTAGAATGCCACAATAGAATGTTGGGAGTTCTAGAATGACAAAATAGAATGTTGGGAGTTCTAGAATTCCAAAATAGAATGTTGGTGTTGCAGAATTCCAAAATAGAATGTTGGGAGTTCTAGAATGCCAAAATAGAATGTTGGTAGTTGTAGAATTCCAAAATAGAATGTTGGGAGTTCTAGAATGCCAAAATAGAATGTTGGGAGTTCTAGAATTCCAAAATAGAATGTTGGTGTTGCAGAATTCCAAAATAGAATGTTGGGAGTTCTAGAATTCCAAAATAGAATGTTGGGAGTTCTAGAATGCCAAAATAGAATGTTGGGAGTTCTAGAAATCCAAAATAGAATGTTGATGTTGCAGAATTCCAAAATAGAATGTTGGGAGTTCTAGAAATCCAAAATAGAATGTTGGTGTTGCAGAATTCCAAAATAGAATGTTGGGAGTTCTAGAATGCCAAAATAGAATGTTGGTATTTCTAGAATTCCAAAATAGAATGTTGGGAGTTCTAGAATGCCAAAATAGAATGTTGGGAGTTCTAGAATTCCAAAGTAGAATGCTGATTTTGCAGAATTCCAAAATAGAATGTTGGGAGTTCTAGAATTCCAAAATAGAATGTTGGGAGTTCTAGAATTCCAAAATAGAATGTTGGGAGTTCAAGAATGCCAAAATAGAATGTTGGGAGTTCTAGAATTCCAAAATAGAATGTTTGGAGTTCTAGAATTCCAAAATAGAATGTTGGGAGTTCTAGAATGCCAAAATAGAATGTTGCTAGTTCTAGAATTCCAAAAAAGAATGTTGGTAGTTCGAGAATTCCAAAATAGAATGTTGGGAGTTCTAGAATGCCAAAATAGAATGTTGGGAGTTCTAGAATGCCAAAATAGAATGTTGGGAGTTCTAGAATGCCAAAATAGAATGTTGCTAGTTCTAGAATTCCAAAAAAGAATGTTGGTAGTTCGAGAATTCCAAAATAGAATGTTGGGAGTTCTAGAATGCCAAAATAGAATGTTGGGAGTTCTAGAATGCCATAATAGAATGTTGGGAGTTCTAGAATTTCAAAATAGAATGTTGGGAGTTCTAGAATGCCAAAATAGAATGTTGGGAGTTCTAGAATTCCAAAATAGAATGTTGGTGTTGCAGAATTCCAAAATAGAATGTTTGGAGTTCTAGAATGCCAAAATAGAATGTTGGTAGTTCTAGAATGCCAAAATAGAATGTTGGGAGTTCTAGAATGCCAAAATAGAATGTTGGTAGTTCTAGAATTCCAAAATAAAATGTTGGGAGTTCTAGAATGCCAGCATAGAATGTTGGTAGTTCTAGAATTCCAAAATAGAATGTTGGTGTTGCAGAATTCCAAAATAGAATGTTGGGAGTTCTAGAATGCCAAAATAGAATGTTGGTATTTCTAGAATTCCAAAATAGAATGTTGGGAGTTCTAGAATGCCAAAATAGAATGTTGGGAGTTCTAGAATTCCAAAGTAGAATGCTGATTTTGCAGAATTCCAAAATAGAATGTTGGGAGTTCTAGAATTCCAAAATAGAATGTTGGGAGTTCTAGAATTCCAAAATAGAATGTTGGGAGTTCAAGAATGCCAAAATAGAATGTTGGGAGTTCTAGAATTCCAAAATAGAATGTTTGGAGTTCTAGAATTCCAAAATAGAATGTTGGGAGTTCTAGAATGCCAAAATAGAATGTTGCTAGTTCTAGAATTCCAAAAAAGAATGTTGGTAGTTCGAGAATTCCAAAATAGAATGTTGGGAGTTCTAGAATGCCAAAATAGAATGTTGGGAGTTCTAGAATGCCAAAATAGAATGTTGGGAGTTCTAGAATGCCAAAATAGAATGTTGCTAGTTCTAGAATTCCAAAAAAGAATGTTGGTAGTTCGAGAATTCCAAAATAGAATGTTGGGAGTTCTAGAATGCCAAAATAGAATGTTGGGAGTTCTAGAATGCCATAATAGAATGTTGGGAGTTCTAGAATTCCAAAATAGAATGTTGGGAGTTCTAGAATGCCAAAATAGAATGTTGGGAGTTCTAGAATTCCAAAATAGAATGTTGGTGTTGCAGAATTCCAAAATAGAATGTTTGGAGTTCTAGAATGCCAAAATAGAATGTTGGTAGTTCTAGAATTTCAAAATAGAATGTTGGGAGTTCTAGAATGCCAAAATAGAATGTTGGGAGTTCTAGAAATCCAAAATAGAATGTTGGTGTTGCAGAATTCCAAAATAGAATGTTGGGAGTTCTAGAATGCCAAAATAGAATGTTGGTAGTTGTAGAATTCCAAAATAGAATGTTGGGAGTTCTAGAATGCCAAAATAGAATGTTGGGAGTTCTAGAATGCCAAAATAGAATGTTGGTAGTTCTAGAATTCCAAAATAGAATGTTGGGAGTTCTAGAATGCCAAAATAGAATGTTGGGAGTTCTAGAATGCCAAAATAGAATGTTGGTAGTTCTAGAATTCCAAAATAAAATGTTGGGAGTTCTAGAATGCCAGCATAGAATGTTGGTAGTTCTAGAATTCCAAAATAGAATGTTGGGAGTTCTAGAATGCCAAAATAGAATGTTGGGAGTTCTAGAATTCCAAAATAGAATGTTGGGAGTTCTAGAATGCCAAAATAGAATGTTGGGAGTTCTAGAATGCCAAAATAGAATGTTGGTAATTCTAGATTTCCAAAATAGAATGTTGGGAGTTCTAGAATTCCAAAATAGAATTTTGGGAGTTCTAGAATTCCAAAATAGAATGTTGGTGTTGCAGAATTCCAAAATAGAATGTTGGGAGTTCTAGAATGCCAAAATAGAATGTTGGTAGTTCTAGAATTCCACAATAGAATGTTGGGAGTTCTAGAATGCCAAAATAGAATGTTGGGAGTTCTAGAATGCCAAAATAGAATGTTGGTAGTTCTAGAATTCCAAAATAGAATGTTGGGAGTTCTAGAATGCCAAAATAGAATGTTGGGAGTTCTAGAATGCCAAAATAGAATGTTGGTAGTTCTAGAATTCCAAAATAGAATGTTGGGAGTTCTAGAATGCCAACATAGAATGTTGGGAGTTCTAGAATTCCCAAATAGAATACTGGTGTTGCAGAATTCCAAAATAGAATGTTGGGAGTTCTAGAATGCCAAAATAGAATGTTGGTAGTTCTAGAATTCCAAAATAGAATGTTGGGAGTTCTAGAATGCCAAAATAGAATGTTGGGAGTTCTAGAATGCCACAATAGAATGTTGGGAGTTCTAGAATGACAAAATAGAATGTTGGGAGTTCTAGAATTCCAAAATAGAATGTTGGTGTTGCAGAATTCCAAAATAGAATGTTGGGAGTTCTAGAATGCCAAAATAGAATGTTGGTAGTTGTAGAATTCCAAAATAGAATGTTGGGAGTTCTAGAATGCCAAAATAGAATGTTGGGAGTTCTAGAATTCCAAAATAGAATGTTGGTGTTGCAGAATTCCAAAATAGAATGTTGGGAGTTCTAGAATTCCAAAATAGAATGTTGGGAGTTCTAGAATGCCAAAATAGAATGTTGGTAGTTCTAGAATTCCAAAATAAAATGTTGGGAGTTCTAGAATGCCAGCATAGAATGTTGGTAGTTCTAGAATTCCAAAATAGAATGTTGGGAGTTCTAGAATGCCAAAATAGAATGTTGGGAGTTCTAGAATTCCAAAATAGAATGTTGGGAGTTCTAGAATGCCAAAATAGAATGTTGGGAGTTCTAGAATGCCAAAATAGAATGTTGGT
Organism: Pseudophryne corroboree; assembly: GCF_028390025.1. Classification (NCBI taxonomy): domain Eukaryota; kingdom Metazoa; phylum Chordata; class Amphibia; order Anura; family Myobatrachidae; genus Pseudophryne; species Pseudophryne corroboree. The sequence continues at coordinate 334,457 of NW_026967466.1, forward strand.
AATTCTAGATTTCCAAAATAGAATGTTGGGAGTTCTAGAATTCCAAAATAGAATTTTGGGAGTTCTAGAATTCCAAAATAGAATGTTGGTGTTGCAGAATTCCAAAATAGAATGTTGGGAGTTCTAGAATGCCAAAATAGAATGTTGGTAGTTCTAGAATTCCACAATAGAATGTTGGGAGTTCTAGAATGCCAAAATAGAATGTTGGGAGTTCTAGAATGCCAAAATAGAATGTTGGTAGTTCTAGAATTCCAAAATAGAATGTTGGGAGTTCTAGAATGCCAAAATAGAATGTTGGGAGTTCTAGAATGCCAAAATAGAATGTTGGTAGTTCTAGAATTCCAAAATAGAATGTTGGGAGTTCTAGAATGCCAAAATAGAATGTTGGTAGTTCTAGAATTCCACAATAGAATGTTGGGAGTTCTAGAATGCCAAAATAGAATGTTGGGAGTTCTAGAATGCCAAAATAGAATGTTGGTAGTTCTAGAATTCCAAAATAGAATGTTGGGAGTTCTAGAATGCCAAAATAGAATGTTGGGAGTTCTAGAATGCCAAAATAGAATGTTGGTAGTTCTAGAATTCCAAAATAGAATGTTGGGAGTTCTAGAATGCCAAAATAGAATGTTGGGAGTTCTAGAATGCCAGCATAGAATGTTGGTAGTTCTAGAATTCCAAAATAGAATGTTGGGAGTTCTAGAATGCCAAAATAGAATGTTGGGAGTTCTAGAATTCCAAAATAGAATGTTGGGAGTTCTAGAATGCCAAAATAGAATGTTGGGAGTTCTAGAATGCCAAAATAGAATGTTGGTAGTTCTAGAATTCCAAAATAGAATGTTGGGAGTTCTAGAATGCCAAAATAGAATGTTGGGAGTTCTAGAATTCCAAAATAGAATGTTGGTGTTGCAGAATTCCAAAATAGAATGTTGGGAGTTCTAGAATTCCAAAATAGAATGTTGGGAGTTCTAGAATTCCAAAATAGAATGTTGGGAGTTCTAGAATGCCAAAATAGAATGTTGGGAGTTCTAGAAATCCAAAATAGAATGTTGATGTTGCAGAATTCCAAAATAGAATGTTGGGAGTTCTAGAAATCCAAAATAGAATGTTGGTGTTGCAGAATTCCAAAATAGAATGTTGGGAGTTCTAGAATGCCAAAATAGAATGTTGGTATTTCTAGAATTCCAAAATAGAATGTTGGGAGTTCTAGAATGCCAAAATAGAATGTTGGGAGTTCTAGAATTCCAAAGTAGAATGCTGATTTTGCAGAATTCCAAAATAGAATGTTGGGAGTTCTAGAATTCCAAAATAGAATGTTGGGAGTTCTAGAATTCCAAAATAGAATGTTGGGAGTTCAAGAATGCCAAAATAGAATGTTGGGAGTTCTAGAATTCCAAAATAGAATGTTTGGAGTTCTAGAATTCCAAAATAGAATGTTGGGAGTTCTAGAATGCCAAAATAGAATGTTGGGAGTTCTAGAATGCCAAAATAGAATGTTGGTAGTTCTAGAATTCCAAAATAGAATGTTGGGAGTTCTAGAATGCCAAAATAGAATGTTGGTAGTTCTAGAATTCCACAATAGAATGTTGGGAGTTCTAGAATGCCAAAATAGAATGTTGGGAGTTCTAGAATGCCAAAATAGAATGTTGGTAGTTCTAGAATTCCAAAATAGAATGTTGGGAGTTCTAGAATGCCAAAATAGAATGTTGGGAGTTCTAGAATGCCAAAATAGAATGTTGGTAGTTCTAGAATTCCAAAATAGAATGTTGGGAGTTCTAGAATGCCAAAATAGAATGTTGGGAGTTCTAGAATGCCAGCATAGAATGTTGGTAGTTCTAGAATTCCAAAATAGAATGTTGGGAGTTCTAGAATGCCAAAATAGAATGTTGGGAGTTCTAGAATTCCAAAATAGAATGTTGGGAGTTCTAGAATGCCAAAATAGAATGTTGGGAGTTCTAGAATGCCAAAATAGAATGTTGGTAGTTCTAGAATTCCAAAATAGAATGTTGGGAGTTCTAGAATGCCAAAATAGAATGTTGGGAGTTCTAGAATTCCAAAATAGAATGTTGGTGTTGCAGAATTCCAAAATAGAATGTTGGGAGTTCTAGAATTCCAAAATAGAATGTTGGGAGTTCTAGAATTCCAAAATAGAATGTTGGGAGTTCTAGAATGCCAAAATAGAATGTTGGGAGTTCTAGAAATCCAAAATAGAATGTTGATGTTGCAGAATTCCAAAATAGAATGTTGGGAGTTCTAGAAATCCAAAATAGAATGTTGGTGTTGCAGAATTCCAAAATAGAATGTTGGGAGTTCTAGAATGCCAAAATAGAATGTTGGTATTTCTAGAATTCCAAAATAGAATGTTGGGAGTTCTAGAATGCCAAAATAGAATGTTGGGAGTTCTAGAATTCCAAAGTAGAATGCTGATTTTGCAGAATTCCAAAATAGAATGTTGGGAGTTCTAGAATTCCAAAATAGAATGTTGGGAGTTCTAGAATTCCAAAATAGAATGTTGGGAGTTCAAGAATGCCAAAATAGAATGTTGGGAGTTCTAGAATTCCAAAATAGAATGTTTGGAGTTCTAGAATTCCAAAATAGAATGTTGGGAGTTCTAGAATGCCAAAATAGAATGTTGCTAGTTCTAGAATTCCAAAAAAGAATGTTGGTAGTTCGAGAATTCCAAAATAGAATGTTGGGAGTTCTAGAATGCCAAAATAGAATGTTGGGAGTTCTAGAATGCCAAAATAGAATGTTGGGAGTTCTAGAATGCCAAAATAGAATGTTGCTAGTTCTAGAATTCCAAAAAAGAATGTTGGTAGTTCGAGAATTCCAAAATAGAATGTTGGGAGTTCTAGAATGCCAAAATAGAATGTTGGGAGTTCTAGAATGCCATAATAGAATGTTGGGAGTTCTAGAATTCCAAAATAGAATGTTGGGAGTTCTAGAATGCCAAAATAGAATGTTGGGAGTTCTAGAATTCCAAAATAGAATGTTGGTGTTGCAGAATTCCAAAATAGAATGTTTGGAGTTCTAGAATGCCAAAATAGAATGTTGGTAGTTCTAGAATGCCAAAATAGAATGTTGGGAGTTCTAGAATGCCAAAATAGAATGTTGGTAGTTCTAGAATTCCAAAATAAAATGTTGGGAGTTCTAGAATGCCAGCATAGAATGTTGGTAGTTCTAGAATTCCAAAATAGAATGTTGGTGTTGCAGAATTCCAAAATAGAATGTTGGGAGTTCTAGAATGCCAAAATAGAATGTTGGTATTTCTAGAATTCCAAAATAGAATGTTGGGAGTTCTAGAATGCCAAAATAGAATGTTGGGAGTTCTAGAATTCCAAAGTAGAATGCTGATTTTGCAGAATTCCAAAATAGAATGTTGGGAGTTCTAGAATTCCAAAATAGAATGTTGGGAGTTCTAGAATTCCAAAATAGAATGTTGGGAGTTCAAGAATGCCAAAATAGAATGTTGGGAGTTCTAGAATTCCAAAATAGAATGTTTGGAGTTCTAGAATTCCAAAATAGAATGTTGGGAGTTCTAGAATGCCAAAATAGAATGTTGCTAGTTCTAGAATTCCAAAAAAGAATGTTGGTAGTTCGAGAATTCCAAAATAGAATGTTGGGAGTTCTAGAATGCCAAAATAGAATGTTGGGAGTTCTAGAATGCCAAAATAGAATGTTGGGAGTTCTAGAATGCCAAAATAGAATGTTGCTAGTTCTAGAATTCCAAAAAAGAATGTTGGTAGTTCGAGAATTCCAAAATAGAATGTTGGGAGTTCTAGAATGCCAAAATAGAATGTTGGGAGTTCTAGAATGCCATAATAGAATGTTGGGAGTTCTAGAATTCCAAAATAGAATGTTGGGAGTTCTAGAATGCCAAAATAGAATGTTGGGAGTTCTAGAATTCCAAAATAGAATGTTGGTGTTGCAGAATTCCAAAATAGAATGTTTGGAGTTCTAGAATGCCAAAATAGAATGTTGGTAGTTCTAGAATTCCAAAATAGAATGTTGGGAGTTCTAGAATGCCAAAATAGAATGTTGGGAGTTCTAGAAATCCAAAATAGAATGTTGGTGTTGCAGAATTCCAAAATAGAATGTTGGGAGTTCTAGAATGCCAAAATAGAATGTTGGTAGTTGTAGAATTCCAAAATAGAATGTTGGGAGTTCTAGAATGCCAAAATAGAATGTTGGGAGTTCTAGAATGCCAAAATAGAATGTTGGTAGTTCTAGAATTCCAAAATAGAATGTTGGGAGTTCTAGAATGCCAAAATAGAATGTTGGGAGTTCTAGAATGCCAAAATAGAATGTTGGTAGTTCTAGAATTCCAAAATAAAATGTTGGGAGTTCTAGAATGCCAGCATAGAATGTTGGTAGTTCTAGAATTCCAAAATAGAATGTTGGGAGTTCTAGAATGCCAAAATAGAATGTTGGGAGTTCTAGAATTCCAAAATAGAATGTTGGGAGTTCTAGAATGCCAAAATAGAATGTTGGGAGTTCTAGAATGCCAAAATAGAATGTTGGTAATTCTAGATTTCCAAAATAGAATGTTGGGAGTTCTAGAATTCCAAAATAGAATTTTGGGAGTTCTAGAATTCCAAAATAGAATGTTGGTGTTGCAGAATTCCAAAATAGAATGTTGGGAGTTCTAGAATGCCAAAATAGAATGTTGGTAGTTCTAGAATTCCACAATAGAATGTTGGGAGTTCTAGAATGCCAAAATAGAATGTTGGGAGTTCTAGAATGCCAAAATAGAATGTTGGTAGTTCTAGAATTCCAAAATAGAATGTTGGGAGTTCTAGAATGCCAAAATAGAATGTTGGGAGTTCTAGAATGCCAAAATAGAATGTTGGTAGTTCTAGAATTCCAAAATAGAATGTTGGGAGTTCTAGAATGCCAACATAGAATGTTGGGAGTTCTAGAATTCCCAAATAGAATACTGGTGTTGCAGAATTCCAAAATAGAATGTTGGGAGTTCTAGAATGCCAAAATAGAATGTTGGTAGTTCTAGAATTCCAAAATAGAATGTTGGGAGTTCTAGAATGCCAAAATAGAATGTTGGGAGTTCTAGAATGCCACAATAGAATGTTGGGAGTTCTAGAATGACAAAATAGAATGTTGGGAGTTCTAGAATTCCAAAATAGAATGTTGGTGTTGCAGAATTCCAAAATAGAATGTTGGGAGTTCTAGAATGCCAAAATAGAATGTTGGTAGTTGTAGAATTCCAAAATAGAATGTTGGGA